>NW_009259796.1:4564876-4567704 GCF_000687185.1 Egretta garzetta
TGCGAGCACAAACAGCTGCTTGGAGCCCGCTCAGAAACACCAGCCCGGGCTGTCCAGCTGCCAGCCCCTCTGTTTCGGAGCTCAATGAAAGCTGAAGGATGGCTGAAAGCAAGCTGCCCCGTGGGAAGGGAAGCGCGGAGCTCCGTGCTGCGGGATGAGCCAGTGCCGACGCCATGGCGAGGGGTGAGGCTTGGCTGCAGGGAGAAAGGAAGCATCCGTCAGGCCAGCGGGGTCCTCGCCGTGAGACCCTTGTGCAGCTGTGCTGGCCAGCTGGAGCCCTCCCAGATGCAGAGCTCGAGATGAAGGCTCCAATTTACCTGTCCATTCACCTTATGTGGGACTGGTTTGGATTGGGAACACTGCCTAGTGGAAGGGTTTGTCCTGATGCACCATCATGCCAAAGCTCCCCCATCCCCTTCCAGGCTCGTCTCCTGCAGCACCCACTGCGCTGCAGCCCTGAAGAATGTCCTGGTCTCTCCATAGCTGGGAAGGGCTCTGGTGCTGCTCTGCATTTATGTGTTGCAGTCAAGCCCCCAAGTACCATGGGCCATTTGCTCTCCCCCACCATAAACTGGGTTCATTTCACTCCTGGGACAAAGGCAGGTTGTCTTCCAGGTCTGGAGCTGAGCGTGTTGCTGATGGAGGCGGGGACGGCGCTCAGCCTGATGCTGGAGCTGTGAACAAAGCCAAATGTTCCCCGAGCCCAGCAGGATCAGCCTGTTTTGGTCCTGCTTTACACTAGCTGTTAGCCTCAGTGAGGTTGCTGCTGGGCTGTGGTAGGCTCAGGCCCAGAACTGTCTCCCCTGTTTGGCAGATGCCCTACACGTGTCGGCGCTGCCAAAAGAGATGGGGGTTTATCTGTGCCTCGGCTGCAGCAGGGCTGTGGGAGCGAGAGCCAGGCAAGATACGTAACTGTGAGGTTCAGCATGTGTCTCCACATCCTGCTCCCTCTCTTGGTACAAACACTGTCCAGATTTCCAACGTCAGACGGAGAGACACCAGCCAGATTGTTTTACGGTTTCAAGAACTCATAATGTTTTCCAGAGAACAGAGCTGCAGCCCATCTTTTGCGGTGGGAAGAGCCGCGGCAGCCTCCAGTTGTTGCCGACAGCCCTCTGACCTCCTCAGCGGCCAAAAAAAGCCAACACAACACCGGGCACCCTTGGAAAGGCTCTTGTGAGGCACCCCGGTGTGCCCACATACAGAGTGGTTCGTGCTGTCCCAGTCCCCAAGGACCCAAAGCAGAGAGCAGCCTCCCCCCGGAGCTGCCATGGCTCCTCAGCAGATGCCTCCCTTGCAGGGCCGGCATGTTCACTGGCACGGCTGGATGGTGCAAAGGGAGCCAACAGCCCCGGGATGGCATAGGACCCTGCCTGGGGGAAAAGGACCCAGCAGAGGCCCCCCCTCCGGGGGCAATTTTAGGGGTGACTTCTGGTGAGGTGCTACACAGCAGCAGGCTGGTTCGGAGACAGGCTGTGTTTCCTCAGCATGGGTGGGAGGACACGAAGGGAGACATGGCTTTGTGGGGAGTCACAGGGTGACCCAGCCCTGGCTCCCACCCCCTGGGCCAGCCTGTGTCCCAGCCCCACGGCAAGGCTGAGTCCCAGCCTCCGCTCCAGCAGAGTTGCCTGAGCCACGCTGGTGTGCTGGCAGGCTCGTTACAGCAGGTCTGCTTTTAATTAAGCAGGACGCTGCTTTTGTACAGCTGAACCCCTCAGGAGCTCGGGTACGGAGCCTTAGCCCCTGCGGCCGGGCTCCCGCTGCTTCCCCCTGCGCGGTGGGCAGCAGGCGAAGGGAGCTGGGGCCGGGAGCTTTGGGAGCGCATGCCGGGGCGGCGTGTCCCACCCGTGAGGGGTGCTGGCTGTGTCCCCAGAGTGGGAGGGCACGGCGTGGGCTGTGCCGTGCCCTGCCGCTGGTGTTTGGTCTCCTTGGGCTCGAAGGCAAAGCCCAGGGTTCTTGTCATGCTGGGCAGATAGGAGTTAATGCCCCAGCAGATGTACTGAGCTGGCTTTATTGGCAGTAAGCCCTGCCTAGGAACAGCTTCCTAATCATTACAGATTACAGGTAGCCCTACCTGGGCGGCAGGACACGTGCCCCCAGCCCGCTCCCGGTGCTCACCGTGGGTGCCAGCCCAGGGCTCAGCCACGGCTGCGCAGAAGAGCGAGCCAGAGCCTGCGGGGGTCAAATTGTGGTCCTCGGACACGTGCAAGGCAACGTAACGGGGAGCTGGTACCCCTGGGGCAGGGCTCCAGCATGGCTGTGCCAGGGGGACAGCTATGCTGGGGCGGGGGACATTGTAGATTGCTCCTGCTGCAGAGGCTGGGAAGGGGAGAAGTTTGTCCCAGCTCAGTGGGGAATGCCGGCCCCAGCGCCAGCTGATGGCGTGGCCGGCCACGAATGTTTAATGAACGGGAGTGGAGTCATTTGTCTGGGCTGACCCCCCCAGGAAGTCTGCGCTCAGCAAAACAAACTGGGCTTTTGTTTGACTTGATTTAAGCAAAACACATGTCACCCCTGTAAATCACAGGTCCCCTTCCCCACCCTGCCCCAGGGGCAGCGGCAGAGCAAAGGCGGGTGCTGGCCTTGGGGCTCTGGCACAAACCCGAGTCACGGGCTCCCTGGCTTTGGGCAGGATCCAGCCCCGCTGTGGGGCCGGGGGGGCTGCATGCCCTGGGTGGGGTGGGAGCCGCAGGGCTGGAACATCCCGGTCCCTGCAGTGAGCGACCATCCCCAGCCCGCTCACACACCCACGGCGTGCAGCCCCAGGGAGGTGTGCAGCGCCGCTCCCGAGGTGCTTTGCCCTGGCACCCCCAAGCAACCTGCCTCCC
>NW_009259796.1:4567908-4568280 GCF_000687185.1 Egretta garzetta
CGCGTTCCCTCCCGCGCTCCCCGCGCCGCCTGGCAGCCCGCCACCGCGCCGGGGGTTCGCTCCTTTCTCACGACCTCTCAGGTTCCTGAGCTCATCTGGGAGCTATTCATTTCCTGCCAGAAAACAGCCTTGCCTGCTAAAAAAACCACCTTGGCCGCAGAGCGGCCCAGGGCTTGGTACGAGGGCTCTCCCGGCTTAAATCATAAAGCTCTGGCTGTCTGGCTGGAATCAAAGGCAGGGCGGGCGCGGGGGCCCGTGCCATATGGTAGCACTTAAGAGCCAAGGAGGAAGCAAGGAGGGGTTTTTGCGCTGCTCGTGAGGAGTGTGGGAAAAGTTAATTGACTTTAATGACAGGTTTGCAGGGACAGCAGC
>NW_009259796.1:4568323-4569694 GCF_000687185.1 Egretta garzetta
GAGAGCTGCTCCCTCCAGCTGAGCGCTCTCCAGGCTGCAAATGCACGCACCGGACTGTGGCAAACTGCTTACTAGCCCAAGAGTGACAATCTGAGAGGGACAGACCTGGCTCCAAGCCCTCGCCCGGGTCCTCTCTGCTGACGGGCGGGGCTTACCAGGGTGTCCAGGGAAGCCAACAGGAGCTGCACCCCATCCGGCGGCACTGAGTCCGGTCCCTTTTCCTATCTGTCCTGCAGATCCCCGTGCAGGGTCACAGCCAACCAAGAGGCCACCATGCAGCAGCTCAGCCCTGTCCCTTCCCTGGCACTCCCCATCCCGCCCTTAGCCTTGCCTACTCATCCCACGGCACCAGTTCGGAGGCACTTGCTGCACCTGAAGGGCAACTCCTGCACATAATGATCCACACACCCACAGCCTGCATTTGTCATCCCAATTTGTCACGGGCTCAGTGAATTGGCATCAAGAGCACGGCTCCTGGGAATTGCTCTGATCCCCTCAAAGCTCATAAACTCAAGCAGATCTCTCATGTCAACAGGCTGTGGGATAGAGTAAACACAGAAAGCTTTGGAGTAACCGGTCCAAGCATGGCATATCTGCTTTATACTAGGCTATTTAAACTCCATTAGCAAATAGGTTCGTCTTGTCTTTCACTCCTGGATCTGCTATGCATTCTCCATTAGCCTACAGCAAAGTCTTTTTTTTCTAATGTGCTTTCCAAACCAACTGCTTCAGCAGAAAAGGAAGACTCTGCTAAACTGCAACAGCCTCAGCTCCTACAGCTGATGCATTACAGGCTTGCATCAGCTCCACGCAGGCCGTCCAGCAGCAGGAGTTGGTCTGACGCGATTCCCAGACAGGTCCTGCGAGCGCTTCTCTCAACACAAGGTGGTCTCAGTCCTGCCCCGCCATACCTCTGGCACAGAAAGGTGACGCTACGGCTGGTGGAAGGGAAGGCAGGCTCAGCCCGTGCAGCTACACGACTGCCTAGGGACAACAAATCCAGCATTCCCAAGCCTGGCACATAAAACCTGGCTGCGAGATGCAGGCAGGTCAGCAAGGTGTTGGGAGACAGAAGGGGAAACTTCTGCATCACCCAGGGAGAGAGATCAACCCCTAATCCATCCCAAGAAGTATTTTGAGATCAGGAGGATGTGTTTGTATACAGGGAAAGCAGGGGAGGGATTCAAACCCAAGCAGGTTTAATCTGTCTGGTCTCACACTCTTCCCCAGCTTTCATTTCCCCAGCACCTGGATACAGTCAAGCACCTGGCTGATCCAGGCAAAATCCAACAAGCTTTTGCAGCAGGCTTTGGAAGGAATCCCCCGTGGATCCTGGCATGATTTAAAGCTGTCCGCTCTGAGTCAGGACTT
>NW_009259796.1:4569888-4570865 GCF_000687185.1 Egretta garzetta
GAGAGCTGCTCCCTCCAGCTGAGCGCTCTCCAGGCTGCAAATGCACGCACCGGACTGTGGCAAACTGCTTACTAGCCCAAGAGTGACAATCTGAGAGGGACAGACCTGGCTCCAAGCCCTCGCCCGGGTCCTCTCTGCTGACGGGCGGGGCTTACCAGGGTGTCCAGGGAAGCCAACAGGAGCTGCACCCCATCCGGCGGCACTGAGTCCGGTCCCTTTTCCTATCTGTCCTGCAGATCCCCGTGCAGGGTCACAGCCAACCAAGAGGCCACCATGCAGCAGCTCAGCCCTGTCCCTTCCCTGGCACTCCCCATCCCGCCCTTAGCCTTGCCTACTCATCCCACGGCACCAGTTCGGAGGCACTTGCTGCACCTGAAGGGCAACTCCTGCACATAATGATCCACACACCCACAGCCTGCATTTGTCATCCCAATTTGTCACGGGCTCAGTGAATTGGCATCAAGAGCACGGCTCCTGGGAATTGCTCTGATCCCCTCAAAGCTCATAAACTCAAGCAGATCTCTCATGTCAACAGGCTGTGGGATAGAGTAAACACAGAAAGCTTTGGAGTAACCGGTCCAAGCATGGCATATCTGCTTTATACTAGGCTATTTAAACTCCATTAGCAAATAGGTTCGTCTTGTCTTTCACTCCTGGATCTGCTATGCATTCTCCATTAGCCTACAGCAAAGTCTTTTTTTTCTAATGTGCTTTCCAAACCAACTGCTTCAGCAGAAAAGGAAGACTCTGCTAAACTGCAACAGCCTCAGCTCCTACAGCTGATGCATTACAGGCTTGCATCAGCTCCACGCAGGCCGTCCAGCAGCAGGAGTTGGTCTGACGCGATTCCCAGACAGGTCCTGCGAGCGCTTCTCTCAACACAAGGTGGTCTCAGTCCTGCCCCGCCATACCTCTGGCACAGAAAGGTGACGATACGGCTGGGGGAAGGGGAAGCACGGTTCGCGCCTGGCCGCACC
>NW_009259796.1:4571072-4573607 GCF_000687185.1 Egretta garzetta
CCCAAAATCCATCCCAAGAAGTATTTTGAGATCAGGAGGATGTGTTTGTATACAGGGAAAGCAGGGGAGGGATTCAAACCCAAGCAGGTTTAATCTGTCTGGTCTCACACTCTTCCCCAGCTTTCATTTCCCCAGCACCTGGATACAGTCAAGCACCTGGCTGATCCAGGCAAAATCCAACAAGCTTTTGCAGCAGGCTTTGGAAGGAATCCCCCGTGGATCCTGGCATGTTTTAAAGCTGTCCGCTCTGAGTTAGGACTTGTTAAGAAGGGCAGTGCAAGCTGTAACCCGAGACTGCCGCTCACCTCTATCTAGGGCTTGCATCTTGCCTGGAAATGGGGCATCCCCAAAGTCAAAGGGGTCAGTTGCTGCTCAGTTATAGAGATGGTCTGCACAGCCCCACATCACTCCCCCAGACACATGTTTTCCATATAACAGCAGAGGAAATGCCCAACTCTATCAAAAACACATGCAGATCATCAATCATCAGGCAGAGCCTGGCTGGTGCTCAGGGCTGGGAACAGCTCTGTGCTTTTAAGTCCAGGTGGAGGTGGTGCCCAGCGCCTGCTGCAGCCTGTCAGCCAGGAGCACTCCTGTCAGGCTTGTCCTGCGGAGAGCCGCTGGTTTTGTAACACGAGAAGCTGGTAGGCACTGCTCTCTAAATCAACTGACTGAAGTCACTCACGATTTACACCATGGCCCAGGAGCAGGCCCCTCCAGGTCCAGGGCAGGAAGCTCACCCAGGCAGCCCAGACCAGGAGCCAGGCTGTCAGGGTCTGTGCTGAATCCATCTTGCTTTACCTGGGCTAGTCCACTCTGTCAGCCTGAGGAGCCTGGAACACAGCAGAGATGCCTTCACCAGCTCTGCAAGCATATGTTCTTTTTAACAAGTCTGATCAGTTGAGCTGCTCCCAAGGAAGCAGTAATTACATCTGCCCAGGGGCAGGGAGATTGGACAGAGGGTCTGAGTGACAGCTCCAGCCTGGAGAGCAGGACAAGGCAGCCCTGGAGCAGCACAATCCACAGGGAGCCAAGAGCAAGTCAGGAGCTGGGCTCCTTCCTATGCACACAGACCAGCACTCCAACTTATCTCCAAAGGCCTTCCAAAATGGAAGAGACTTTTATTTTAAGAGCATTCAAAAAAAAAAAAAAAAAACCCGATTTTTGGTGTCACAAAAGGGAGGGGGAAAAAAGATCTCGTGTAAAACACGAAACACTGTCAAGGGAGTGCTATGGTACAAAGGCACAATCCAATATGAACATATAACCTATGTACAGCCGTGCCAGCAGCACGGGGTGTGGTGCTCAGTCCAGTCCGGTGCCTGTCACCCTCACCAGGGTCTCCAGACAGAATCGGCTGTGCCAGGTGGCGGGCCAGGCGGTGAGGCGGCAGTGGCAGCTGTGGGTGGGCCACCGTACAGGGGCAGCACAGCACCGCTGGGAGCGAAGGCGGTGCTGGGGATGAGGAAGGCGAATTGCCCATCGGAGGCTGGCAGCAGCTGGAAGCCACCGTACACCTTGGCTGCATCGGCGCCCGGCTTGCAGGGCATGCCTGGGAGCGGCCCCGCACCACTGCCCGGTGGAACCAGGGGTGGCCCAAAGGCAGCGGCTGGTGGCAGCGGGGGTGGTGGAGGGGGTGCAGGGTAGTTCATGGCGTTGATCTGGGTCATGCAGCTTGCCAGGTGGCCCAGGAGCCGGGTGCGCACCTCGGTGTTGACGCCCTCGCAGGTAGAAAGGAACCGCGTCACCTCGTTCATGCACTCACTGAAGCCGGCGCGGTACTTGCCCAGCACTGTGGGGTCTGTGCTCAGCGCGGCTGTGGGGGGAGAGAGGCGCACAGCAGTCAGCAGGCTCTGCAGGGAATGGGGATGTGGAGCCCACCAGCGTTGCATCCTGCAGCCCCTCTGAGCCAGGAATCCAGGCAGAGAGTGCAGCCCCTCCGGCAGCGCATCTTTGTGCTCCTGGGTGCCGAGGATCCAGAGAGCATGGCCCCTCCACCACCAATTCCACCAGCACCAAGGACCCAGGGGGGGAACAGACAACCCGCAAGAGTCCTCCTATGCCCTTAAGCACTGGGGATCCAGGTTGGGAGCACAGCCCCCCCGGTGGCTCCTATGTCTCCCATCCCCCCAAAACAGATCCAGGTAGGGAGCACAGCTCTCTGCTGGTAGAAGGGACCCAAGCCGGGATTGTAGCCCTTTCAGTGCCCTCCCGCACCAGGGATACAGAGAGCACGGTGGGCCCCCCCCACCTCCTCACACTGGGGATACAGGTACAGAGCACGGTGCCCCTCACCACCCTCAGTACCCGGGATGCAAGTGGGGAGCCCACCCGCCCCCTGTACCAGCAATACAGGTACAGAGCACAGTGTCCCCCATCGCCCCCCAGTACCGGGGATGCAGGTGCGGAGCTGGGTGCCCCTGTTTCCCCACCGCCGTGGATGCAGGCAGGGAGCACGCTGACCCCAGCCCCCGGGATGCAGCCAGACCACCCCCCCCCCCCGGGCCCCCCCGCGCGCCCCGGCCCGCGGGGGGC
>NW_009259796.1:4574764-4575868 GCF_000687185.1 Egretta garzetta
CCCTGGCCCGGCCGCGCCTCTCCGGCGACCTCCGGCTGCTTGGGACAGCTTGTGGGTTACTTTAAAAAAAAAAAAAAGTATTTTGCCCGGGGACTTGAATCTTTTTTTTTTTCCCCCCTCCGCTTGACTGACTTTCTCACACTCCCATTCCCATAGTCTGCCAGCTAAGCCTGAGTCATCCTGCCAAGAACTAGACCTGGCCTATTCAGAAATGTGCTCACTCGCTCTTTCGTTCTGTCTCTCTTTCTTTTCTTTCCCTTTTTTTTTGCCCTGAGTATACAGAGTAATGTTTTTCCACCTCCTCCAGTACCTGATCTGCACCTGTACAGGGCCAATCCCACACGTATCACCTGATCTCGCCTTTTCAGAGACCGTGAGAAAAATAAAGATCAAGAAAGAAGAGACATGTTTGCAGATCTCACCGGTGCAAAGCCCTCGTCTCTGCAGAGGCTTGCCTGCTGAGCCTTCAGAGTTTAAAAAAAGGAAAATAAATAAAAGGGAGAGTGTCATGTTTAAAACTGCAGAAAAGTACAAATCCAGGCTTTCTTTCTTTCAGCTCCTTGATGGAGCCACAAGCCTTTTCATTTAGAAACAAAGAGCAGCCTTCAGCATCTAAGATTTAACTTCAGATGAGCAATATTTGACGTAAGCCTCAATTAGCTAGACGTCCGGACAAACTCGAGCGAGGAAAAGATAGAGGCTGCACTGGGGAAGTCACTACCGAAAACTTTATGGGCAAAGCAGAGACCACTGATGAGCATGAAAACTGCAGTGCATGTCTGGAGAGCCTAAAAAGTTCTCCAGTGGACTGGTATTTTTCCTAGTGCTGGTATTTGGGTATATTTGGGGGGTGGAGGGCGGGGGGAAGGAAAGTTACTGCAATTACTGAGCCGGTGTTGTCCCCCCTGTGGGGATTTGCAAAGGGCTCGGGAATTGTGGAGCTGGGCAGCCTGGTCCCTCCTGGCCGGAGCAAGAGCAGGCTGTAATTATGTCCATGTTTATGGTATCTGGGGAGCTGCAAAGCACGTCGAGTTGCCGGCAGCAGGTCGGTGTCTCTGGGGGACGAGAGCAGGGCAAGCCGTGAGAACGGGCTGTCATTAGCGG
>NW_009259796.1:4576262-4586486 GCF_000687185.1 Egretta garzetta
CCCCTGCCACAGTCCAGCCCCTGCCCGCTGCAGAGCCCACAGGGGAGTGATTCACTTTTGGGGTGTGCCAGGAGCCAGGCTGGGGGGCACTGGGCCTCCAAAAACATCCCCTTCTGCAGAGGCTTCTTGGATCTGCGGGCCGAGCGCTGCATGGGGCAGCGGGGAGGCAGTGACACCCGTGTCCCCGCTCCACATCGCCGCCGCCACCGGCCTGCTGCTGTGAAACGCCTTACACGCGCGAGGTTTGCGATCCCCAAGCGGAAGCACGTATGCGTGTGAATTCCCCAGGGATCAGGAGAGGAAAGGGAGGATTTACATGGAAGGATGTCTCTGGAAATGAAGTGGCCGAGGCCAAGTTTAGACTGAAAAGAGGTGGTGAAAGGGTTTGTAACTGTTGGGGGGACCTGGAACAGATCCTCTGGGCTTCTCCAGCCCTGCCTTTTCTTGTGAAAGAGGTGTTAAGGGGGAGATAAAGCCCCAACATAAGGGACTGCCCCAGGGGCTGGGGTATCCCTTGTCCCACAGTCCTCCGGCAATGTTTTTTAATTTGCTTGGGCAGTAATATTGGGTTACAAATTGGGAATTGTCCAAAACAGATTTGGGAAGAACCTTTACACAGAGCATTAGGGCATTACTGACTGGCAGAACATCTTGGAGGAAAAAAATGTGTTGGCAAGAAAATTTAGACTAGTCCTGGGCACGGCTCCAGGTGGAATAAAATAGGATGCTGCTGCTGGCACGGCATCCAGGAGGTGAGGAGGTGGCCGGGCAGGCTGTACCTGCTCTCCGGTCCTTTAGGAAGCAGCCAAGATGAGCAAAATGTGCTTCTAGAGGTCTAAAAGCCTTAATCTTCAAAACTTGCAAAAATACAGAAAAGAGAAACCAAGTTTCTTGTAAGAGCTGGGGCACAAGCTGGAGCCCAGGAATGGCACACCAAGCCTTTCACCTTCAGGTCACGGACTGAAATCCTAGCCTGGCCGCAGCTCAAAGTCATCACCACCCTGAAGGCTGGAAAACAAGTGCTGCGTCTCAGGGACATGTCCCTGGCGCAGATGTCTCCTCCGGGCAGCCCCGCACACACGCCTCCACTCGTGGTCCCAAGCCACGAAGCTGGTGTGCAAACCACACCCGGCTGGCTCCCCTGAGAAGCGTGATCTCAGAAGCTTTGGGCACAGGTTTCAGGGGTTTTTTTCCCCTCCATAAACATTTGCCAGATCTTTGGGACAAGGTCACTTTCAAACTGGCTTCCTGACAAAGCTCCCTAGATGAGGCAAAGCTTTCATGGACTTTGCCCCCCTACACACCAGGTCCTCCTGGTAAAAAGAGCAGCTTCTGTGCGGCAGTGTCACTGCCTGGCCCTCCCGGTGGCAGGAGCAGCTCGCTGGGTAGGACAGCAGCCCGGTTTTATGGCAGATCCCGCCCTCTCCTTTCCACTGGGACCCATTTCCCAAGGGCCTGCTGAGACCTGGGATGCCGATGCTGGCAGATGAGTCTCGGAGGGCTTGCATGATGGCTGCTCCCCCAGCGAAGTGCCTGCCTTGCAGGAGCTGGGCTTTTTCAGCTGTTCCCTGGCTGCCGCTGCGGAGAAGAGGCTGAAGTGTTTGTTCCTTTTACTCCTCGCTGGGTGAGTCAGGCTGGGTGTGGGGGAGCTCTGGCCATTCTGCAGCAGCACCCCCCATGTTGGGGGGGCACCTGTGGGCTCCAGGAACTGGTGCCCTTCCTTCTATTGCCCACACGGCCAGGCAGGCATCCCTGGGAATGGTGCACGAAGCTGTGGGTGAAGCGGCAGAGGCTTTGCTGGAGTAGCAAAATACCACTCCAAGAAACTCTGACGTTGCGAAGGACAGGGACTGAAGAACCATTTTCATCTCCCCATCCCATCCCATCACAGGCTGGAGCACAGCTCTGCACCGGGGAGGGGTCTGGGACAAGAGCCAGGGTACCTGGATCTCTTGATGAGCTGATTCCTCTTGGCAGGCTCCTATCCCGCTGCACCAGGGAAACGCTGCCGGGGAGCTGGCGAGGAGGGCATTTTGGCAGCTGTGAAATGCCACCCATGTGGATGGGAATTCCCTTCCTGCCCTGATACCCATGGCGTTAATTCAGAGGTTGCTGGTTGGGCTGGAGCAGCCGCATGGGCTAGTGGGCATGCGATGGTGAGGCCCCAGCTTTTCCCTTTGCGCCCTTGCAGAGCCCCGGCTCCAGCCTGGTCCTCTGCTGGCAGCGAGGGCTGGGCGCTGGCAGGTGCTGCAGCTGGGAACAAGCACTGGGAACATCCCCAAATTGTTTGCAGGGCTTGGACCTGTATCTGCCACTGCCGTTGCCAGTCAGAGGCTGGGAGCTGCCTTATACCCTTCTCTTAGAGATGATCTTTCCATGGGACATGACTGGAGTTCACCGGACCACGAATTTGCAGTCTGTTGGCCGTGACAGGGCAGTCCTGCTCCAGCACAACAGCCAGTATCTTTTGCAAGATATGGCATCTCCAGGCAGAGGGACATACAGCTGAGCCTGCATCCCTCTGAGAACCAGAAATAAATGCACAGTCACTGCTGTGCTCCGGAGAGGAGAAGGAGCGTCTCTCGGCTGTCATCCTCTCCCTGTGTGGTGGGAGGTGTTGGCAGTGAGAGCCGAGTTATTTATTTATTCAGATCCCACTTCTGTTGCTGCCCGAGGCTGCTGTCTCTGTGCTGGAGCTGTGCTGCCAGCGAGCTTGCAGGGCATGAGGAGACCCTGCAAGCTGTGGAGCCCTGGGTAAATATATAAAAATACTGTGACTTTGGCAGTGGTGGGGCTGGAGGAGGCATGCAGGGCTCATTGGCACTGAAAATGTCCCTGTCCCGAACACCAAGCAGAAGGCACCCTCTTGAGAGCCTCTAGGCGAAGGTGGATGTGCATCAGCTCCACATCCACCGAGTCCAGCCCCCAGCCACGTTGCTGCAGCACTCGTGTGCTGAGCCGTATGTGATCCCTGGCATGCCGTGGCTGTAGGAAGCCCCGCGGGCTTTTCCAGAACATGGCTTTTAAGTCAGATCAGACCAGCAGTGCGGTTTGCAGCCCAGCTGTGCTCAGCTGGATCGGCGAGGCCGGGGGTTGGGAAGACGCAGGCAGGAACGTGGCGAGGTGGGAGCCTCGCCAGCCTCCCGCAGCCGGGGGCAGGTGGGAGCCATGGCAGGCAGCTCCCTGGGGACACAACCTTCACCGACTGCAGGCTCATAAATCCCACGGGGCCGGCCCTTGACCGCAGAGTCTGTGCTCCTCTGCAGAGTGATTAATCACATTTTCCAACACGATTCCTTCTCCTTGGCATTAATCAGTCCAAGAAAGCAGCCTGGGCTGATCACTGCCCTGGAGCTTTCTGCTACATTCACCAGCTGATCATCGTCCCTTATTCCTGATGCCATGAATCGGCAGTGGGGAGAGGGGTCTGTAAACTGCACATTATCCTCAAAACCCTGGCAACCACGGCGATGCAGCAAGAAAATATTTAGGAGCTTTGGGAGGTGCTGTGACAGGCAGCCCTGCCTCGCCCTGGGAAGCTCGGCTGAGGGCAACGCAGGCAGGGACAGGGGTCTCAGCCCCCCTGGTCTGACCCGGTCCCAGAGCTCTTGGGACACCAAGCATTTCCCCATGAGAGATGGGATCGGTCACAGCTTGCCAGCCCTCCCATTTCCATTATTCCCATATCCATTTATTCAGGAAAACACAGGATACTTCAGGGTGCAGTGCTTTGCTGCTGCAGAACAGAGCCTTTGCACAGCCAGCATCTTTCCTGAACTGGTAAGTAGATGGACTCCGATAAATCCAGGGTACGATGAATCATTCGCACTTGACGCCTGAGCTCCCCAGCATCTTCAGTTTTGTTTTAGCTTGGCAGCGTTATGGAGAGAATTAGCCTATCTCACTAATATTTTAATGTATATATAATTTGAATGCCGCATTCCTGAAATCAATATTCATTATTCAAGGTGATAGCAGAGCTAAAATTAGTCCTTCAGCTATATCAAGAATATCAGGACGATCCTATGTTATTAGGGTTAGCCACCTCATGAAGACACACGTCTTTGTACACGTGGGTAGTGCAGCAGGCGTGGTGCTAAGTTGCGTGGTGCTAAGCTGCATTGCACCCTCAGCATCGCCCCTGCCGCCCCTCCAGGGGCCAGATCCTGCCCTGCCTCCTGCCTGCCGTGGTCCTGCTGAGCCACCTGAATGGCAGCAGAGCTAAGCCACAGCAGCAGCAGGTGAGGCCATCTGGGGTGGTGGGCCAGGGGGACACAGGGATGGTGGATTTTTGTTTATTTTGGTGGATTTTTGTTTATTTTTCTGCCCAGGGCAGGCAGACCTGATGTGGGAGGTGGTGATTTGAAATCCTCGGTTTGCACATTTTGACAGCAGAGCAGGGTGTGTGTTAGGATGGACTGGTTTTCTCCCTTATTTTCCTTCCTTCTCTTGCTGAATTGCGGCCAAGCCCCTTCATTAGCCCCTTGGCCACTGACATGCATTAGCAAGGGGTGGGATTTTGGGAAAACTTCTGTACATTCTCCATTTGCTTTGGTTACGCACAGCCTCACATGTGCCAGTCCAGAGTTGTGGGCATGCCCCGGTGCTGGAGATCACGCTGGAAAAGAGTTTTTCTCATACTGGCTAATACGAGAGGAGAAAAGGCGGAGATCTTCTACATGCGAGTCAAGAATTGATGTGTTACTAATTGCTGTCATAGAAAATATTATCCCTCAGAGGATGTTGTTATTTTATAAACAAGGGGATAATTTACAGCTGAATTACTTAAATCATGAGTTAATTGCTAAGCGTAATGAATAAATACATTTGCAAGTACATTTAATTTGCACATATTTCAGTAGTCTAGGCATTAAGAGGCAGTTCATTGTTTGATAAGTAATCTGGAATGTCGTATGAAACGACATTTATTTTCACATGTAATCTGAATGATGAAATGTCCTGAAATGAGATTTCAAGGGCCTTGTCCTTCCTCCCCTGCAACGAAGGGCAGTGTTTTCATCAGCTGCCTTAGAAATGCGTTCGGGCTGCCTGAGAGCACAGGGGAAGAAGGCAGGAATCCTCCAGGAGTGATGTAGGGAGCAGGGTAGCAAACCTACGTTCATTTTTTAATACTACAAAATGCAAAGAGAGAATATAGAGACAAAAAGCGGAGATGTTTGTGGTGGGCTGGGAGGCTTCACATCGGTGTTAGCTGACATCTGGATGACTGCGGAGCTGTGAGAAACACAGGCAGGACCCGAGGAGGTGAGCGGGGAGTACTTCTGGCGACAAAAGCGGGGTGTTAGTGCCATAGCCTGAGCCCCATCGATGCCATGGCTCTGCGCAAGGATGCAACAGAAGCAGCAGCAAATAAACCCAGCAAAGGGGGGTTTTGCAGCCCACTGCTGTGAGTGCATGCCCAACACCTTCTGCTCGCTCTGCAGGAGGCTGCAGGACTTTCGAGGCTGCTGGACTTTGTGCCCATCCCAGGCAGGTTCCATTCTCCAGGGTGTGAGGAGCCCTGCCTGCTGCCTGCCCACTGCCACGCTGGCTGCTGGGGTCGGCTGCCGCTGCCCCAAATGAGGGGCCCAGCAAACAGCAGGCACCTGCACTTCGGTTGCTCCTCTTGAATAATCCCGGGCTCCTGGTGCCCTTTCGCAGGCTCATATCTTTATTGGAGGCTGTTAAAGCCAAACCTCCCAACAGCAATAACATGACTACAAAGCATTTCTAAGAAAAAAGTACGTGGGAATAAGGGAGATACTGAGATCCCAGCCAATTTCAGTACAATACAAGTCTGAAGTATCCTTATAAAGTTAACAAGTCAAATTTAAATGTATACAAGGCTCAGGAGCATACAGGAAACAGGATCAGCCAAACCTTCAAAGGCACATCATTGTCTTTCAGAAAGTCCAGTGAAAGGCTCATGCCATAAAAAAGGTGTATTCACATGGCTGATGCAGTGATAAACCCGGTGGAGAAATGCCAGCAGCCAGTGTGGGCAGGGATGCTCGCTGCAGGGATGTTACAGTGGCCTGGTCCGTTGTTACGGAGCGCTTTTTCCTGCTCTCCCTGCTGCTGCGCCACAATAAAATGGGGTCCTTTGGGGGTGTAAATCTGGGGAGAGTTTGGCAAGTGATTTCCTCCGAGGCAAGCAGCGACCCTTGCCACTGAAAATAACGCTCATGCCTTGCCCAGCACCATGGCCATCACACAAGCCACAGCCAGGAGTGCAGCACACAGTGGCGAATTCCCTGTCCCTCGTCACATGAGCACCCTGGATGCCACGGGGAGGAGAGGGTGAGGAAAGAGCTGGAAGAGACCACTTGTGCTGCACGCCCAGGAGCTTGTCCCTGCTTTCTCCTTGGAGCCGAAGGCACCTGTGGATTTGGAGCGTGTCTGCTGTAGGCACAAGGAGAACAGTGTGTTTCAGCATGGGGCGCTGGAGGGGACCTTGCTGAGTGTTGCAATGTGGAAACCATGCCAAAAGATCCCAAGCCTGCCCCTATTTAACTCCCTTAAGTACCAGATTAATAGCCAAACGTGCTCATGAAATGCCAAAGACTCGGGAGTTCATTCAGCCTGCCTGCGTGGTGTTGGCATGGCCAGCTTACCATGCTTGATCTTTCCGTCTCCGGTGTGTTATTTGTGGACAGCAGGCTATATTCTGCCTTCATCATGTGCTGTTGTGTGTTTATACATTTTACCCATCTGTTCGAAAGCAAGAAGCGATGCCACATGACTTAAGCAACCAGCCACGCTCTCAAAATAGCAAAGCATCCAAGCAAGCTAGATTGCAAACCATCCCAGGGCTGCAATAGATTGGCATAAAAGTGTTGAGAAAACGCCCTGCCACAGAGACATTGGAAAAATCAAGGTCATTTCATGGCTTGTTTGTGAGCGGGAAGCAAAACCACCCTGGTGTGGTGCCTCAGAATGGGCCGGCAGATCTGGGATGCCTGTTGCAGGACCTGGCACGTAGGAATTCATGAACAAAAAGGCCTTGTCAAAAATAATTTTTAAATGAAATGCAGCGTTCTAGCAAACTCATGTCTGAGACACGAAACAAAACCAAAGTACAAAATGTGGCGTTTAAAGGCTGCGTTCTGTCTCTAGTGAATAGAAGCCACATGCATCCATCTGAGATCAGATTTTGGCCTGATTTGAAACTGTGCTCATGGAGCCTGCAGCGAGAGCAGGCAGAGGAAGGCTCCATCTCCTTTTACAATCCTCTAGACCAGAGCAGCCTTTCTGAGCTTCCCCAGGAGTGAAAAGGTTCCTGACAGCAGCCCCTGTGTGCATTAGCTCCCTGGCTGCGGGATGCGGGGCCCCGGGGCTGCACCGGGCAGCGTGGGGGCTCAGCTGCCCGCTCCACACCATGTGCAGGCAGCAGCGAGGATGCTTTCACCTGCCTGAAAGCTGGGTCCAGACCTGCATATCTCTGCCCGTGCTGCCCGGGTCGGGTTTGGGGCCAGTGAGCTCCCAGCAACACCGCTGTGCACCCGGTGTCCTGCAAAAGTGCCGGTACCGAGGCTTAACCTTTATTAATTGGAGAGAGGAAGAAATAATGCTGGAAAAATATTGTCAAATACTTCAAATTAATGATTAATTCTAGATGGAGTGATACTGTTTGATGTGGTCTTTGCTGGTTTAAACAGGAGAAGAGTGATTCACTCTGAAGGAATTTATAAAAACACAAGTATTTGCTCATGGACAATAAATACTGGGGCAGATAAAAAGGGGGGATGAAGTGTTCAGCGTTGTGATAGCAACTCCGCTCAAGAAAACTTTTGACCTTCTCACATCTTAAATCAATGAGCGCCCCCCCGCTCTCCTCTGGGCCTGCCCTTGAGGCCGAGAGGACGGGTAGGTGGGAGCGCTCCAGGTTCTCCACAGGCTGCATCTCCGGCGGGTCCCCCCTCTCCCTCCCATCCCCGCAGAGGGGCTCAGGCACCCGCCAGCACCCGGCGAGGGGCACGGGGCAGCACCCGTCAGCAGTTTACACAATCTGTGTACACAGCATCATCTGTCAATTTGCCTGTTGTAAATGTAAGTGTATACACCCGGCGCTAAAGCTGCTGTGGTTTACAGATCTGCCTTGCCTGGGAAGCTGAGATTTATGCTGCCTGCCAGCGCGCGAGGCGTCCCGTCCCATCCTGTCCCATTCCATCCTGTCCCGTCCCGTCCTGTCCTATCACCTCCCGTCCCCTCCCAGTGCAGGCAGGAGGGATGCCCAGGAGAGATGGGTGCGGGCAGCAGAGAGCCCATTAATAACCCAGCCGGAGCTGCAGCAGGGGTGCCTGGCAGCACCACGCCTGCCCCATGGCACCTGACAGCCGTTGGATGCATGCCTGAAGGAGGGAGCTTGCCATCTACCTTTCCCGCGGGAATACGATGCAGCCAGGATAACCCCTGGACCTCACTGGGGCTCTGTCAGTATATCCTGACATGATGCTGTTTTACTGAGACAAGATTACCCACTTGCACTTTGAAGGGAAGCCGGGCACACGCCGTCACTGGCTGTCTCGTGAAAAGGGCTCCAGAGCCTCTTTTCACTCCGGGCTTTCTTTCTTTACAAAAATCTAAGCTATTTTTCCCTGAAAAATAACAGCATGGGGGTGAACTCAGGGAGCAGACGGGGCAAAGTCCCTGAGCTCATGTCCAGCCGTGCCGTGGCTGCCGCGGGGTGGCCGGTGGCACTGGGTAGCCCTGGTCACAGCACCCAGTGGTGCAGGGCTGATGGAGTGGAGCCGGCGGCACCCACGGAGGGCTGAGCCCCTACCTGTGGCTGTTCCCGCGGCATCGCCTCGCTGGCTGTCAGCGAACCTTTCATCGCAGACCCTACTGACATCATCCTTTCCAAAACACCTGAGCTCCTCGTGGTCCCTGTGCTCATAACACTTGGAAGTGACAGCAGCTTCTGGTTTCAATTAACTGAGGGGCGGTTTGGGGACTATCTGATTGCACAGGAGTGGAGAGGAGAAGAGAAAAGGCCTTTCCGAGCAGCGGCGATGGAGTGTGGGGGTGAGGAACTTCTGAAAAAAGCAGATGGTTTCTCTCTTTCCTTCCTCCTTCTTTTCCTCATCTTTTTTTTTTTTTTCTCCTGAATTCTGTGGAACAGACAACCCAACAGCACATTTTTCACCATCAAAGCTTTGCTGAAGGGAATTTTGCACTGCTCTTTCATTTCTTCCTGATGTTCACAGATCGTAAAGCAAACGGCCTCTGCAGGATGGGGAGAGCAGATCTGTCCCCGGTTCAGAGCAGAGGACCGGACCGGCACCCCTGGTGCACGACAGCCTCTCCCTGGCGGCTGCAGCCAGGGCAAGCGCACACGCCTCTGCCTTTGGATGCTGGGTGCTAAACACAGCACCGCAGCCGGACACGGGAATCTGGGACACAGAGGGGTTTGCAGAAATCTGTGACCTCCGCCTTGGACAGCTGCACAAGGACAGCAGCCATGACCAGAGGCTGCATGCAGCAGGGGAAAGCAGGCACCGAAGTCCCCAGGCTGGCCCCGGTAACTAGGTTTGCTGGTGCTGTCCTGGGAGGAGATGCACTCGCAGGTCAGCAAAGGCAGGTCCCACCTGGAGCCTTCATCCCATAGCCTTCCCACCATCATGCAACTGCCAGGGATCCCAAACCTTGTGTCTCTGGGAGATACAGGGAGGGAGGAAGCCATAATCCCATGAAATCCCATCCCACAGTGTGCCGGTCCCTTAAATGACTCTCATTTGTGTGCAACATGTTCAATGCCTTTCGGAAGAAAGGTAGTTAAAGGAGGAGGTGGAAATGGAAAATAAGATTGAAGGGCAGACAGGGCTAGAGAGTTCTGTCATGCTAATCTGAGATCTGCTTTTTTAAGGCACCATTTTTAGACCTGGCAACACTAGTTGAGTGCTGGCCATGCCGTAGGAAGATGCTCTTTGAAGAGGAGGAGTGAGAATTCAGCCTGGGAGCTGCAGCGCGGGGAGGGACAGCAGCGAGGGAAGGCAGCCAGTTGTGCTCAGAGGGCTGAGGGAGGACGCTGATGGCTTTGGTCTTCTTTCACCAGTGACTTGGACACAAAAAGGGAGCATTTGCTTGCAAAATGTGCTTCCCCAGCTGGGAAAATGAGATGTGGAGGCTGGTGTGGGGCTGGCAGCCACTGCCTGGTCCCCCGGGCTGCCTGTGAGGGCAGGCGGCAGAGGGGTTGCTCGCTACACCCGCAGGCCGGCCCGAGCG
>NW_009259796.1:4587161-4591692 GCF_000687185.1 Egretta garzetta
AAGCCATAATCCCATGAAATCCCATCCCACAGTGTGCCGGTCCCTTAAATGACTCTCATTTGTGTGCAACATGTTCAATGCCTTTCGGAAGAAAGGTAGTTAAAGGAGGAGGTGGAAATGGAAAATAAGATTGAAGGGCAGACAGGGCTAGAGAGTTCTGTCATGCTAATCTGAGATCTGCTTTTTTAAGGCACCATTTTTAGACCTGGCAACACTAGTTGAGTGCTGGCCATGCCGTAGGAAGATGCTCTTTGAAGAGGAGGAGTGAGAATTCAGCCTGGGAGCTGCAGCGCGGGGAGGGACAGCAGCGAGGGAAGGCAGCCAGTTGTGCTCAGAGGGCTGAGGGAGGACGCTGATGGCTTTGGTCTTCTTTCACCAGTGACTTGGACACAAAAAGGGAGCATTTGCTTGCAAAATGTGCTTCCCCAGCTGGGAAAATGAGATGTGGAGGCTGGCGTGGGCACTGCCTGGTCCCCCGGGCTGCCTGTGAGGGCAGGCGGCAGAGGGTTTGCTCGCTACACCCGCAGCCCGGTCAGAGGGAGAAAACTGCAGAAGGGAACAACAAAACTGCCTGGAAGACAAATGGGGCTGAAATGATCACTGGGACCAGGAGGGTCTGGAGGAACTCCCGGCAGGAGCAGCAGCAGCCAGAAAATAACCTCATTGCTCTCTGGAGCCTGAGCCACGCATGAGAGGGATGAGCTGGAGTGGGCTGGCAAGGGACAGGCGTCCCCTGCACCACGTCTCCACGGCCTCGTTCACCACCGCTGGCACAGGAGCACAAGCTCGCTCCTCGCTGTGAGCCTGCGGAGGAGGCGCTGGAGGCAGAGGCACGCAGCAACCAGCCCCACAGGGTTTATCACCGGGTAGTGTCACGATTGTCGCCTCTGACATCAGCTCTATGCCTTGAGGATGTCCCTTGCCTAAGGAAAAGCCACTTACAGGCTCCATACCCTGGGTGGTGAACAGCATTGACCCTGGATTGGGATGTGGATTGCACCGCAGGGATGGTGCGTAGCCATGCCACCCCACGTTGCAATGCTGCCCGTAGTGCAGAGCCGCAGTGCTGAGCTGGGTCCGTCCCCACACCCTGGTGGTCCAGGGAGCTGCTGACCCAAACATGACAGGTTTGGAGTGAAAGCAGGCCATCTGTGAAGGTGCTCCAGCCCCATGTGCCATGGGAATGCCCGGTGAGGATGAGGACACTACTCGCCTCCTCCCAAACTGCACCCCGGGGACGTATCCAGCCCCCTCCCTGGATGAGGAGCAGGGGGCGTGGGGTGAGGGGGGTCATGGGGTGAGGATGGCCGTGGGGCTTGCCAGCAGCCTGGCACAGCCTGAGGGGGCCTGGAGCCAGCCCAGCCAGAGAGTTGATGGTTTTCACACCCCATCAGCCTGATGAACGGCCCCGCTCCCTCCGTGCTCAGCACCTGCAAGGGTCAATTACAGCGATTACTTCAAGGAGTCAAACCAGCTGCCGGCAGCGCTGGAGAAAATCTTTGTTTTGGGTTTGGCTTTGTCACGGGAAGGAAAGAAGTGTCTGGGTGTGTGGCGGGGGGGGAAAGAGCCTCTACTGTACATGGGGCAAAAGTCAGGGGGTGGCCGGGTGTTTGGGGGGAGGAGGGGTCCCCCAGGGCCAGCTGCCCTGTTCTGCTAGCGTGACTGAGCAGCACTTGGGGCTTGTGCAGCCCCTGGCCCTCTCAGAAACTCAAGAAGGGCCTAAAAGCAGCGCAGCAGTTGTAGGGAGATGCTAACGAGGCAGTTAGTGGCGGAGAGAGCCTTCAAAAGTGGACATGGTGCTGTAACATGAGAAACAGAAAAGAGCAAAACCCTGGCAAGTTAAAAGTAAAGTCACGGTAAAGGTGATTTGAAAGTTTGGGGAAGAACTTGCTAAAGGTATTAAAAGCTGAAAATAAACATGTGTGCATAGGTGCCAGGAGCAGGAAACCAACCAGCAAGCGGTGCAAGTTGTGGATGATGGAGACATGAACACAGCAGCCTGGGAAGGCAAAGCCCCAGCAGAAAAGCTGAGGGGTGGTTTGAAGATGGGGGAGGATGCTCAGGCAGCGCCCCTGCGGCAGCCTCCCAGCAGGGCTGTGCCGGGGGAACAGTCCCATGGCGGGGCCCTGCCAGAGATGTCTTCTGGCAAAGCGAGGAGCTGCGGAGTGGCACGTCTCCGGAACGAGGCGATGCCAGCCCAGCCTGGGGGTTGGTACCCGGCCCCTCCTGCCAGCCTGGGGCAGAGGGTGGGGAAAGCAACACGAGCCATAGCGAGAGAGGCTCAGGGGATGTATGTCACGGGCAATTTGGAAGAAGTCATCTATAACAGTCTGGGTCAATGCATTGCTTGGGGAAGATGCAACATCACCTGGCAGGAGGAAGCCATGCCTCGCAAAGCAGCCAGGTCACCGAGCGTGGGGAGCAGAGCGATGCGCTGGTCATGGGGCAGCGGCACTGCCAAAATGGTTTTGCCTCAGCACCTCTCCAAAAGCCCCTGAACACCCAATGGACTGGAGGAACATTTGCCTTGCAGAGACAAAACAACTGGTTAAAAGACTTGGGGTCACCACATGTAAAGCTGACTGCTGAGCAGGAGCTCACAGTATTAAACTTCAGGCTGGTAAACGGGCAGGTGAAATTCAGTGTTGACAAAGGCAAAGCAACAACCCATGGAAAAGCAGCCCTAACCAGCCACGCAAAATGCGGACCTCCTCTCCAGTGATGCTGGGTGAGAATCAGGACAGCAAGCGTAATGTGCGATTAGGAAAGGGAGGGGGGGACAGCTAAATAGATGCTCCTCTTGAGTATTATGTGCAGCTCTTTCTTCTCAAAAAGGATGTAACAGGGATAAAGGAGTATGAAGAAGGGCCTTAAGGATGCTTGGGAGTAGAGTTTGGAGGCATGGTGAGGAAAGATCAGGAAAGATCAGATGCCCAGGTCACATAAGGTTGGAAAAGCTGAAGGGGGATGATAAAGGTCCCAGGAGCCAGAGTGGCAGGTGGAGGGAGAGCTGGCATCAAACTGGGAACAATGAAATCATGGTGAGAACAAGTCCAAACCAAAGAGGAGGAAGCCCTTGCCTTCACCAGGCACTGCTCAGCTGGGAAACCCTCTGTCACAGGCTGTTCTGGCAGCCAAAAGCGCACAAGGTGGGGAACGCTGCACCCACTGATGCTCTGAGTCATCCTGACGCGCCAACGGCAAGCAGCTGGCACGGAGCTCGGTCACGCCGCCCCGCTGCCCTGCTCCCCTCCAGCCCCGAACCTGCCACTGCCACAGCGGGGGCCGGGGGCCGGCACCGCTCCCGCAGGAGCAGGAGTATTTCGGCACCTGGTGCACTGCAAGCTGGCGATCCTTGGCCTGGGAAAGGGGTGAAGGAACGGGGATACCAGACCATAAGGCTGAGCTGAGCACACAGAGGCACCTTCTGAGATGCCAAGAGCCAGGCAGGGAGCGGCGTCCCAGTGCTTTGCTTCCCATGTGCCGCGCTCTGGCTCTCAGCTGCAGGGGAGGAATCCTCCCCTGCCTGCTGCTGCTGCCTCTGCTGCTCAGCACCTCGCCCCTCCCTGGCATTTATGAGCAAGAATTAGCCAAGATTTTCTCTGTCAGACTGAAAAATGTCGAGTCGGAAAGAAAAAGAAGCCAAACCTGCCTCTGTGCCACACCGGGGCTGTCCCGGGCGCCTGGGATGCGGGCTCCGGATGCACAGCCTGGTGCGCCCACAAGCAGAGAGAGGCAGCGGGGCAGCAGGGCTCGGCGGTCAGGGCAACGCGTGGCTTTTGGCAAGCTGTTTGTTCCTGGTGCAAGAGCCATTTGCTGCATGTAAGCCTGACCAGCCCTGCTCTGAACCTGGAGCACCGCAGGAGAGCTCAGCATCCTCCGCAGCTCCATGCCAGCATCCAGCCCCCCCAGACGCCCTGCAAAACGGCATCGCTTGCCCTTCGGGGTGCGGGCCAGGGGTGGGATTTGCGGAGATTATGCCGGAGGAATGACAAAGGAGTAGACTTTCCCACAGACACTTCAATCGCCGCTCTGAGAAAGTGTGTGAGCCGAGGCGGCCCGCCTGCCTCACGGTGCTTTGGGGAACGCACAGGAACAGCACACGGTTTTTAATAATTAAGTAACTTTAATTGTCCTGGGAAAGCAGCGCTTGCCTTGGGGCACTCTGTGCAAACTCATAATTAATGTTACCGGGAGAGATTATGGGAAGGAGAACTGAGAAATTATTCACTTTTGCTTTTTAAGCCTCTCCGTGTTAAAGCTGTATTATCCCCCGGCTTAAAGCCTCATTTAGCTGTGAAGAAAACCAGTGTACTCGTGGGGGGAGGCGGGGGGAAGGAAGGCAAAGCACCCTGACAAATTACAAACAGCCGTGCCGGGCTCCGCCGCCAGCGGTGGCAGGATGGGAGCCGGTGGCTGGGGGGGCTGGGAGCATCCCGGGTGTGCTGAGCAGTGGTGTGGCTGGGAGCATCCTGGGTGTGCTGAGCAGCACCGCGGCGGAGAGCCCTGAGGAGCGAAGGATGCTCGTCAT
>NW_009259796.1:4591749-4594432 GCF_000687185.1 Egretta garzetta
GGCTGCGGCCGGCGCAGGCGCTGCCAGTCAGTACTGGGGCACAGGCTGGTCTCTCCTAGTCCCCCCCAGTACTGCACTAGAGGGCCAAATCCCAGGGAGCCTGAATTTGGCAAAGCACAACCTTGGAGTCAGAGGGTGACTAGCCCTTTGTAAATCCAATTTATTCCAAATAAATAAAATAAGTGTTTAGCATCCTAAACCTAGTCATGCTCCTCTGCCACAACCTGCTCCCAGTCCTCCCTTTCCTGCGGCAGCGCATCCCTGGCTTGGCCGTGCAGCGAGCAAGCACTCCTCCAGGACGTGCCTGGCATGGGCGGCTGAAGCCCCTGTCTCGAGGCATGTCTGAGCCCCGGAGCCCCCCAGAGCCCCCAGCCCTCCTCCCCCGCCTCTCCAGGGCTGCTGAGCCGGGGAGGACTGATTCAGCTCACAAGCGATGCTGCGCGCCGGCATGGCCCAAGCCCCACGGGGAGCCCAGCCGACGGGCTTTGCCGGCGCGGCACAAAGGGGTGGGCAGTGATGGAGGGCTGCAAATCCTTCCCCGTGTGCACGTTGCCTGGGATCCGCAGTGCTTGCTGGCGTGTTTCACCCACTTTAAAACCAACAACCTATTGGACTGGAGCGGCTCTTTTCTTTCTTTTTTTCCTTTCTGTTTTTTTTTTTTCTTCTCCCTAAAGCAAATCACTGGACTCACACAGAACGCAAGGTATTTTACTCTATAGAAATCCTTTTTTCAGGCAACTATGTCAAGAATGTTTTCATACTTTGGGCTGGATGGGAAAAAAAAAGGGCTTAATCCCCTGAGATGGTTATTTCTCTGAAAACAGACATGCAAATGCTGGACTTGTCAAACCTTAAAATGTTTTCTTTATTCAGGGAATTACTGCCTGCCTGCTGAGCCCGGGTAATGCTGACAGGCTAAGCCCGGGGCCTTGGCAGCAGAGCATGCAGAGTGTGGGAAAGGGCGGCTGAGGCACGCGCCAGATAAGATCATACAATAAATGATACAGCCCTCCGGAGCACACGGCCACTTTCATATGCAAACAGCTCTCCCTGGTACGCGCACACACCCGCACACACACCCGCACACGCTCACAGCCCAGCAAGCATCCCAGGTGCTGGAGAAGGAGGGTTCTTCCAAGTGACCCACAGTCTGGCCAGGCACAATCCCTAATCGTCCTGTCATGCCTCAGTGGCTGCATTTTGGTGCTGCTGGAGCCCAGGTTCCTGTTGCAGCCGGGAGGTGGTGGCTTGCAGACCCCGCTGGAGCCCCGCGAGGAGGGGAAAGTCATCATTTAAGCACTTTGCTTGTTCGTTCTTCTGACTGTGGGGCAAAACCTGGCAACAAGACCCAAATGGCTTAGAGGGGACAAAGGCAATCCGAAATGCCCAGGACTTTTAATTGCGTTTTTCTAAGCTAGCGTGTTACTTTTGGCCTAAGTGAGGCTTTTTCATGCATGTGCCTGGGGCTGGGCAATGCAGCCACAAGTTTTGCCCTCTGACAGGGATTCATTTCTAAACAGAAGCAAAGAGCATGACCCCGCTGATGGGAGTGGCGGGACTGATGGTGCCACATCCCAGCTGCCCATGGGAGCAGCGCCAGCCTCCTCCCAGGGAGACGCAGAGCCCTCACTTGGGCCATTTTTGCTTTCTTTGCAGTGTGAAAACCTGATTCAGCAGGGGTGCAGGTGGGCAGGAGGCTGGTGTGAGCCTCCCTCAAGCCCTAAGTGTGGCACCTGCACATTTGTTTTAATAACCCGGTGCCCAGTGATCCGCAGCAGGCAGCGGAGAGCAGCTGCCACGGGTGACAGCGCTGGTGGGTCACACAGCCGGCCGCAGCTAATGACCCGCGGTCTGAGCGGCGCCAGGATAGAAACGATGGCTGCTGAGCTACCGAAAGCACAGCAAACGCCACCGTGGGAGGGAGCCGTGACAGCAGCAGCACTTGGAGCCAAAATGGGCTCCCTCGGGGAGCCAAGTGCCACCCGAGAGCAGCACTGGGACCAGCCTGGGCCCCCGTGGGCTGCTGACGGCCACCGTCACGCTCTCCAGTCCTCACATGGCAGCATGTCCCACTCAGGTGTGCTGCTGCGACATGTTTTGTGGGGAGCATCACTAAGTTAATCTCAGCACAGCTCCTCCTAACCGGAGCTTAGCATTTGGCACGGTTACGGTTGCATTTTTAGGGCATGCAGGAGCCTGAGTGCGGGGGCAGAGGGCTGCTGAACACACAAGAGGTGACAAAAAGAGGTGACCGGTGATGGATGGCTGCCCCGTGCACCCCCAGCGCCCTGCACGCTCGCAAATCACAGCTCCTCACTCCTCGCTGCTCTCAAGGTAGCTGGGGAAGGGGGAGAGGCAGGGCGGGGGGATCCTGGCGTCTTACTCCCAGCTTAATATGGTGCATTCACACAGATAATCTGTCAAGGAAAAAATGAGCCAACAAGCTATCTATTCTTGTCTGCGCTATTTTCCCATGTCAGAAACAGGCTGGCTGAAAAATGTAGGTTTCCCCTTTCATCTTGCCTTTCAGAGCCCCTGAACAAGATGCCTTTCTTTGCCAGTGCTCGCCGAGGAGATCTTGCCTCGAAGAGCGGAAAAAGGGGCTTTCTTTTTCTTCTTGTTTTTTTTTTCTTCTTTTTTTTTTTTTTTTTTTTTTTTTTTTATTTTTGCCCAGCCCTCGTGG
>NW_009259796.1:4594674-4596209 GCF_000687185.1 Egretta garzetta
TTTTTTTTTAATATCTATGCCCAGGCCATGCTGGTGGCAGGGAAGTGGTGGAGTAGCTTTTATTTTCTGCGGGAAGCGAGGGTGCTATGCTGATCCCCCCTTGATCTCCCACTGTTGTTACTGTCTCCACCAAGCTGAATGGGGGGCGACAACACATATTTCCCTTCCACTACTGGGAGATTTTATTTTTAACTTGAAAAGAAGTGCCTGGGGAGGCAAAAATAACATTTCTGCAGGTTGGAGGCCCCAGTGAATGAGAGACAAGTGACGAAATGCCGCCGCATCCTCCCCTCAACCATGTGGTGCCAACACACCAGTGCTGGACACCCAGCAACACCCATCCTTTCACCAGTGCTGCCGTACTGCTGTGATTAACTCACATTTCTCTGTCTGTGCCTCTCCTCTCCATCCCTCCTCCCCATCCCAGCCAGCTCTGGGATGCGTGTCCCTGCCAGCCGGGCACGCTGTGGTGGAGCCTCCTCTCCCTCGTGCCCGTGGGGCGGCAGGCAGCACGAAGAGCAATGGCAATCCTCACCCTCCCCTGCCCGGGCATCTCCGGCTCGCATGCTCATTTTATACAGTTGCTTTGGTCTAATAAAAGCAAGAAATGTGTTTTTATAGGCTTTGTGGTCTGTCTTTCATTAATCACATTTCTTTGCGTACTTGCTAGTTTGTTCTACTTCGGTGACTGGCAGTGGCCACCAGCTCTGCAGCCGCGTGGGCTGTTCTGCCGGTGCTGGGCTGTGTTTGTTGATTTATGGAAGTGGTTTTCAAAAAATAATATTTGAAATGGCCAGGTAACAGCCAAGTACAGGGAGAGGACGTATCGGCAGCCCTCGTATAGCAGCGATCCAGCTATCTGGTTTCTTGTAAAAGCAAATACTTTAAAGGGTTTTGGGCTGTCCTGCTTCCTCTGCTATTTTGAGGACTGAAAATTGTGGTCCCCTTTGCCATGGTTTCCCTGGCCTGGAGATCACACATGGCAAGCAAATGAACCCTCTCTGAGACCCAATTAGTGGTGCCACTGGAAGCCTTCATTATTTTGTATTTTTTAAGGTATTTTTTTGAAAAAAGAGGTGAATGCTCTTGCTTCCTCCTGATGCAGAAAAGCAGAAAGTCAGACTGTATCCCTCAAGTCTTGGAGGAGCCTGCCAGCCCCAAAGCTTGGTGCTAGAGACTAGATGTCCCTACAGCCAACAACGCCACACAGCCTCACTCAGCCTCTTTCCCCCTCAGCTTTTCTTGGAGGTTTCGTAAAGACGAGCAGAAAGGGGAGACAGAGCTCCGGGAGCACAGGGTTGTGGCCAACCTGCCGGGGAGCAGGTCCATCTCTGGGGGATGCCTAAGCAGCACCCAGACGCCCCGGGCGTTTGGCTCCTGACTGTCACCCCTAAGGAGGGCAGGGGAAGGAGCTCCTGCGGGGAACGCTGCGGAAGAGACGGCCGAGAGGTCAGGCTGCTGTGAGCTGCGGTGCCGGTCCCTGCGCTGCCGAGCCTCGCCGGTGCCAGTGGTGGGGGGGAATGCAGGGCCCACAC
>NW_009259796.1:4596259-4598488 GCF_000687185.1 Egretta garzetta
TTCTCCATCAAAATGTTCCTGGGAGGAACCGCAGGGAAATAGGGAGCAGACAGAGCAAGCAGCTAATTGCAAGGAGTAAAAATACGTAGGTGAGATAAAAGAGAGCATTTGCATCGTCTGGAACCCCCCGGCCATCCCAGATTTGCCTCCAGCTGTTTCGTGAAAAGCTCTTTCCAGCCTTTGAGGAGGTCATGGTTAGTCTGGATGGAATCAAACAAAATTAGCAAGTGAAGGTGAGCAGGCAGGGAGGAAGGCATGAAACCAGCTCCTTTTGACTTTTGGGAGGACTGGGAAACTTGTAAATGCAATTGCTGGTGGTGATGGTGTAGCACTGTGATTGCCACAGCTTTTGCATGACAGTGCTGAGAGACCCCACCTAAGGCTGGAGCTGCTCCAGGCTCTGGAGGGAAGAACTCGTGGCCTGAATACAAAAACAGGAGTGGAAACGGGCAAGAAATTACTTTCCCACAGGCAGAGTGGGGCAGAGCTGGAGCTGCCATCCCCTCGGCACAGCCACAGCCACCAGCTGCCTTGCCCAGGCGGCAGGGTCAGGGCTCAGCCGCGCAAACACGCGGGGACCTGAGCAAGAGCTGGAGCAGCCCTTGGGAGCTCAGTGTGCCATGTCTGCGGGAGCCTGGCAGGGCTTTGGGATGTGACAGTGGGGCAGGGACGCCCGGGCCAGCATGGTGTCGGCAGCACCAACCAACTCGTGCATGTCTTTGGCCCCACTGCAGAGCAGGGTACCTTGGCATGTGAAACTCTGCGGTCCTTCTTCAGCCTGAGCCTGGGAGCTTCCCTCAGGACACAGGAAGGGGGTGGGAGGCAAAGGCAGGACCATTCCCAGCCTCCGCTGCCTTCCTCCCGGTCGGCGGGGCCCCAGTGTGATGCAGCAGGGACTGGGATGTGTGTGTCCTTGCTTTGGGCTGCTGGGGACGAGGCTGTGAGTGCTCCAAGGGAATGAGCCTCGCAGCCTCCGCAGGGTTGGGAAACCGATGTTATCGCAAGGGAGGCTTTGCCCCAGCATGGAGGTGAGGAGCAGCCCCCCCAGCCAGCCCCACAGCCACTGCCCCAGGCCCTCTGCCAGCTCTGCAGGATGGAAGCCCTGGTGGTGGCAGGCTGGGAACTGCCTGGACCTCTCCAGCAGACGGGACCAATGCTGGTCATGCCACACTGTGAATCACCAGCCCCGGCCTGCAGCTGGATCCTTCACCCACGGAGGCAAGGGCTGGGCAGGCTCAGGGTACTCCCGGGTGCACCTCTCGCCTCCCGACGGGGGGGCCTTTCCACAGCGAGGCCTGTGCACGGGCCCGTGGGCTGCTGCTGCTCTCCTTGGGGCTCAGTCCAGCCGCCCTCCCCAAGCCCCCAAACCCCCTGGCTACAGGCAGGGCTGGGAGCAGCTGCACTGCCAAGCCTGGGGAGATACTCGCCTGGCCCTCCTGGGAACTTGCAAGTCTTTCCATGGGCTCGAGAGCTCAGACCCCAAACCTTCCCCCCATGCATGGGACAACACTCTGAAATCAGCACAAATTCAGAAAAAATGCCCCATGCACGTGAACGAAGGCTGATGCAAGGGCAAACCTTGCCTGTAAAAAGGACCCTGACCCTGGGCGGCTGCTGCTGCGCTGCCATCCCAGGGAGGACATGGGGACACCCTTTCCTTCCTGCACCAGGAGCTTGTTTGACACCTCTCTCGGCTCTCTGCCAGGCTGCCCCAGCACCCACCGGTGCACTGGGACACTGCCAGCCCTGCTCACCCCCTGCCAGCCCTGCTCATCCCCTGCCAGGCCCTGCGGGCAAGCTGGCCAGCCCCCCTGGGAAGCGAGGCTGGTGTCCAGCAGGATTGGCCCCGCTGCTCTCCAGGTTCAGATGTTTGCTCCGAGCACCAGCACTGTCCCACACGCACATCCCACCATTCGGGGGGGGGGGGAATGCTGGGGGATGTGAGGGGTGATGGGGCAGCGTGGGGGAGATGCCTGCACTGCAGGCAGGGAGTGCAGGCAGCTGGGCATCCCGCTGCCGGCTCAGTAAAGCTGAAGGGGAGAAAAATCCCCGGAGGAAAGCTTTGCTCAGCGCCTGCCTCCAAAGGGTTAAGCAGCTTGCACAAACCACCCCGGAGCCCAGGTCTGCTCTGCTCCCTCCGTCTCCTTCACCCTCCAAGGGCCTGGCTGGTGCCAAAGTCGGAACCTGCTAATCAGCAGCTCCCAGCAGCGGCAGCCCTCCGTCTGCCTT
>NW_009259796.1:4598974-4617061 GCF_000687185.1 Egretta garzetta
GGATGCTCCTGCAGCCCACACCCCAGCTCCTGGGGGAGCAGCCAGCCCCTTCCTCCTCTCCAGCATCCTCCCTGCTCACCACAGCCCATTTGGGCATCGCAGAGGCCACCAGCACGGCATCTCCCAGAGGGGCTCGGTGCTGGAGCCCCAGCGTGACCCCCGGCTTGGTGTGGAGGGGTTGGCTGTCCCACTGTGGGAGCCCACGCCGGCAGCTCTAAAGTCAGACAAAAGCAAGACCGAGCAGAATAGAGGGTGGGGAACGTCCCATCTCCTTTTTCTCCCCAGCCCCCTGCCAGGGGATTAATTGCCAGCCTGGAGGACTGGGCTGGGGATTGGCAGCAGGGCAGCAAGGCAAAGTGCTAAAGCATCACATTTGGTGGCCGGCTAGTGCCCCCGTGCCTGCTGCTAGCCCTCCCTGGCTCCTCCTTGCTGTGCTGGCCCCAACCGATCAGGCTCTGCAGACAAGCATCTATTTCTGCCCTCATTTTCATCTCCTTCTCCTAAGCCTGCCACGGGCTCTCGTTAAAGCTGCTTGCTGGGGACTCATTAACTTGGCAGGCTCAGTGAACTCGGATCAATTAAAATAAAGCTGCTTAGCTTCTCTGCCCTCCGCTTTGCTGCAGTGTTGTCCCGCTCTGCTACTCCTGTCCGCACCCCAGACCAGGCAGAACGAGGGTGACGGTCCCTGACCCGCAGCGTGTCCTGGAGGTGTGCTGGCAGCCCCAGGTCCATCTCCGCCACAGCCCTGGCCCACATTAGCACCACTGACCGGGTGCCATCCCTGCTCTTGGGGAGCAGGGTTTGTGAGAGCCCCTTCCACAGGAAGCCACAGCTCCCGTCAGGGCAGCCAAGGTATTTATAAAGGCACAAGCAGGGTAGGATGGCTGCAGTCCAAAATTTCACTTTGGTTTTTAGACACTTTGTCCAAGAGATGCCAACGTGCCCTTAGCTCCTGCTGGCACAGCCGGCCACGGTGCTCCTGGCTGGGTGCAGTGCTGAGCTTGGCCCTGCAGACCCCAAACCATGTCTCCCATCTGGTTCCCCTAAAGTAGGAGCGGTGCTCAGGAGGCTGAGCCTGCTCCCCAGACCCTACGGTGCCCAGGACACGCTGCTCGGCCAATAGCCACGCTCAGATGCCCCGTTCACCTGAGATCTGATTCCACAGCTCCTGCGGTATTTGGTCAAGTGTTATGATGGGTCCATTGATGGGTCCATTGCCAGTTTTAGTTTTAAGGGTGTAAGAAGTGCAGCAGAGTCACTTCTTTTTCCCCAGAAAAGTTCTCTGGATGCCCTGCAGCCAGTGGAAGGCTGGAATATCCCTGATACTGCCCTGCCATCAGCTTCTTCATGACTCCAAGTCCTCTGCTATGTCAGAAACCTTTGGAGAGTGATGCTGACTGCCTGGTCAGAGCTACAGCAAGTCAGGCAGAAGCAGAGCTTGGGCTTTCAGCCACCTTTAAACCTGTTGACCAGACCCAAACAAACCAAAGCTCTAATGAAATTAGTTTGGAGTTGTTCCTGGATTGCGACCGTGCAAATTTGGAGTCTGCTGCAGACAGACAAATGATGATATCAGCGGGTACAAAATGAGGACATGGGGTGTTAGAGACCACGGCCAAGCCAAGCACTGGATGCAAATGCTCCCAGGCTCTGGGAAAACTCTAACCCAGGCGCTGGCTGAACAGGGTGGCTCAGGCTTATCTCTGCAAACCAAAGGCAGCAGCGAGGCCTCTCTGGCCCTTGGCTGTGGACAAACTCCAGCACAGTGAGAAAATATGGGGCTTCAGCATCCCACTGGTGCCTTTTTCACTGCGTGGCCACAGCCGTGATGCCTCACAGCCTTTCTCTCTGCTAGGACATGGGACGTGTCACCAGCTGCAGAGCTGAGCTGTGTCCGCTCTCAAGGCGGAGACAAATCCTGTTTGCAAGCTGCCCCCGCCACTCCGCTGCTGGCCTGCAAGTATCCCCACATGGCCTCTCAAGTGGAGAAGATGTTTGCTGTTGGTGCTAGGCGTAGACCTAAACTCCTTGCCTGAAAGCCCTTGAAGCAGGGTAGCTCGCATGAGGAGGAACCGAACTTGGAAGCTCAGGGTCAGCAGTTTCTCCTTGCCAGAACTGAGCAAGAAAAGCAAACAGCTCCTGCAGCCCTTCTCTGATGCAGGTTTTGTTACACTTTCCAAACATGTCAGTCAAATACTCACAAAGGCTCAGCCAAATCTTTCCAAGGCTCGGAGGCTCGGTTTCAGATGAGCATTGGCCTTATTGACACTTTGCAGAGGTTTGATTGCGCTGGAAGGAGGAAGAAAGGTGAAGTGTGAGGTTTAACCAGCCCTCTGCTACGGCAGCCAGCATCTCCTGAGTGCTGGACCAGCTCCCTGTTAAAGGCTGGTCGGGCTCCCCTTCTCTGCTCTGCCCCTCCCCAGTGACTCACTGGGGCATGTATGCATATGTGTATATAAGTGCTAATGACCGTGTTTACATACTGGGTGTATTTGCTGGGCAACATTTGACTCCTGTGGGATGTGAGGATGGGAAGAATGAATTAGCTTGCTTAAACCTCCTCTGCGTCTGCAGAGGAGCCTGGCAGTACCCAGGGTCACCAAGGACCGTGAGCGAGGGCAGAGCCATCCCATGAGAAAGGCAGCAGCCATGCCCTGGTGTCTGCAGAGTGTAGCCTGCAGTGCCAGCTGAGGGCTCGGAAATTAGGAGCAAAGAGGAGGCAGCTGATGGATAGGTCGTAATTTCGTAACTCAGGAGTTTGGGGGTGCTAGGGGTAGTCAGAAGCTCTAAAGATGAACTAACCACTCTTCAAAATTCCTTATCAGGGGGCATCTAAGTGCTTTCTAAGCAGTAACTAAATACCCATCCCCTACAGCGAACTAAGAAACCGTGCATTGTTCATGCAAGGCCTGAGCTACAGCACAGATATATGGTGGAGCTGCTGGCTGTGAGTGTGTGAGCCTATTTTTTACCCTAAATCTCTCACAAAACCATCCCACAGCCTGCCACAATCCCACCGCTCCGCACTGTCCCTGGCTCAGCACTGGTGCAAGGTTTAAGGACTCCTGCAGCCGGCTGCCAGGTGTGGCTCCCCTCCATCGCCCGGTGCTGGGGTGCATGCCGGGGTGCTCCTGACCCCCTCCTCCCCGCATGGGGCCAGGGCTCCTCCCTTGCTGCCAGGGGTGCCGCGGTGTGGCCTGGCCCTGCTGCTGAAGGCACAGCAGCAGCAGCGCAGAGCGCATCCCCGTAGCTCCCTCCCTTCCAGCCAACTGGGAGGCAGCGGTCTTGGCAGGCAGGTCAACAAAAATGCCGACAGGGAATCGCCGGCAGGCCAAGGGGTCCAGCAGCTTCCCCTCTGCTCTGCCCTCAGCTGCTGACCACTCGCGGGGCCGGTCAGGATAACGTTTCTCCTCACTGCTGATCCCTGCTTAGCGGGCACATTGCTGGGATGGCAGAGCCACCCCGAGCTCTCGACGCCCGGCTCAGCCCTCGGCTCAAATTCAAGGCACCTGCTGCCATAAGGCAGCTCGGGAAACCTGGCCAAGGAGCTGTCACGGGTTGAGCCCCCAGCAGTGGGCTCAAGCCCCCTGCAAGCGATTCCTTGCACCACCATACACAGCATGGGGAGTGCAAGGGGTAGCAAGCAGGACAGCAGGTCCCACAGCCCCTTGGTCACCCCAAAGTTGCAAAAAATGAGGTGCCAGGTGAGACACCCATGGGTGAGAACATTGGTCCTGCACCCAGGGGCAGAGGTGCCACCTTGTCCTGCAGCCCCCATGCTGGGTGGGTGTCCCCAAGGGGCAGGTCTTGTCCCCCCACAGGGAGGAAGGGCCTGTCATCCCCCCAGCCCCACGGATTTCCCCAGTGTCACCATGAGCCGCCAGTCACCACTGACCCTGGGAGAGGTCTGGGGGTCACCATCGCTCTCCCACTGTGACAAGGGAGGAGCAGGATACTGTGACAAGCAGCCAACCCTGCCAAGCCCTGGGAGCTCTCGCCTCTGGAACAGGAGGGATTTTGGCTGAACTGGTCAAAAATAACCATTTTAGACAGAATTTTAGATTTTTAAAAATACTGTCTACTCTAGTTTCTACTTTATTTTCAAAAGTACTAGTGTGATAAAAAGCCAGATGCTGGTTTGTGCTTGAAAGCTTTACCCTAAAACCAAATGCTTTCTGTAACAACTGCTTTTTTAATACCAAAATTTTTCAAACAGAAATAGTTCTTTGATGCTAAATTTTTATTTTGATCAATCTTTGGTCCTATCTTTAATCTGAAAGTGTTTCAACAAATCACTTGCAAATAGCTCCTTCCTGAACAGGAGAAAACCAAAAACATGAGTGTGACAGCAAGTGCAGGAGCTGGGGTGCAGAAAGAAAGCCAGGACAGCAGGGCTAAAGCTCGGCTACCTTCAACCAGATACCTCCAGGGGAAGGGAGGGGAGGAGGAAGACTTTAATGAATTAGTCCCGGGCACTCTGGAGCATTTCCAGTTTGCAAATTACCACTGCTTTATTAGGCTCTAATTCAATCTGCTCCGGGGCATTGCTTGCAAAAACCTTTTTGAAGAAGAAAAAAAAAAGGGGCTGTGCGGTGGTCTGTGGCGGTGCACCCCAGCCAGTGCTCGCCCTGGCTGGGGTCCATTCCCCATTCCTCATCCGTCAGGGGAGGAAAATGTGACCCCAGGGTTGCTGGAGAACCCTAATTTCATTAAGCGCCTCTGTTGCATGGTCAATCCCATGAGAAGAGCCTCAGAGTGGTTTAGATCCAGTTGCAAGGCGATTAACTCTTTGGAGGGAAGGAGTGTGTAAGTGTGAGCGTGCAAATGTGGCCCCGCTGCACACCCACACCTCTGCCAGCCTCCAGGGACAGCCGAACCCACCCGGCTTCCCCAGGATACGCAGGGCCATCCATGTGAGCTCAGTGCTGTCTGGGGGGGTGTCTCTGTACCCCCGCTGCTGGGGACAGCGCTCCCGTACCGGCACCAGTGCCAGTCGCAGGCGCCATCGCTCATCCACAAATCCACAAGACCCTGCAGTGCTGCGGTGCCTGCCCACCCCTGTGTCCCAGCTAGATGTGCATACAGACACATATTGCTGGAAATAGGGGTCTTTTTTGGTAGCCTGGGTAGCGAGAGCTGGGGGCAGGGCTGGGGAGCCTGCCCTGTCCCAGCAGAGGCAGGGCAGGGTGCCCAGGCCTGCTCTACGCTGGAAGAGAGAAGGGGCGGTGAGGATTGTGAAGCCCGCAGCATTATCAGCTCTGCCTGGGTTTGCACCAGAGCCTGACCCCCTCCCAGGACCTGCAGAGTGGAAGGGTGGTTTTTTCCAGCGCTGTAGGTCTGGGAAGGGATCCGTTCCTGCATGGAGCTCTGGCTGGCACAGGCACACGTGCACGCACAGCCTGTGGCCCCGCAGCAGAGACCTCGTGTCGGCGGCGAGCGTGGCTGTAGCTGTGCGGGGTCTGCAGCATCCCAGCACCCCAAAAGCCCCCTCCTCCCTGTATGAGCTGAAGAAATATTCCCTAAGTAAAGTGTGGCAAGTTTGTTTTTTGGCTGAGAGCCGTGGGATGGGCTGTTTGAACACACAGCCAGTTTTCACTGTCAACTGGTAGCATTTCACCCATGAAAGGTGCATTATCCGTGATCAGACTTTGCCACCCCCCAGAGATGCCCTTTCCCTGCGAGCACGACTCCTTGGTTTAAAACCAGATTGTTTTCATGGAAGGAGAGAAAAAAAGGGGCAAGATCCTGTAAGGGGACTAGTAAAAAGCAAACGACTGGAAACCCCTGTAACTATGCCCTAAAAAAAGGTCAGCCTTGGCCCTTTCTCCCCATACATGGTACAGTGTCCCTGCACCTTAGGATTTCACTTCTGAGAATGAAACGCTCTGGCAAACGGGGTGAAAGGAGAGGGTGGAGAAGTGGGAGTGAAGAGGATGAATGGGACGTATCCAGCCCCGCTCTTATCTGATGGCTGCTGAGTGAGGCATGATGAATTCCCCAGCAACAGGTCTGTTTTGTCAGGAGGCCTCTTATCAGATGGCACAAGCACAGTGGTCTGGCCATGGCCATTAATCACCTATCAGCAGCCTTTCCTCCAAAGAGAAGAATTATTCCCCCCTCCTTTTCCCTGCTGGCCCCAGGTCTGGCTTCCCAAAGCTTCAGGGAAACCCTCTACCCAGCCAAAGCCCCCTGCTCCCAGAGGAGCGCAGAAGACAGGGGATGCTGGAGACCCCCAGCACCCTTTGGATAAGGGAATGGGAGTGGGAGGGAGGTGTGGGAGAGCATACCATCCAGGCTCCACCAGCCATCTCCCCCCGCCTGCGCTGAGTGGCCGGGGACAGACCCCCGGGGACCTGCTGGTCTCCATCCCCAGGCGGGCAGGAGTGGTGTGGGCCAGGAGAGTGGGGCCATGGGGCACCCCGGGCTTGGTGACGGCTCCCCTTGCCTCACCTCTGCCAGCACAGCAGAAGCTGCAGAGCCTCCAGCACAGCGCCGCTGACACCAGGGGCTTCGGGGAGCGGGTTTGGTGGTGGGTTTGGCTCTCCCACCAAACCGTGGGCCCTGGCACCCCCCTTGCCTGCAGTCCCTAATCCCCAGCCCACTGCTCCATCCTCACTGCCCAGCTGCTGCCAGCTGCTGGGGGCTGAGCTGGGCTCTGGGCTTGCTCCGTTTACACGTGCTGCTTGTCTGCAGCTGGTGGTGGGCGATGGGCTCTGCAAGGCAAGCTCTGGGGAGCCCCTTTCATTTCAGAAGCTGTCTTTCCTGAGTTAGCTGGGACTCGGGCCTGCAGCCCCTCCCCGGGGTGATGGGGGGACAAGAGCAGCAGCAGCTTTGCAGCCATAAGAAGTGACTTTAATGAAAAGCAATTTCTCAGAGTGAAGGGAGACGATGCATATGTGCGCATGTGTCATCTCATAATGGGCATATCAGAGCCCCAACATCAGGGTGGCCCCAAAAGGCGGGGGGATGGCTCATGGTCCAGGACGCCCCTCTGCCTGTGTCACAACCCCTCACAGCACCTGCTGTGACAGGGTGGTCACGGGTGGGCTATAACCCTGCAGGGCTGCAAACAGCTCTGGCTGCGAGACAGTCCCCATGTGACAGCAGACTGGAGGGAAATGCTGGATATCAGCTCAAACATGGCCACAGATCAGAATTAGTCAGGGGGAACCGGCATCTCTGAGGCATCCAGGAATGTCGGGTGGCATTTGAGAGGCAGCAGAGACAGGGAAGGCCAGGGCACAGTGAGGAGAGGGATGCTCAGGCAGGAGGTGAAGGAGAGACTGCATCCCACGTGGCCGCCAAGCGCCCGAGCAGAGAGAGAGAGGCCGGAGGCTTCTCCGTGCCCGAGGGCTCACTGACCCCCAGGGACACCTTCACGCAGCATGCAGCTGCCCCTGTAAAACCTTCTGTAGGCTTGGAGCACGCAAGGGCGAGGTTGCACACAGGAGGCAGACGGGTCTGCTCCAGCTCTCTGCAGGGTGCAATTGAAGTGAGATGTCTGCCCCCGGCTCTGGCCGCAGTGGGACCTGCAGGCTGGAAAATTTCAGTCAGGAGGAGAAAGGAGGGAGGGTTGGTGCCAGGAGCTGTCAGCGGTGGGTCGGTGTCCTCTTACCTCCCCTCCACAGCTGTGCCAGGGCTGCCGGAGGAGCCGTCTGCGTGCTCCGGGTCTGGTGCCGTCAGCATACGGGTGACATTTGTCCCTTGGTCATGTTTTCTCCATGCCCAGATGGTGCAAAGTCCTCACTGTCCCCTTGTCAGCTGAGGCATGGGACAAGGATGCCAACTCGGCGGCTGACACTGAAGCCAGGGCGGCCGTGGGGCCACTTGCGAGGGAGGGCAGGCAGGGGGGTGCCACGTGTGGCTCCTGCTTCAGGGAGCTGTGCATATTCCCCCTCACATGGAAATTTTAACACTGGTCGTCTCTTTCTCACAAATGGGCCACAGAAGTCACTCTTGCCCCCCCGCCCCCCTAGTCATTTTTCTTTTCCTTTTTCCATGAAGCCTCTCATGGGACTGCTCCAGCAGTGGGCTACTCTGGGATGGGCTTTATTGTCACCTTTAAGGGGAGAAAAGCCCCCTTTTGCCAGAAAAGTGATACCTATAATCCATCCTGGAAAAGCAACAGTCCTTTACCCAGGGGCTGGATGGAGGTGAGGTCTGTCTCTGCGCAGTGGCAATCTGGGGCATCCTGGGCTGTGCCGGCGGGGGTCAGCACTGGGCCCCCCCGTGCTATGCAAACATGATGTCACAGGGAGGCGAAAAAGCCATGAATGAGAGCTCATGGCAGTGAGTAATGGAAAGCAGTTGTCCCTTGTAATGTTGCCTGGCCATAAAATGCCAGATAGATGTAAAAGTTATAAATACATCAGAGAGCAAATTAATTACAGCACAGCATTAACTCCTTGCTTCAGGAATGCTGCTTACCTCCCCGGGCAGCTCCCAGCACTGGGGAGATGAGGCAAGAGCAACCTGGGGATGGGACCCAAATGTGTGCAAGCTCCCTTTGCTGGCGGGTGCTGATCTGCTGCCGATGAGAGTTTGGCTGGGTGCTGGCGCTCACAGTGGGTTCCAGACCTGTCCAACACCTTGCTGAATCTCACGGGTTGGGTATCGGAGTGCGTTGTGTGTTGAAGGACGGTCTGTGCCCCGGTGTGTGATTAGCTAGGTGAGAGCCAAGGGCGGACATGCGCCCAGCCGTGCTGACCATGGGAGGCAGCAGCTGAGGACACAGCCCCATAAAATTTTAGGGTGTGTATGTTCTAATGGCAAGGATTTTCTTGCCACGTGGGAGAAAACAGCCTCCTCTCAGCTGTACAGTGGGGAACCATGGATGGATATATTCATGCACCTCCCAGTGCACACGTATTGAAGGAGGCACAGGAAAAGTCCTGAAGATCCCCATTCCAGCCACCACTGTGCAAACGGCACTGGCACAGCCATCTGGATAAGGACGTAGGAGGCACAGCATCCCCTCAGTACCAAACCAAGGCAGCGTTCCTGAAGCAAGGGGCTGTGCCGGTGCTCAGGAGCAGCAGCCGGAGCAGCTCACTGCAGGGGACCGGCACTGGCAGAGGGCTGGGGACACCACCCTCGGTGCTGAGAAGTTACCCTCCATCATTTGCCGTTGTGGTGGGAAGTCAGACATTTCCCCAGCACATATATATGTGTATATATATATACACCCCCATACATCTATACATGGCTGTAACAGTTGAAGCAGACCCCAAATCCTTAGAGAACATTCCTGAGAAACCTCTCGCTTCTGCAGCGCCAAGACTGCAGAGCATGGTCTCCGAGCTCCCAAGGTACAGCTCGAGGGTGAAACACAAGCCTGGGCGAGGAATTCCTGCAGGAGGGTTCCAGAGAAGGGCAAGATGCAGGGGAGAAGGAGGACTCTGAGGAACAGGTGCAGGCGGTCTTGCAATGCTTACTCGTGTCTCCAAATACGCTAGTGGAAACAGTGAGAGAAGCAGAGAGCAACGATGCAATAAATCTTTTAAAAGAAACAATAAGACTAGGACAGCTGGCATAAAAAGGAGCGTGTTCCCTTGGCTACCGGTGACTTGAGGAATGAAAAAAGTGGAGTGAGTGAAGGACAACATAGTGACAGGGGAAAACAGTGATCCCAGAGAAATTTAAATCCTGGGATCCTGAGAAAGAGTCCTGGGTAAATTGAGTGCTTTTCAAAAGACTTGGAGGAGAGGTAGTCTTTGCCTAGCATGGCACCTGAGGAAAAGAAATGTCAGAGGTTGCTGCACTTGAGCAAGAATTGAAGGAAGAGCAGCAAAGAATGGGTGAAATTTTCAGTGTAGTGAGGAGAGCCGGGAGGAGAGGGTGCTGAGCGTGCCTGAATGCAGAGGAATTGCCTTAAACCCAGGGAAACGCTTCGTGGTCCCCTGCGTGCCATGTGTGCTGGGCCCAGCCATGAGCACGGAGCGGTGGAGAGGCTTATTCCTAACAGCCCGCTGGTTTGACCCTCTGCGCTGCTCTCCTGGGGTGCACCAAAGCCAAGGTGAGCTCCCAGCCAGGAGCAGCTTTCCCAGCTACAGCCACCAGCTCGCCCACATGGACAGGAGCAAGCCAGGAGGAAAACAACCCATCTGAGATCCTCTAGGTGCTTCAAGCACGGGTGTTGCTTTCCAAAACTCATGGGTTTTGTGCCCAACCTTCGGTCCACAGAGAAGTGCCCCACCGCTCTGATACCCAGCTGCATCCTCAGCCAACCGGCTGTCTTGGGCTAAGTGCTCGCTGCATGAAAAACTATTCCTTTCTCTTTGCAGCTGTGAATTTGCTACTTTTTAGTTTCTTTGCATTGCCCTCTTCCTCTGGTGCCACAAGAAACTCTAGCAGAGGCCCCTGTAGTCCCCCTAAGTGCCCCTTTCTCCTACTCATCGCCCCTTTCCAACACGAAATGAGAAGCAGCTTCCCCTCAGGCTTCCCCCGTGTATGCCCCCAGCTTGTTCTCTTGGCTAAATTTCAGCTGAGGAACATGCTGGAACGCTAAAGCCGTCATAATGAGTAACACACTTCTTCAATGGGACGATGCTTTCCGAATGCACCGTGCTTTACAGCTACCATAAATAATGAAATCAGTATTTGTAAACTATACTGTAAGGAATCCATTCTTTTCCACAGATTTCAAAAGCATGTCATTTTCCAGATTGTGAAGTTTGCCAGTTCATCTATTTTTAGAAATTCTCACTCTACTGATGTGGTCAAGACAGTCCTTAAACAGAAAAGGGTGGCTGCGTGCCTTGAAGGTATAAACAGCCAGACATGTGATGGGAAATGCTTCAGAGGTGAGCGTGTCAGACTGCTAGACATCAAAGTTGTTGGGTGGTGAAACTGCAGGGACAGATCAGTGTGCAGGCTGGAGAAACAGGCACAAAAAAACATCTTAAAAGTGACTTTTCTTGGAGATCTGAAGAGTCCTTAAAATAGTCTCAGGTCCCAGGAAACAAGACAGATCCTGCAGAAAACTGGCAGCACGGCCTCAGCCGGTACCAGCACTTCCTTGGAAACCTTAATTTGCGTAAACATAAAAGTGAGGGGGAAAAAAAACCCCAAAAGCCAAGCAAGCCAGGTTGGCTGTGAGGCCCCTCTGGGCTGTGCATCTCTGCCAGACCCACCAACTCCCTTGGACGGCTTCTCTCGCATCCCCCCGTCCTCATGTCTCAGCCACAGCAGAGCTCTGAGGGCTGCACAGGGACCGGGGACAGCCCTGCCCTGTGCAGGAGTGAGCCCCACAGTTGTGATAAGGGAAAACAAACCCATGCTTGAAGACCTCCCAATATTTGATATCTCCCAAACTTGGTAAGGTCATGGATGGAGCTGATGGTGATCCTGCCCTTTTTCCTGCTGGCTGGTTGCCTTCTTGCCTCCAGTTCAGCACAGCATGCGCCTGGTGAAGTTGCTGGGACTTAGATGTTCTTTGAGGCCTCTATTCCTAACTTGTATAGTTTAAAACAATTTTTACTGCATTTAACATTTTGAAGACCCTGTTCTGTCCTAAGTGATAAATGTTCTTCTTGCATGCATGTTTTTTTCCTATTTAAAGGCTGCTGACTCTTTTGCTTAAAATACTTGTGTATTTGGTTACTAGATAAAACAACTGGGCCATGCCTTGCTGCTGCTGACTTCTCATTTTGATTAAGACCATGGATTTCAAGTATCTCTCCATGTATTTTATTTAAAAGTCTGTGCCTTCAGCTTTCACTTTTCAGGCCCAGATTGTGACTTTCTGTTCATTGTATAAAACGCCGGTCCACAGAAGGGGGGTTCCTCCTGCTCCGTACCGAGACCTTGTCCTAGTATATGAGATGCACCAGCCAAGCTCCATGGGAAGGGGACTTTCTGTGCAATTTCAGATCCCCTTCAGACCACAGATAGTGCCCTGTGCCCAGCTGCCACTCTTCTTGGATGCTCCCAGGGAAGATGATAAACCCACCAGGCTATGTAGGACCAGTTCCACCTCGGAAGGCAGGTCCTTTGACTCTTGCAGGTGCTTAAATTGCCTTTTGACCTTCTCTCTGCTGAGTCCTTTTGCCTTTTATCGCAAGGCTTGCCTGGCTAAGCTCTTCCTTTGGCCTCTCGCTGTGTCCCTGCACCCTTCTCCAGGTGCCAATTCCAGCTCTGGTCACCGCATCCTTGCAGCTCTCCCACCCTGCTTGCTCCTTCCCCAGCTGGTGCAACTCCATATGTCCGAGCTGGGGCTTTGACCCAAGATGACTCCCAAGGCACTTTCCCAGGCACTGCTGGCCTCCTGCTGGGCTGACCGTGCATTTGTTGGGGACCCATTAGGTCTGGCTGTGTGTGACCCCGTTCCTGGCTGCATGGGGTGAGGCGCACGCTGCAGGGAAGCCCCTCTGCCTGTGCTTTCAGACACCTGGAAGACCAAGCAAAGGAGCCCAAGGCCTCGCAGGTGGGGACAGCCCTGCACCGTGGCCGCTGGGCATCTGCAGCAGCATCCTGGCAGCTCCAGGCATGGGCAGAGCTAATGTGAGGGTCTGCAGCATCCCTTGCAGAGGTCACCCCGGCTCTGCTCCGAGCTGCCCAGCTGGGATGGGAGGCAGCAACCAACACCACCTCCCTGCATCCCGGCTCCCTCTCAAAGCTGGCTTTTTCAAACTCCGAGACTCCCATGAAACCTGGCCCTGCTCCAAGGTTCACGCAGGCGGCGGTGGGGTGGGAGGAGGAGGGAAGCAGAGAGCAATCCATAACCTTTGTAGCACTCTCGAGAGCAGCTGTCTGGCAAATGTCAAGCACTGTCTAGGGCTATTTCGGGCACTTTATTTTTATAAAGGATGCTTTGAGGTGGGGGAAGGGCATGGAGAGGGTTTTCTCATTGCCAGCACCTTAAAGAATAAAACCCCAGGGAGGAAAGTTCAAGGACGCTCCTTGGTCATGTGGCCAATGCCATGTCCCATTGGAGCGTCCCTGGAGGCTCTCAGACAGGCAGGACACTGGAGATGGGCCTTGGCTTATCTCACAACTGGAGTCCTCCAGAAGGAGCCCAGGTCTTTCAGGAGCCAGGGTAGGGACGTGGAGATGGCTCGTGCTGTGGACACAACCTCGGTGTGCACCATCGCGGCAAGGGGGACCAGCACCCTGTGCTGTCCAGCTCCCCAGAAGGACTCCTGGCTGAGAAACCAACTACCATGGAGTGTCCCTCCTAAGGAGTCTCATAAATATCGTCTTCATTCTGGATGATTTCCACTGCTGTCCCACGGGCTCAATCCCCCAAGGCCCCAAGAGCCCTCAGACTCTTTGCTTTCAACAGAGCCAAGACCCAGAGCCAAAATATTACACAAGGAAGAGCAGAGCATCTAGAGATCCTTGCCTGAAAGATTAAACGGAGCGTAGCTGGAACATCCAACAGGAAAGCGTTCCTGTTGACAGAAGGGGATGTTCTTCCAAGAGTGGAAACAGTTGCAGAAAGTCAGTGTGTTTGTCTTTGCAAACTTCTGGTGAGTCTGGAAAATAAAGTAGTTCTCATTTGTAATAGCAGAGCGTTCAGTCCTTCCGTAACATGCCTCTTCATCAGAGGCAAAAGCAGCACGGAAGCAGGAGAAACAACCCCTCAGTATTTTTTACTATACAGTGTTACATGGTGTGTCTAGTGTTTTCAGACTGGCTGGGCCTGATCCATCTTAGGATCAAACTAGGATCAGACTCCCTGCTGGGGTCTTAGAGCCATCAGTGGTTACCTGTGAGAGCACCGGGAAGATGCTCTCTTGGTACCCCATTACCAGCGACCACGGTACCCGTCTTGTGGAGTGGGGGGCTACAGCCCAGCCACCGCACTTCCCATCCCAGAAAGATGCTGGCATGAATAATCCGAGGCGGTTTTGTGAGCATCTGGAAGTTAGCACAGAGATGAGTAATATCTGACATGGCTTTGTCAAGAATGAGACGCATCAGGCCAAGTTAATTTCCTTCAGCAGCGGGGTACAGCAAGCCTGAGGAGTGGCTGGGGGGGGGGGGGGGGGGGGGAAGGGTGCTGCAGGACGGGCGCGGAGGGAGCGGTGGGACGGGGTGGCGAGAGCAGCTCTCAATGGCTCACTGTGGGGCTGGAAAGCCGCTATTGAGCGCTCCCGTGAACGGCCAGCATGGAGAAACAGAGAGCGTATTTATGGCATTTGCACGCCACGCAAGGCTGGGGCCGCAGACAGAACAAGGATTGTGGCAAACTGGAGAAATGGGATGAAAAGCCAGGAGGAGGCTGAAGGGGGGGCTGGGGGGGAGTGTGCTGCGGCATGCCCCTGCAAGCAGGGACGTGGGCAAGGGAAGATGTCCCCCGGCTTGCTGCCTGCTGCCATCTCTGCTGCAGCCCCAGAGCTATGGAGGGAGCCCCAAAAGATGCTGCTGACCAGGCAAATGCAGACAGAAGAGGTTCCCATGCAGCCCTACAGAGCCCACGGTGCCTGGGCAAACGCAGGTGACAGTCACCCGTGGGCACCCACCGCATCCTGGCTGGAGCAGGCGGGACTCGCTGCACTCGGCCCAAGCTCTGGCGCATGTGACGTGGCACGCAACTTATGGATCTTTAATTCCCAGCGCTGTGGTCTGAGCCATTTCTGTATTAAATTGAGTCGGTTTAACAGCAGAAGCTGTCAGCCCCAGCTGGGCGGCCTCCCTCGCAAATGGCAGCGGAGGCAGGGGATGCGCCCGCAGTAACCGAAACCCTCCCGCACTGGTCCCAGGCAGCCCGTCCCGCTGCAGCAAGGGAAGGCACACGTAGAAGCAAAAACCTGGTAACCAACTGCAGCGAGCTGCTTTCTGCAAATGCTGGGATAAGGTACAGCTTAAAATTAGCTACCAGAAGGTACGGTGCAAAAAATGGATGGCAGCGGAGGCAGGGGATGCGCCCGCAGTAACCGAAACCCTCCCGCACTGGTCCCAGGCAGCCCGTCCCGCTGCAGCAAGGGAAGGCACACGTAGAAGCAAAAACCTGGTAACCAACTGCAGCGAGCTGCTTTCTGCAAATGCTGGGATAAGGTACAGCTTAAAATTAGCTACCAGAAGGTACGGTGCAAAAAATGGGAAAAGGGTGCTGAAGGGGAGATGAGGCTGCGGGAAAGTCAGGCACCCCGTGGCTGGGAACCAGCGGGAGCTGTGGGGAAGCTGCCAGCCTGGGCAGGGATGCCTTCCACACACAGCAGCTCCAAACACGAATGGAAAAGGGTTAACTTTTGTCTTAGCCAGCCAGCGTGAAAACAACCACCCCGGATCCTGTTTTTCCATGCTCCCAGAAGAATGTAAACCTTTTTAAACAAAACCCAAACTTTTTAGCAAAGGAAAAAAAGAAAGGAAAAAAAAAAAAAAGCGAGCAGCCGAAACTGCTAATTTGTGGCAAACCCCAGCAATCCTCAAACTCAGTAACAGAGAAGCCCCAGGGGAGGCACTGGGACCTGCTGCTCGTTCAGCCCTCCGGTGGGACACAAATCCCTTCTTGACACCAGGAGAGGATGTGACCATCCCGAAACTGTCCTCCCCCCATCCCGGGATGGGGGCCAGCCACATCCTGAGCCGCTGTGGCCCTGTGAGGGCTCGTGCCGAGCGCTGGGAGCAGGACCCCGGCTTGGCAACGGGCCGGGGTCACGGGGGGAGGCTGGGGCAGGGCAGGAATTTGCCGGCGGGCGCTAAAAAAAAGCTCCCCTCCATTTATTTACGGCGGTTTATCAGGGGCTGCGGGCTGCGATAAAGTTTATGAAAATAACAGGCGTCTCCAGCAGGCCAGGGTGAGAGCAGGCCCTGCCGTTGCTTTCCCACACTGATTAGGATCTGGGCAGGCTTCGGCGCTCCAAATCTCCGATGAAAGCAGCGGGACCGGCAGCACTTCCCTTCCTGGCCCCCACTCAGGGCCAGAGGCAGCGAGAGGTCAGCGCGCTGCGTGCTGCACGCCACACAGCCTGCACGGTGCCTCGCGTGCTGCGCACCGGGCACCAAGCACCACGCTGGGCACCACGCCGGGCACCACGCCATGCACACCCTGCACTGCACACTGGGCACTGAGCACCAGGCACTGCATCGGGCACAGCGGGCACTTGTGCACCATGCACTGGGCACCATGCCATGCACACCCTGCACTGCACACTGTGCACCCCATGCTGGGCACCATGCCACGCACACCAGGCACTGCATGCTGTGCACCATGCACTGGGCACCATGCCATGCACACCCTGCACTGCACACTGTGCACCCCACGCTGGGCACCGCACCATGCACACTGGGCATGGGGCACTGCACACTGTGCACCATGCACTGGGCACCACGCCGTGCACACTGGGCACTGCACACTGTGCACCCCACACTAGGCTCTGCACCATGCACACTGGGCATGGGGCACTGCACACTGGGCACCATGCACTGGGCACCACGCCATGCACACCCTGCACTGCACACTGCGCACGCCATGCTGGGCACTGCACCATGCACACTGGGCATGGGGCACTGCACCCTGTGCACCATGCACTGGGCATCATGCCATGCACACTGGGCACTGGGCACCACACACTGCACTGTGCCACGCACACCAGGCAATGTGCACCCCACTCTGGGCACTGCACCATGCACACCAAGCACCAGGCACTGCACACTGTGCACCATGCACCATGCCATGCACACTGCACACCGTACGCACCAATTCCCTGTGCTCCAGCACTCCTAGGACCTGGGGAAGGAGCTACAGTCTTTCCCCTTGAAGGAGCTCCTGCGTGTGGGGCAGCACCAGGGTAAGGCATCTGGCTGGGATGCAGCTGGGGCAGGACCAGGTCTGTCCCCTGCAGAGCAGGCATGGTCCCTGCCCTCGCCGGCAGGCAGCCATCCCCATCCCCGGGATGCCGGCCAAGGCCACGGCCCCTTTCCGCCAATTGTTTGGTGGTGGCAGGGCCACGGCTTCCTCCCAGTCACGAGTCCTACCCTCTCCCTGGCGTGAGCATTGGGGCCGGCGCCTCAATCCCTGCCAGGTGTAGGTGGGGGGCTCACACTTCCAGGGCAGACAGGCTTTGGGGAGCAGAGTCTCCTGCAAGTAATACCTCCAAAATTCACCAGGCTGCATTACTGGGCAGTCTGGGCAGAAACACTGAGGCAGATGAGAAACAAAATCCAAGCAGCATTACCGGCTGGAAAACAGGAGTCTGATCTGCCTGCCGCTGGGGCTAGGAGGAATTTGGGTGATGGCAGTAATGGAAGGTTCCGTCCCCCAAGTGCTGCCAGGCTTGGAAATGTTCAGTTAAGTGTGGGTTTTGTGGGGGGTGGTTTTATTGCCCCTTTTCACCTCCAGCACACTCTGGAAGAGTTGCTGGGAACTGAAACACTTAAAAGCAGCTCGGGATGAAACCTCAAACCACACAAATCGCACTTGGTCTGGGGTTTTCTTGCAGGCTCGAAGCGCCGGCTGGGTCCTCGAAGGAGCCGTGAATCTCTGAATGAAGTTGGCTCGTAGCTCATGGTTTGCAAGAGAAATGCAACTCCTCCTCCCCGCTGCCTTCTCCCCTCTTACGGAGTGTTTCCCTGCCTGGAAAAGCCAGGTGGGTGCTTGGAGCTGAACCTTGCTTCGGGTGGTGCAGGATCCCTGCATGGACCCTCCCAAAGCCCCGGTAGTCCCCCCCCTCACTGCAAAACAAAGAGTGGGGAGGGCTCTTTCCTTTCTTACAGCAAGTGACAAGATTTATGGGGCACTGGCACCACATCAAAAGCGAATTCAGTCATTTACAGTAAAATCAAAGCAGGCAGAACAATGAATATGAAGCGGGGTTAAAACACCTTGTTACAGGAACAAATTGTGTAGCTGACATCAAAATAATGGAATTTATGTCCCTGTAGGTTGGAGCCAAATTATTTGCAGTGACATTTGTCTTACTCACGAGCTGCAGGAGAGGTGCTCAACGCTGCTGCTGAGATACTTTGGGGTCAAGCAGCAGCCAAGTTCACACGGCAGAGTGGCAGGCGTGAGGTGGCCGGGGGAGGGCTGCCCGCAGAGCCCATGGGCCAGGATCGGGCCCTGCCGACCACCTCCCCTCCTCTAGGGCGGGAGACACGCGGGGCAGGCGATAGGCTGCCCGTGTGGTCCGGGCAGGCCTT
>NW_009259796.1:4619970-4625630 GCF_000687185.1 Egretta garzetta
CAGCCCTTCCCTTCCTGGCCCCCACTCAGGGCCAGAGGCAGCGAGAGGTCAGCGCGCTGCGTGCTGCACGCCACACAGCCTGCACGGTGCCTCGCGTGCTGCGCACCGGGCACCAAGCACCACGCTGGGCACCACGCCGGGCACCACGCCATGCACACCCTGCACTGTACACTGGGCACTGAGCACCAGGCACTGCATCGGGCACAGCGGGCACTTGTGCACCATGCACTGGGCACCATGCCATGCACACCCTGCACTGCACACTGTGCACCCCATGCTGGGCACCATGCCACGCACACCAGGCACTGCATGCTGTGCACCATGCACTGGGCACCATGCCATGCACACCCTGCACTGCACACTGTGCACCCCACGCTGGGCACCGCACCATGCACACTGGGCATGGGGCACTGCACACTGTGCATCATGCACTGGGCACCACACCGTGCACACTGGGCACTGCACACTGTGCACCCCACACTAGGCTCTGCACCATGCACACTGGGCATGGGGCACTGCACACTGGGCACCATGCACTGGGCACCACGCCATGCACACCCTGCACTGCACACTGCGCACGCCATGCTGGGCACTGCACCATGCACACTGGGCATGGGGCACTGCACACTGTGCACCATGCACTGGGCATCATGCCATGCACACTGGGCACTGGGCACCACACACTGCACTGTGCCACGCACACCAGGCAATGTGCACCCCACTCTGGGCACTGCACCATGCACACCAAGCACCAGGCACTGCACACTGTGCACCATGCACCATGCCATGCACACTGCACACCGTACGCACCAATTCCCTGTGCTCCAGCACTCCTAGGACCTGGGGAAGGAGCTACAGTCTTTCCCCTTGAAGGAGCTCCTGCGTGTGGGGCAGCACCAGGGTAAGGCATCTGGCTGGGATGCAGCTGGGGCAGGACCAGGTCTGTCCCCTGCAGAGCAGGCATGGTCCCTGCCCTCGCCGGCAGGCAGCCATCCCCATCCCCGGGATGCCGGCCAAGGCCACGGCCCCTTTCCGCCAATTGTTTGGTGGTGGCAGGGCCACGGCTTCCTCCCAGTCACGAGTCCTACCCTCTCCCTGGCGTGAGCATTGGGGCCGGCGCCTCAATCCCTGCCAGGTGTAGGTGGGGGGCTCACACTTCCAGGGCAGACAGGCTTTGGGGAGCAGAGTCTCCTGCAAGTAATACCTCCAAAATTCACCAGGCTGCATTACTGGGCAGTCTGGGCAGAAACACTGAGGCAGATGAGAAACAAAATCCAAGCAGCATTACCGGCTGGAAAACAGGAGTCTGATCTGCCTGCCGCTGGGGCTAGGAGGAATTTGGGTGATGGCAGTAATGGAAGGTTCCGTCCCCCAAGTGCTGCCAGGCTTGGAAATGTTCAGTTAAGTGTGGGTTTTGTGGGGGGTGGTTTTATTGCCCCTTTTCACCTCCAGCACACTCTGGAAGAGTTGCTGGGAACTGAAACACTTAAAAGCAGCTCGGGATGAAACCTCAAACCACACAAATCGCACTTGGTCTGGGGTTTTCTTGCAGGCTCGAAGCGCCGGCTGGGTCCTCGAAGGAGCCGTGAATCTCTGAATGAAGTTGGCTCGTAGCTCATGGTTTGCAAGAGAAATGCAACTCCTCCTCCCCGCTGCCTTCTCCCCTCTTACGGAGTGTTTCCCTGCCTGGAAAAGCCAGGTGGGTGCTTGGAGCTGAACCTTGCTTCGGGTGGTGCAGGATCCCTGCATGGACCCTCCCAAAGCCCCGGTAGTCCCCCCCCTCACTGCAAAACAAAGAGTGGGGAGGGCTCTTTCCTTTCTTACAGCAAGTGACAAGATTTATGGGGCACTGGCACCACATCAAAAGCGAATTCAGTCATTTACAGTAAAATCAAAGCAGGCAGAACAATGAATATGAAGCGGGGTTAAAACACCTTGTTACAGGAACAAATTGTGTAGCTGACATCAAAATAATGGAATTTATGTCCCTGTAGGTTGGAGCCAAATTATTTGCAGTGACATTTGTCTTACTCACGAGCTGCAGGAGAGGTGCTCAACGCTGCTGCTGAGATACTTTGGGGTCAAGCAGCAGCCAAGTTCACACGGCAGAGTGGCAGGCGTGAGGTGGCCGGGGGAGGGCTGCCCGCAGAGCCCATGGGCCAGGATCGGGCCCTGCCGACCACCTCCCCTCCTCTAGGGCGGGAGACACGCGGGGCAGGCGATACGCTGCCTGTGTGGTCCGTGCAGGACTTGCCCAGCGGTAAAGCTCGGCTGCAACGCTGCTGCTGGCAACCGCCCAGGAGATGCTGCATGCTTGGGAGCGAATTCAAGGTGCCCAGGAACCCCAGAGCCATGCACCAGGCGTGTCGGGGTCTGCCCCGCTGCCCAAGGCTGCTGCCAGCCTGGGTGGCATTGCCAGCTCCTCAGGCAGCAGCCAGCGTTTCGTCCCACCCCCCAGCCCCTTTCTCTTCCCAGAATTTTGGGGTAGCACATCCTTTTTCCTTCCCTGCCTAACCCCAGGTAGGCTTGTGCATCTCTCACCTGCCTGGCCCTGAGATGTCCTGACACAAGACACAGCTGTAAAAAACCCCACCTACTCCCTCCACCTCCACCCCAGCACAGAAATAACCCCACTGCCACCCCCAGGGCATGGGTTGGGGCTGCCCGGTGCCCCCAAAGAGCATCCCCTCCCTGTCCCCTGCCAGTGGCCCCGTGTGAGACTGGCAGTCCCTTGGGCAAGACCGACCATCCCCGGTGCCCAGGCAGGCATCGTGCCCCCCTCTGGCAGCTCTGCCTCTGTGCCACGTGGTGGGCTTGTTCCGAAAATACATTGTGAAGCACTTCATTGCTATGGAGACTTATTTTATGGACAAATAAATATTTGGCCCTTTTTCCTCTTGCCTTAAAAGTCTGTCCTTCTCCCCCTTGCCGCATCCTTTTGGCCATGTTTATGTTGCAGGGATTCTCTGCTCCTTTGGCCTTGCTCATCCTCTCCTCTCCATACAGCACATCTCTGCATGTCTTTCATCACCCCTCAGCCTCCTCCTCACCAGCCTGCAGCTCGGTATCCCAGGGCCCCTCCAGCACGGGAGACACAGAGCTTCCCTCACACCCCAATGTTTAAGCATTTCTGCATTTTAGCGGAACGAAAATTATTTTATCCTCTTAATTCTTGGGGTTCGCATCCCAGGGGCATCAACGTGGCTGTTCTCAGCTTTCCCGGTCCCACTGCTGGCTCCTTGGTCGGGCTCCCTTTGCCTTGTCCTGTGTTTCCATCAGGATGGTCCCATCACAGTTGCTACCATCTGTGTCCTCTGTGTTTCTTTTGGGCTTCTTTGGGGGTTCCCAGGAGATCTGGTGGAGGATTTGGCTTGCTCAAAATCTGCTTTGCAGATCTCCACCAGATCTCCTACGCCCCCACCCCCCCCCCCCCCAAAAGCCATTAAAAGTAGCAACTGGTAAAGCAACACACCAACTCTCTGAGCAGGGGAAGGGGAGGCAGGACAAAAATGAACCTCCTTCGTTAATAAATCCTAGCAGCTGTGGAAAGTTTGAGGCAAGTGAGAGCACCCAGACAGAAAATTAAAAAACTAATAAAGTCCTCAGTGTGGGGGCACTGGCATCAGGTCAGCTTTACTTCTCTAGGCACCTCGTAAAGAGACATTCCAGGACACTAACTCATAAGGGAAAGCTGCAGGGGTCAAGGAGAACAGTGGAAACCTAACCATGGTAACTCAAGTATACTGGAAAGGCAGCAGAAAAACAGCAAGCAGTTGGGATTTTTTCTTCTCCTTGCCCTCCCCCCCCCCCCCCCTTTTTTTTTTCTCTCTCGGTTGGTTGTTGGGTGAGTGGAGCCTGCTGTTGGGGTTGGAGAAGTGTGGGCATGATGGAGCAGCAGAGCAGAGCCCCAGCGAGGAGCCCGGGCTGGTGGGATGGTTAGGGATGGGAACCTGGAGCACAGGCTGGGACCAGAAGCTGCTCAAAGGTCCATCCCCAATTTGCAAGAGCTGGGGTGACTTTGGGCAGATTGGCCATGGGCCATGGGCCACCCCGTGGCTTCAGACACCTTCCCCTGGAAGGAGGGCGGTGGGAGACCACAGGGTATGTGTGGCTGGGGCAGCTGAGGATGCGGTGGCTGCTGCTGTGCCACTAAGACGGGACTCTGTGGGGCTCAGCCAGGTTTGGGTGAGGGTCCTGGCTTGGGGGAGAGCTGTAAATCATTTGATGTAGTTCACTCAATTGCGCTCTTTGCAGGGGCTGCCTTATTATTAGGACGATGGCACCAATTACCTCATTAGGAGAGAAGGGTGGCTTTTATGGCAGATTTTGGCAATGTCTGAGCCTTGGGACTGTTAGCTGTGCCAGGGGGAAGTGGGGGGAACATGGAGCCTGGGGTGGAGGGAGCTGCCCACCTGCAGTAGCTCTGCATGGGGCCAGGGATGCTTGCAGCCAGGCAGGGGGATGTGTGTGTACCCTCCTGCAAGGGAAGCTGGGTGCTGTGCCATTGGGGACCAGCACTGTACCCAGGGGCTTGCTGGCATCTCTCTCCTCTTTGCAGGTGGAAGGAGCAAGGGAAGAAAGTAGTCTTGCCTACCCCAGGATGTCCTGCTCACAGCAAAATCCCAGCCTGCAAGTGTTCTTGGCAACTCTTTATGCAAATGCGTATGTGTCAAGAGCAGCTTCCCAGGAGTGGGAAGGGGTGGGGTGGAGGGAGGAGGCCTGGATGCGCCTTTGGTCCATGGCCAGGCAACTCCTCCCAGGAGCAAGCAGCCAAGGCAGGGTCAGACCCAGGCTCAGCTCACTGCCGGCCAGGGGAGCCTCTCACCGGGCTCTGGCCGCTGCGTAAAACCCTTCTGCCGAGTGCTGGGCTGGCGCCATCCCCACGCCATGGCTGCACCTCAACGACCTGGACCACGATGCTCGGCTCTCAGCTGGGCTCCTGGGGAGGGCAGCCCTGGGAGCATGGGGATGGTTATTGTGGAGGAGCACAGGGTGGCTTCCTGGTCCTGGGCCAGTGGCCAGAAGCAAACCAGGAGTCCCAGTCCCGCTCCCTCACCCTGCCCCACAGCTCACCAGTGGCTTTGGCCCCTGGCCCTGGTTCTGTGCCTCTGGTTTGCCTCTCAGTAAATCTGCCTTGGTATTGCATTGCAGCATCGCCCAGGACCCCAGGGTGGGAATGCTGGCCAGGCAGCCCTGCCCTGCCCGCCCTGGGGATGCAGCGCTTGCCCTGCCCCTTCACACGGGGCTCAGGGGCTCCCAGCACAGCGAGCCCGAGTCCTGCTGCCCGCACCGCTTACCGAATAAGCCCCCGCGATTTGCATGCGGGTGAAAAGCAACATGCAAGCATGGAAGCAGCTGTATTGAATATTTCAGCAGAAAACCACGGGTTTCCCTGGCTTGCCACAGCCCAGCCTGGAGGGCAGTTTCACAGCCAAGCTATAAACCTTGCAGATGGGGGTTTCTAATGGAAACGTTGACATAACCTGTAGCTGACAGAGCAACTGCTCCTCTGCTCATGTTAAGCCTTGCATTTTAATCCCTAATCCCTCCAGCTCCTGGCCTGTCTCAGGAATGGACCCGTGCAGCTGGCTGAGCATCCCTGGGGACACAGTGGGCGGCTGGACCGGGGGGGTCGCAGGGGTCCGGCTGCCCCCCTCCAT
>NW_009259796.1:4625685-4626825 GCF_000687185.1 Egretta garzetta
TCAGTTGGTTGTAAAAATTAATGAGTTCAGATACAGACTTGCTTTATTCCGGTCCAGCTGCGTAACCACGGCGATTGTGTCCGGCACACTAGACAGTTACATCAGCTCCACACCCCTGTACAATAAGACTCTGTTTGATCTCAGAAACAAGATCAGACTCCTGGGCTTTGCACATCCTGCTTCCTACATATGTAAAATCATTTTATTACCAGCCAGGAGAGTTCATCTAAGCCGCTCTCGCTGTGCAGCTGATGTGGAGAGAACATGCCCCTGTCTGCACTTCTTTTACCAGATGGAGATCTGCGGAGAGGTTTCAGAGCTGCTACTCCTCCAGGTTTGGGTTTGGTTGTTTTTTTTTTTAATTCCTCACCTTAGACTGGAAACTCTGGGGCAGGACCTGGGTCTCCTCGTGTGTTTGTGCAGCCCCTGCACAGTGGGAGGTGTGTATGGCTCAGCTCTTCTGAATATAAGTGGTAAATAAGCAGCCATGTGGTTTTGCTTGGCTTTATCCCCTTTTGTCTCATCTGCCCAGGAGAGGAAGTTCCTTATAAAAGATCTGCTTTGCTCTTCAAATGTCTCCTCAAATTACCCTCTTTTTGTTAGGTCCATGAGACACTGGGGAACTGTCCCTATATTCAAACATTTACCCTGCTCCACCTGAGTAACCCCCTTGTCACCAAGGCAGTTATGAATATGCCCAAGCTGCTACAGGCTCAGCCTGACCAGCCGCAGCACCATGACTCTCTTTGGCTGATTACAGATTGCTCAGCAGCGTTACAAGCCACTGGCTCTGCTTTAATCACAGCTATTCCAGTTACACAGTCCCACTGGTGTGGCTCTGCCCATGCATCCTGGCTGCCAAGCTGCAACACACAGAGACATGATATTGTGCTGGCGTACAGCATCACTGCATCCCGGGGTGCGTCTGCAGCATTGGTGTGCAGCATCACTACATCCTGGGGTGTGTCTGCAGCATTGGTGTGCAGCATCACTGCATCCCGGGGTGCGTCTGCAGCGCTGACGTGCAGCATCACCGCATCCCGGGGTGCGTCTGCAGCATTGATGTGCAGCATCACCGCATCCTGGGGTGTGTCTGCAGCATTGGTGTGCAGCATCACCGCATCCCGGGGTGCGTCTGCA
>NW_009259796.1:4627527-4636221 GCF_000687185.1 Egretta garzetta
GCATCCTGGGGTGCGTCTGCAGCATTGGTGTGCAGCATCACTACATCCTGGGGTGTGTCTGCAGCATTGGTGTGCAGCATCACCGCATCCCGGGGTGCGTCTGCAAGCGCTGGTGTGCAGGGAGCACTGCAGGGCTCACCCAAATGAGACCACATTCCCAAAGAAAATATGCTTTTCAGCCCATGCTTCCTCTGCTGCTGATGTCTGCAGAGCTGTGCAGCCAGAGCTCACTGACTCACTGCACACAGGTCACTCGGCAGCTGCCGGGTGGTAACTCTTATTTACTGCTCAGCTGTGGTTGGATTTAAACCAGCAGCACAGGCAGAGGGAGGGGAAATCCCCTCCCTCCCACCCCAGTCCCACGGAGTCATCCAGTCCAACTGGAGCAGCTACTCGAGTACATCGAGTTTAGGGCCTTGCTTCACCCCTGGCTGCTTTCTTCTAGCTCAGCATTCCTGGTTTTGTTAAATTTCCAGTCTGGAGGCTTCAGGGTGCTTACAGCTCTGAATAAAGCTCTTGGAGACCCACCCCAGGTCACACCCCCTGTAGTTCATCACAGATAACACTAGGACAGGTCAGTTCAGCAGCAGCAGTGAAAAGAGGCACCAATTCATTCCAGTTTGGAAAGGAGAAACTGGTGACCAAGTACCTGATGTAGTAGTTACTACCGTGGGCACAGGCACCCTCGTCTCGCACAGCCCTGGTCAGTCCCACACCCCTCAACACCCCAGCCTCTCAGGAACCCTGACCTGCTCAAATCAGGCGAGACAAAAGAGGCTGCTGAATCTTTTTTGCTGAAAGCCACTCCTAGCACATGTGCCAGACCAGATTAAAGTTTAGCTTCCCTGTAAACATCCCCTGAAGACCTTCGCCGATCAAGTTGGTCACCTAGGGCAGGGCCACTGTCCTGACTCACGTGCGATGGCAGTCCCCCGTGCCTCCCATCCTTGCCACCTGGGCCCCTGAGTTGAATGGGAATCTCCTCCTCTCCTGGAGGCCTTTCCCTCCAAGTCTTGGTTTGGGGAAACTGAGGCTGACCCTCGTGCAATGAGAGCTGCTCGTGGGAGCGGAGGCTATGGAAAGCTCTGGCCAGGGAGGGCCATCGGGGTGGACCAGCGCTGTCACCAGCTGGTTTCATGCTCTTAACAAGTGTGTATTTATCTCATTGCCGCCAGGATAATTGCCGGTGATTTTGCATGTAGCAATGACTTCCTGCTCTCTGGGGCACTCTCCGGCTCTTCCAGCAGCTTTCCAGGCAATTTTCTGCTGTGGATCTCCCCATCCTCTCTAGACTCTGCTTTTTGTAAGCACATTTTGATCTCAGCTCAGGACCACGTGTGCATGTTTTCACAAGCAAAGCAAACCAAAAAACCCAGAAAGACACAACCACCCCTCCAGCCATCCCACCGCAAGCAATGCCAGAGTGCCTGCCGTTTCCAATGGCTTTTCCTGTTGTCGGTTTGTAATTACCCCGGGATGCCATTCCCCACATTGCTCCGACAACCGGGATTTAAGGCCCCGCAAAGAGCACGGTCAGAGCTGCTACTCCTCCAGGTTTGGGTTTGGTTGTTTTTTTTTTTAATTCCTCACCTTAGACTGGAAACTCTGGGGCAGGACCTGGGTCTCCTCGTGTGTTTGTGCAGCCCCTGCACAGTGGGAGGTGTGTATGGCTCAGCTCTTCTGAATATAAGTGGTAAATAAGCAGCCATGTGGTTTTGCTTGGCTTTATCCCCTTTTGTCTCATCTGCCCAGGAGAGGAAGTTCCTTATAAAAGATCTGCTTTGCTCTTCAAATGTCTCCTCAAATTACCCTCTTTTTGTTAGGTCCATGAGACACTGGGGAACTGTCCCTATATTCAAACATTTACCCTGCTCCACCTGAGTAACCCCCTTGTCACCAAGGCAGTTATGAATATGCCCAAGCTGCTACAGGCTCAGCCTGACCAGCCGCAGCACCATGACTCTCTTTGGCTGATTACAGATTGCTCAGCAGCGTTACAAGCCACTGGCTCTGCTTTAATCACAGCTATTCCAGTTACACAGTCCCACTGGTGTGGCTCTGCCCATGCATCCTGGCTGCCAAGCTGCAACACACAGAGACATGATATTGTGCTGGCGTACAGCATCACTGCATCCCGGGGTGCGTCTGCAGCATTGGTGTGCAGCATCACTACATCCTGGGGTGTGTCTGCAGCATTGGTGTGCAGCATCACTGCATCCCGGGGTGCGTCTGCAGCGCTGACGTGCAGCATCACCGCATCCCGGGGTGCGTCTGCAGCATTGATGTGCAGCATCACCGCATCCTGGGGTGTGTCTGCAGCATTGGTGTGCAGCATCACTGCATCCCGGGGTGCGTCTGCAGCGCTGACGTGCAGCATCACCGCATCCCGGGGTGCGTCTGCAGCATTGATGTGCAGCATCACCGCATCCTGGGGTGTGTCTGCAGCATTGGTGTGCAGCATCACTGCATCCCGGGGTGCGTCTGCAGCGCTGACGTGCAGCATCACCGCATCCCGGGGTGCGTCTGCAGCATTGATGTGCAGCATCACCGCATCCTGGGGTGTGTCTGCAGCATTGGTGTGCAGCATCACTGCATCCCGGGGTGCGTCTGCAAGCGCTGGTGTGCAGGGAGCACTGCAGGGCTCACCCAAATGAGACCACATTCCCAAAGAAAATATGCTTTTCAGCCCATGCTTCCTCTGCTGCTGATGTCTGCAGAGCTGTGCAGCCAGAGCTCACTGACTCACTGCACACAGGTCACTCGGCAGCTGCCGGGTGGTAAATCTTATTTACTGCTCAGCTGTGGTTGGATTTAAACCAGCAGCACAGGCAGAGGGAGGGGAAATCCCCTCCCTCCCACCCCAGTCCCACGGAGTCATCCAGTCCAACTGGAGCAGCTACTCGAGTACATCGAGTTTAGGGCCTTGCTTCACCCCTGGCTGCTTTCTTCTAGCTCAGCATTCCTGGTTTTGTTAAATTTCCAGTCTGGAGGCTTCAGGGTGCTTACAGCTCTGAATAAAGCTCTTGGAGACCCACCCCAGGTCACACCCCCTGTAGTTCATCACAGATAACACTAGGACAGGTCAGTTCAGCAGCAGCAGTGAAAAGAGGCACCAATTCATTCCAGTTTGGAAAGGAGAAACTGGTGACCAAGTACCTGATGTAGTAGTTACTACCGTGGGCACAGGCACCCTCGTCTCGCACAGCCCTGGTCAGTCCCACACCCCTCAACACCCCAGCCTCTCAGGAACCCTGACCTGCTCAAATCAGGCGAGACAAAAGAGGCTGCTGAATCTTTTTTGCTGAAAGCCACTCCTAGCACATGTGCCAGACCAGATTAAAGTTTAGCTTCCCTGTAAACATCCCCTGAAGACCTTCGCCGATCAAGTTGGTCACCTAGGGCAGGGCCACTGTCCTGACTCACGTGCGATGGCAGTCCCCCGTGCCTCCCATCCTTGCCACCTGGGCCCCTGAGTTGAATGGGAATCTCCTCCTCTCCTGGAGGCCTTTCCCTCCAAGTCTTGGTTTGGGGAAACTGAGGCTGACCCTCGTGCAATGAGAGCTGCTCGTGGGAGCGGAGGCTATGGAAAGCTCTGGCCAGGGAGGGCCATCGGGGTGGACCAGCGCTGTCACCAGCTGGTTTCATGCTCTTAACAAGTGTGTATTTATCTCATTGCCGCCAGGATAATTGCCGGTGATTTTGCATGTAGCAATGACTTCCTGCTCTCTGGGGCACTCTCCGGCTCTTCCAGCAGCTTTCCAGGCAATTTTCTGCTGTGGATCTCCCCATCCTCTCTAGACTCTGCTTTTTGTAAGCACATTTTGATCTCAGCTCAGGACCACGTGTGCATGTTTTCACAAGCAAAGCAAACCAAAAAACCCAGAAAGACACAACCACCCCTCCAGCCATCCCACCGCAAGCAATGCCAGAGTGCCTGCCGTTTCCAATGGCTTTTCCTGTTGTCGGTTTGTAATTACCCCGGGATGCCATTCCCCACATTGCTCCGACAACCGGGATTTAAGGCCCCGCAAAGAGCAGAGCCACCCCGTCTCCAAGCCATTGCTCTCATCAATCATCTTCTGTCAGATGGGGAACTTGAGCAACCCCAGTCCAAATCGGAACATGGAAGGGAGGCCTTCCCCGTCCCACCCTCCCCTGTTTGAGAGCCCAGCTCGAATAAACAAAACCTGAAAGGGCCAAGGCAGCTCAAAAGGAAACTGTAAACGATCCCATCTGTGAGTCTTGGCGAATATCTCCTCCAGGAGGGGGGCGTGGGGGAGAGAAAACAAGTGGAAGGGTCCTTATTTTTTTCTGCTCAGAAGGAAATACCTTTGGGTTCACATGTTGCTACTGCTCCAAATGTCATTCCAGAGCCCAGACCGGGCTCCTCCTCAGATGTTTCTTACCAGAGGCAGTGGCAGGAGCCTTCAGGACAGGTTGCCATTTGCAGGGATAATTATCGGTAAAGCAGTGCTGAACACATGAACTCAGCTCGGGTGGAAGAAGTAGATTGGGAAAGAAAAGCAGATGGTATGTGCAAAATTCATGTTCTATAGCGACAAGTGTGTTTGTAAGACAGTAAAACAACATCTCTGCTCGCACTGGAGAACCCGAGTTCGCTGTGTTCCTGTCCGTGATTCACGGGCGCTGGTAAGTTCACTCCATCAGGGTGGAAATGGCCTCTGTCTGGGGGTGCTCTGCTGGGCGCTGATGCTCACAGCACTGCGGGTGGCCGCTGGGCACCTCGGAAAAGGCAGGTCCTGGGGTGGCAGCCAGGAACAGCCACAACTATACTTAGGTAGCCAGCCTGAAAAAGTTGCCTGTGCCCAAGTTTATTAAGTCAGGATAGACTATGGGGGTCCAGACGCCCCTTGTCCTTTCCCCATTCTTGAAGCCTGCCTTTTTTTAGGTTTTCCATTTTCAGGGCCACTGATCTGTTAGCCTTGTCCCCCACCTTTTCCAGGCAGCATTTCTGCCTTCTGGCCCTGAGCAGGCAGGTTGGGCTAAGCACTTGGTAAGGGATATTGCAATTGTATTGGCAGCCTGGGTGCATGACAAAAGCACTGGCGAGCACAAAGCAGTTTTATCTCACCAGGTTTCCAGCTCTGTTCCCCAGTTGCAAAGGCCGGGGATTGTCAATAAGGGCACTTTGCATCTTCAAAGAGCAGGAGCGGTTTCACCCTCAGCCCAGGGTACCCTGGAGACCCCAGCAATGCTGTCCTGGGGGACCCTGAAACCCAGGTCTGGCTTGTGGAGCAGGAGTTCACATGTGCCATGGGCAGCCAGGCAGACGCCGGGGGATGCGCTTGGGAAATGCTCTGTGCCTCTGTGGCACCACCAGCAACCCCTACTTGGTCTAGTCAGGGAATTGGCTCGCCAGGAACAGATGCAGGCTGCAAAAGATTCAAATGCTTTTGACTAACGAGCAGCCTTTAAACACGAGTTAATATTTAATTGTGAATTCAGCTTTCAATCACGCCAACGAGAGTGGGGAATGAATATTTAAGACACTGTTAATTGTGCTAGAGATGGAGAGCTGAGGCAGGGAGAGGGGGTCAGTAGGTGATGGAGGGCTCGGGGTAAGGACCAAGGACTTTCTGGTCCTTGGAAGGGTTCGGCTCCAGCAGAGTGATGCTGCTGTGGCTAAACACCAAGGAGGTCCTGGGACAGAGGTGTCACAGGGAGGTAGTTATTACCTTCAGGTGCTCACACTGCAAACGGTGTGCTGAAATGTTGGTGAGTACCAGGAGAGTCACAAAAATTATTTGAAGGCAGAAACGAGCGTTCTGGAGCGAGGCTTGCAGAGCTCAGACGATTTTGCACAACCCTGGAAAATGAGCATTTGGTCATACATCTAAAAGTCACGATAGGAAGAAGCAGCAGAATGAATATTGAATTTAGTAGAGAAAGTTATAACAAGGCTCAAGACCAGGAAAGGGAATCAGGGCACATTTAACAGGAACATCAGACATTTATTTTTAAGTGATAGGGTTAGAAATCACCGTAACAAGCCAGGAAGAGGAGAGACAGATGCACAGTCCAAGGAGAGATGCTTTTCTAGCACTTCCTGGGGTCAGCTTAGGTATTTCTGGGCAAAATGTGATGCCTGGGAAATACAGATCTTCCCCCCTGAACAAGCGCAACCAGCTCCCGCAGCTGTAAGCTATACAATCACATAGGGCTGGGGAGAACATGAGGGAAATAACATTCAGGAGCAGAATGGGTGGGAAGACGAAGCAAATGATCACCAGAGTGTGACTCCAGTGGGCACACGTCCCCTCAGAGTGGCAGGAGGTTTGCTTGGTGCCAGGCTCTTCCTTTCCACCCTCCTGAAAGTGCCACCCCTTCGGCTTGCCGGGCACACGCACATGGCTCTCGCTTGCGCTGGGACACAGAGCCTGGCTGCTTGCTGTCCCCTTTACAAGCCCTGTAAAGCAGAGGGGGACGCCGTTCTTGCGCCTCTGCTCGTTAACTAATGTGAAATAAATCCCTTTTATCTTCGCACACATTTTCTAAGGATAATAATCCCTTTTTGTGTGCGCCCACTTTAATTGTTTCCAAACTGAGCTGTAATTGCTGATAGTAATTAAGTTAATACATATTTACAGCCATGTAGAGTTATAGATGGTCTCCCGTAGTTTTATTTGAAGCATTTTCTTTAACCTGCTATAAAATCATTAACAAGTTGTTCAGTGTTAATTGCCCCCAATGCCGACCTTGTCCCCTTTCTCCGGACAAGGCAGGGCAGGCAGATGGCTTCCCCTGCCCGGCCCAGGACCGCTGCTTTCTCCCTGCTCACACCCTGGCTTTACTGCAAAGCAGGGGCATCCATCACCTTTCTTTTCTACCCTGTTGCTCTGGTTTTGGCAAATTCATCTCTCTAGCCAACTTTCCAAGCCCTTTGCAAAAAGAGCTGTGCGAGGGCTTACGCGCTGTGTGAGGGTTTACGCGCCCCATGCCCATGCATGCTGTGAGGATGAGGGAGCAGGACCCTGGGAGAACGGGAGACCCGGCAGGGCTCAGCCTTGGCCCCTGCCTGCAGCTCTGCCGAGCGCCGTGGCAGCAATCCCTCTCCCCGTGCCAGATTTTCTGCTGCTTGCATTCGTGCTTTTGTGCTTGCCAAGAGCCCCAAACCACTCAGCAAACAGCGTGTGTGGTGAGAGATCACCACGTGTAATCTCTGGGTGAATCTCCCATTATACAGTAGGCTAATTAACTCCGGGCAGCGGTACAGGGTCGTGATGAGCTATCGGCTCCAGGAATGTCCTCCCCAAAGGGAAGTAAATATCGCTGCAAGAGCGAGGAGTCCCTTTCTATGGCAGTGAATCCCGATAAAGAGCTTCACTCCATTCTGCTGCTGCTGGCTCCAGCTTAGCGTTTTTAAAGCTAATTCTCCCCCGCGCTAATCTGGAGGATCCATTCAGGCCAGAGCTCAACATCTGAGTCTATTTGCGAAGTGTGCAGCTGTGTCAATTTGCAAAGACAAAGGAAAGCTCCTCTGTCAACAGGTCGGGGAGCTCAGGTAGCACGAGCGAATTGAGGGCAAGAAGTCAAAGTGGTTTCACAAACCATCAGACCATGCTTAAATCCCATCCAGCCCCAGAGGCCGGGGCAGTGCAAGGGATAAAGGCAGCGCCGAGGAGTGGGCTGAATGGCTGGGGCTGTAAGTCCGCCAATTAGTGCTATTAAAGAAAGATAATTAGATCTGCTCCATGGAAACCCCAGAGGAGGCAGAATGCGATTTCCACTTGGGCTTATTTTAATAAAAGTTAGAAATGCCAAGAGGTGCCAAAATTGCATCGTTGGCAATATTAGCAGGGCCCTCGGCGTGTGGTAGAGCAGCTACGGGACAGCAGGAAGGGACCGCAGCCCCTTGGGACACAGGCAACCGTCTGCTTGGTGTTCGTGCCCAAAGGATAGAAGTTGAAAATTTTGGAAGTGAATACTTCCAGATAAAGAAATCCAACCTCCTTTAGAGCCTCTGCTTCTCTGGCAACTTTTATTTTTAGGAATTACTTTGCACAGGGGCAGATGCCGTGGAGATGCTTAGCAGTGATGTGATCTGAGCTGAGAGCAGGGCTGGGAGCAGCCCTTCCCAGGGCACTGGGTTTGGAGAAGTGAGGAAGGCAGGAGGCATCCTGGTGTCCTCTGGGAGAGCACGAAGAAAATAAGTCCTGGGGAGGAAATGGGACTTCTCACCTGGACTCTTAATCTCAGTGCCATCAGGTCAGGGAAATGCTTATCCGTCTTCCACGCAGGAGGAAACAGTGTCTCCGGGAAGTCAAGTCCAAGATTTCTGAAGTCAACCCATGGTTTAGGAAGCCACAGCCCAGCCTGGGCACTCCTTAGCCATCAGCAATCAAGGACTGTGGCACTACAGAGCCCCTTGGGCTGGTGGCAGGGACCAGCCAGTATTTGAAAGGAGCATAGGAATATCTGCATGGGCATTTGCAACCTTCAGAGAGTTAATGAGAAAAAGAGAGTAAGGAGTCATCACGCAGCTGGTGTGTGAGAAGGTCCCAGGTCTCCTCATTTCTAATCAACTAAACTAATTTCCTGCAATTCTGAGATCTGCAAAATAAGCTGTGTTCAAACAAATCCATTTCACCGCTGAAAACTTCCCCGTAAGCAAAACTTCCCCTGGAAATAGAAGCAGTCTCAGTCTTTTTTTTTTTTTTTTTTTTTTTAATTTTT
>NW_009259796.1:4636275-4680244 GCF_000687185.1 Egretta garzetta
CTTCCCCTGGGAAAAGAAGCAGTCCCCTGCTTTTTTTTTTTTTTTTTTTTTAAATTTTAAGACAGAAAACAGGACTCTGGCTCAGACAGATTTTGCCAAAACTATAACTTTGCCTGCAGGTAGACACTACATGTGGGGAAGAGGGATTTCAAAGAGAAACAACCGGAAGGCTGGAAACAGCTGACCGTGGCCAACGTCAGTACCAGTCATGCTCTGTTCTCACCCCCGGCAGGGAGCCGTCCCTCCCTCTGCCCACCCAGCAGGCCATGAGAGTTGGACTTCAACAAGCCCCCTTTAGAGGAAATGTAGATATTGGCCTTTAGGTAAATATTCTCAGGTGTTCAATAACAAACACCATTAAATAGCTTTAATGGGTGCGCTTAATCAAAGTATGCATCACACATATCTCTAGTGAGCAGGGAGAACAGGTGAGACCTCATGTTTGTGTTATTTCGTGACATGAGGTCCAAAACAATACTCTGCCCAGCTACTTTTTCCTTCTAACACAGATTGTCAGGGTGCATATATACAGATGTATAAAATTCGACCAGATGCCACATTTTTCTCTTACAGTTAAGCATATTTGTTTGGATAATGTCTGGCATTAAAACACCTCTAACGTTAATAAACACAGTCATCCCTTTCAGATACATTTTATACCTACTGTACATTTTTATTTTGAGATAATAAATCACATGCATAAACCTTATTAATCATTTAAACAGCCCCTTAAAACACTGCTGAAAAGATTTTTCCAACTCAAACACCTTTTAAGACGCAATGACATCATGTCTGTCGGGACATTGTTATGCAGCGAAGATTGTGAGACATTTTCCCCCCATAAGGCTGCTGTAATAAAGTTTGTCATTGCAGTCATTAAATTCATGTTTTCTCCTCTTGCCTTCTTCCTTACTCTGGAGCTACCCATCGTCAGAGAGAAAGAGCAAACGTGTCATGGTGAAAACTTTTGGGGGGTCCAGTCATGAAGCCTGCCACAAGGCAAAATACCCATTGGTTTCAACAAGAGTTACCTGCTGGTCTGTCATCTTCTCCTGGGTAGGCAGAACAAGCATGGAGAGAAAGAGGGAGAAGAGACTCCAAATCGTACCTGGAAATAGAGAAAAACTGTGCAAATGCTGTTCTCTCATGGAACTGAACGTCTCAGGAGGAACTGGTCCTCACTGGCAGCCTTCACTTGTGCATCTCCTGACCTCCAGGAAGGTGCTGGCCCAGCTGACAGGTCCAGTGGAGGATTTGCCTGCTGAGTGAGTGCAAAGCTATGTTTGACTAAGCTAAAAGAGAGAGAGAAGAAGATGCAGGTGATGAGTTTTTATCAGCTTCTTCTTATCAGCAGCTTCTGAGTGACCTGAAAGCGGTGCTAAATATGGTATTTGGAGACTCCTCCTCCTACTCCAGGAGCTGAGCTCTGTGCTACTTTGAAGAGCCCTGGATGGGTGCTGCAGACCCTATCCCAGCAACAGCATGTGAGCAGCACCCAGCTCTGGTGGCAGCCATGGTGACTGCCCTTTGGTGGTCTGTGAAACCAAAACCTCAGGCGTGTCACCAGTGCTTGTGACTCAGACCTGCCATGTGCTTCCTCCCTCATCCTGTCCCAGAGGGAGAGAAGCACACGTGCAGATGAGTCTGTTGGGTTTGGCTGCTTCCAGAAATGCCTCTCCTGGCAGGTGGTACAAGCGGGGACATGAGTTTGGCAGTGCAATGAGAGCTCCTTGCAGGGTAGTTTCGGCCTCAACATCTCAAAGCTCAAAGCTAGAAGAGCCTCCTGTATGCACACAGAAAAATTCAGCTGAATTCAAGCCTGTCAGTCGGTAGAAGAGAGCTCTGCGCGGTGCAGTGGTATGTGTGCTGCTGGCTGGTCCAGGCAGATACCAGAGTGGAGCTGAACTTGTCTGACCCCTCCAGCTTCCCAACTGCCCTCCCAAATTAGCACATACAAAAAAGCCTAAGACGAGCTCTGGTCTAGCCCAGCTGCAGGCCCTGTAACAGGTTTCCTTCTCAAAAGATACCCTGGCCAACTTTAAGCCAATTACCAGGGAGGAAAACACACCTGCCTGATGCTAATTAGAGACCCTCTCAGATGCCCTGCGCCCCCACCACGGAGCCCAGGACCCGGCGGGGGGGGGGACCCCTGCCAGCCCCACTAGGGGTGATCCCAGTGGTCTGCCTCTGGGGATGGCAGCACCTCCTGCACCGTAATCAGCGTTCCTGGCTGTCTTCCTTCTCACCCAAAAAAGCAGGCAGAGCGCATACCCATCACCAACTGAACAATTAAGCTATTAAGTAACTCAGTTAATAAATTCAGATTTTGCCCTAATACATTTCTAATGACCTTGTCTAATAAATTCAAAGCAATCTGGGAAGAATGCTTGTTGCCATATTTTAAAGGCAAAAGTGATTTATGTTTGCTGAGAGGGCAAAGACAGCCACCTGTGATTTATTACTATCAGTCACTGTATCTTTCATCTCTTTAATTATTTTCTCTACAGGCAGCTTCAGAAGTGCTCTTGAAGGCTGAATGGTGGGCGTTTTTCAAGTTCAGATGCCTTCTGCTTAGGTCTGAACTGTTGTTTTTGCCTTCCTAGCTGCAGCTTCAAATATTAATCATGGAGGCTGCAATTTAGTTTGCTTAGGTTGGACTTAATGCAACAAATGATTTTGCGCGCTTGGTACCCTACCAGAGCCAATTGCCTGAAACCTCTAAGATTTTTGTCAGTGGTGATATTTTCCAGCGGGAAAGCCAGCAACAACTATGAGCCTCCATAGGGTTTATAACAAGATTTAACTTTTGTTGTCAGACTATAGGCAGGAGGTTTGGGAGCAAGTCTGAAGGCTGCTCTGGCTTTATTGGGCAAAAAGACCAACTTTTCCATCCTTCCCAGAGAGGGGAGCTCGCCTGGCATTGACCACACAGCCAAAGGGGAAGATGAACTTGCTGTTGGAAAGCCTGAGGCCAAGAGAGGAGAAGCACGATTACATGAGGAAATTAATCTGGTTTCCAGAGGGAGAAAGGTGGGAATCACCGCTTGAAAGCCCCCCTCCTGCACAGGGATGTGGGGGGATTTCCAGAGGAGCCACGTGGAGTTTGGCTCCCACATCCCAGAAACATGGGGGAGCAGAGTTCATCTGTCACTCACGTCCTTTGGAAAGCCCAGCCTAAAGCAGCAGCGGATGCCAGTATTTATGTCCTCACTCTCCTACATACCCCAGGACTTCCTAAGATTTGAGAAAACAGATTTAATCTTTGCCCTGCTTCCAGTCTCTAGCCAGGGCTCAAACTGTGGGAATTTTTGCTGCCAAGACTGTCTTCCAGTTATTTGCAGGTAGTCCTCAAAAGGGGCCTGGCTGGGATTCAGACAGGAAAAACAGTTTCTACAAGATTTCCTGTCTGGCTTTACAAGCCCAAGAGGTCTGGAGAATACCAAGGAATCATCCAAAACCTCGCTAAGCCCCTGCCTGACTCACGGGCAGGCTGGACATCGGGGTTGCAGGACAACACGCAGCTCAGCCCTCGCAGAAGACCCAAAACTGTCCTGAGATGGCCTTGGCTCCTGTCAGAGGCACGAGGGAAGGAGCAGCTCCAGAGCCCAGCCAGGGCCATGTGGCCTGGGAAAGGGTTTGTTTTCCAGAGCTCCCCACGGGCAGCATCGCAAGGGCAGGCTTACACGCGCTGCCTTACGTGACTCGGTCCCGGCCTCCAGCATCTTGCTTGGTTCAAGTGCTCTACGTTAAACAAAACAGTCGGTAAGAAACAAGAAACTTCCAATGGTTTTCTTCTTCCCCAAATCCCCCCAGTCCCCACTCCGCTCAAGCATGCATCTTCTTAAATAATGTGTCCCGATTTGAGTCTCTACAGCCAGAGGAAACTCTTAGCAGCATTTTTTGGGGTCAGTTTTTCATGACTGAGACCTAGTCATGCAAACAAAGATTTATTTTTTTCTGACCAAAACAACATTAAGGGGAAAATTCTTTCCCATGACTAAAGCTGAGCGGGAATTTTTCAACAGAATGTCAAAGCAGAAAGTTTCAGGGAAAGGGTCGGTTTGGTGCAATTTTACATGTAATTTTTCTTTTCATTTTTATAATGGGAAAATGCATACTTCTGGTATTTAATTGTTCTGCAAATAAATATCACAGTCTATACCAAGACCAGGGTCCTTGCCAATTCTCACTGCTAGCTAGAACCAGTGCTAGCCCCAGTTGGGATTGTAGTCAGCAGCATTGGCTGGATTACGTGCTGGTTCTCATCATGAACGAGGATGCGTGCCTCACAGTCACGATTATTCAAAGCCAGTTGAACTTCAGCTGTCCCGTACCAAATGCCTCAAAGCTCTGGGGGTATTTGAAAAAGATTGAATATCATCACCCAGCCAAGGGCCAAGGTGCGTGAATGCCAGGACCTTGGTTTTATCTTTGATTTGAAAGGCAGTAAGTAATAACCAGGGCCACTGCATCTCTTCAGATGAGCGTGTTAAGGACTACATTCAACAGCCTGGCTTCTGTCCTTGCAGGTCCCCCACCTAAAGCATTGGGAATGCAGACTGAGGGGCCCCTTCTTCTGGGCTGCAGTAAAGGATGAGGACCCACACCAGGCAATGAGGGGCAAGACCTCACCTCAGTGCCAGAGACCACTGCTCCATTCATTCCCATTATTTCAGGGGATACAAAAATGAATAATGCAATATTTAAACACGTTGCCAGCAATGAAGCTTTGAACAATTTGGCAGTCAAGCTTAGAAGAGCACAGAATATTGCTCTCACCACTTTCTGCTATGACATTATGACCAGAGAGGCTGGCGGAGGGAGCTCAACTGCTGCGCTGCAGGAAACTGTAACCCTTCTGAAAGCAGTCCCAGAGCCCAGCTATCCATCTGACTGTCCAAATAAAATGCAGCAACAATGGAAACAGAATTCATTAAACTAAAATAGACATGATTTTATCCTTGTTGGCCTAACCTTGGTTCCTTGTACATTGAAACCTTCCATTTGTGGGCCTGGACATTAACAGATGAGTTATTAACTAGCCGTGGCTAATTATAGATAGCTGCATCACCTTTTTAAAAGAGAGGCATTGTCAAGGCCAGCTAGGGCCAAAGTTGAGGTCTTGTGAAGTTAATCTTGTTGTAAAAATCACTCAATAGAAAATATTTTTTCCTCCCCTTAAACTTCCACTGAAAATCAATTTTATGGGAATTTGAACACTTTCCTAAAGTGTTTGCAAAACAACCAGCAAAGCAGGGCCGAGGTAAAACAGGTTTGTCTGTCTGTGTTGTCTGAGCTGGCACTGCACAGTGTATACCGGTGAGAAGGAAATCATTAAGCCTTTAAACTTTCTTTCATTCGGATGATATACAATATTGTTAATGAACACAGTTACGGACATTTGCCTTCCCCAGCTGTATCATTTTTTACTTAGCACCGCACTTTTAATCTTCCCACAGACTTAAAGAATTGTTATCCCTGAAAGGAAGCGAGACCTCCCTCGCTGACGAAGATTTAGTTTGCTAATGCGTTTTGATGAGACAGGAATGCAGTGTGGAGGAATTAAAGGAATAATAAAATAAACATTTCTACCCACAGAAAGAGGAACCTACCCTCGCAAAGCACCCTGGCCAGTTCACGGATGGGTGTCCTGCCTCGGGGCCACACCAGAGCCAGGGGTCCTCCTAAAAATGCTCAGCGGCGAGGGCAGAGCAGGGTTTGAACAGTGTAAGTGAAGGGAGGGGGCTAAGCTCTGGGGTGGTGGAAGCCAGTGTTGGAGCCTGGCCCCTGGGCCCGCACTGATTTAGCTGTGAGAATCCGGACCTCTCCAGAAAACCTGCAAATGAAGACATGTGTGACATTAGCTAAGGCTTTCTAATTAGATGGAGAAAACAAATCTGCTCCACCCCAGGCAGCTGCAGCTCCAGCCAGCATGTTACTTATTAGCTCAAATTATTATTATTATAAAAAAACACTTGACTTTCTTGTTCAAAAAGTAAAAAGGGATTAGTGGGGTCTCTCAGACGGCTCTCCTCAGACTAACCTCCAACATCTCAGACAAAGCCTCAACCAGAACAGAGGCTTTCTCAGTCCAAGGACAAAACAGACCCAAACGGCCGCAACAGAAAGTCAAAGGCAATACTTGACACGGCACTCAACTCTGTTTGCTGACTTTTCCTAATGCATACAATAAAATTCAGCCCGAATATGTCACTGCTGCCAATTACCTAGGGCAACAGCCAGACCCCAGAGCTGGTAAATCAATGGAGGCGCAAGGGAAAGCTGCTTTCCCCAAACCTGAAGTAGGTGGGAGACCATAAAGGCGAGAAGCCAGGAAGGATTAGGGGCTGCAGAAGAGGGGCTGCAGAACAAAACATGCCGGGAGGGCTCTGAGCAAGCGGGTCCCCTCTGCCTGCCACCCCTCCCAGCTTGGGCTTTACCCAAGTCTGCACAAACCTGTCCCCGGGGAGGCTGCACCCCAGCCCGCTCCCATCAGGAGGCTGGGGAAAAAGGGGGACAACTCATCGACCAAACAAGGATGCCAGGAAAGCCCCGCAGGCAGCCCAAGCTTCAGCGGCGAGGGAATGGGGCTGGCTGGGAAGTCAGAGCCTCCTTTCCCCAGGGCAGCAAAGCTCTAGGCCCTATGGTGTTGGCAATTTGATTAAAAAATATTTGATTGGCAAATCCAAGCTGCCTGGGACTTGGTAGATAATCAGCCACAGCTTTGGTGTGAAGAGCTCTCTTTAACCTTAAAGTATTTCCCTATTAAGCAAATCGCACCACATGCATCTCCATCTCTGCCAGCTCTGCTCGCAGTCTGAAGCTCTTCCCAGTTTTGCAGGCTGAAATGCTGGAATAAATGGAATTCAGCAATTTGTATGGAAATGCTTGATTTGTCTGAAGAACAGTTGGCATTTTTAATCACCCAGGCCCAGCACATGTGGCTGGGTGCTTTGTAAACACAGTCCTGGGGGCAGCACCACCCCTCTGGTTACGGCCTGAGTTTGGAAAATGGCTGAGCCTTTGCCACGATGGTTTCATCACCCATTCTTCACTCCTTATGGGGAAAAGCTGTGCCTCCCAAAGAGCCCGCAATGGACCGCAGTAGTTTGTGTCAAAAGGATTTTGAGAAGCGTGATGCTCTGCCACTCCTCTTCTGGGCTTTGCAGCAGTGTGTGGTGTGTAATGGTCCAGAGAAAATCAATTGGACACTGCATTTGAGAGATAAGGGTTGGGATTTTATTCCGAATAACCTGGCGACCCCAATCAATCTCTGTCCCCAAACCTTCTCAAAGTTTGATACTCTAGGCTGCAATTAAGCCTCCACAACCAAGAATTGCAGCAGATGTTCCAGTCAAAACACCTTTATTAACTATTTATTTTTGATGCACATCAGGAGATACCAGCCAATGCATTTAAAGGCAGACAATAGGTTTTGCCTGACTGGTATACAGTTCCATTAAGTTTTAGAGGTTTTTTTCCACCTACTTCTTAAGTTTTCAATTTTTTTTAAGCTGATAAAACTAAAATAAACTGTGAATTTTCCCAAACTTTCCTCATGATAGTGACTCTGTGAAAAGAACTTAAGCCAAACCGTTGCAATGTAAAAAGAGAGCTCGAAATGTGAAGGGGCTACGAGACCACTCCATCTTGCTTTCCTGACAGGGAGCAGGGCTGGGATGGGGCTGGGCCCAGGTGGGCGCTGCCCTGGGCACAGGGCACACAGACAGAGCTTCTGCTCCCCACCTGAAGGTCTCTCCATCCCCACTTCAGTCAAGCAAGGAGTTGTACCTGGTCAGAACGGCTGCTGCTCAGGACAAAGCAGGTGCTGGAGGCCAAGACAAGTCCAGCGAACAAGTATTGAACACAAAGGTTAATTCTTCAGGTAAATACACTTCTGCTGAGTAAAACTTAAGCCTGTTTCCTACTCTGGGATGCCTCTGGGCCAGATGTTCCCACCGTACATGCTGCTGCTGCTGAAGGTAACGCATGACCTCCTCGTGTGCTTTACGGCATGGTTAGCAAGGGACAAGAGAGGAATAAATCCTGTGCTCGTCAGGCAGTGAGAGGGCACCCAGGGAAGATGCTCTCCAAGGGATGCGCAAAAAACCTCTTTCCCACAGCTGGTGCCTTCAGATATGGCCCCGACACTCTCTGGTGCAGCAGACTCCCATGCACATAGGGTCATCCCACCCCACGGGCTGGGGTTTTGGCTCTGCACCGTGGAGTGGTGAGACAAGAGCCCTCAAAAGCCTTTCCCCGTTTGCTCGGCAGCTCAGCCCCAATGTCCTGCAGATGCAGCAGCCACATGGGTGGCCTTGCAGGGTCTGACCCTAAAGTCCCCAGAGGAGTTTTGCCCCGTGGATATTAACGTTGGTGAGTGATGCCCATTTACTGCACTGAGCGCAGCCATCTCAGCCCAAGCCAAAAACCCTCGGCTGGCCCCGTGAGGGAAAAAGGGGCCTTTGGCGGGAAGGTGTTTTTCATCACCCCGAGAGCTGTGTCCGATTGCATTGTCGGAAGCAGCAGGTAGCAGTGAAAGGCAGGGTCACTCCCCTGACCAGCGCCAGCCCCTATTGTGCCGCCTTTCAGCGCGAGCGAAAGGTCAGCCCACAGCCACGGCTCCCAGCCTTTGCTTTTTTGTTACGATTGTCACAAGGTAAATTAATCAGATTTACGGCATTAAGCCTTGCCATATCTCGAGCCTTTCAGTCCTTTCTGCCCCCAGAACTTCCCTCATATGAACAGGCTCTTTGTTTATCCTTGCCCATACAATCTTCATTTGGTGATGGGGGAGCAGTAGAGGGACAAAGACCGGAGGAGAGAGCTGCTGCCCAGCAGGTACCCTGTGACAGCAGCCCTCGCCACCCGAAACATTGGTGGTTGCATCACTTCAAATATTTTTTCCCAGGTAATCAGCTGGGGGAGATGCTGTTTTCAGAGCTGCGGTGCCATTTGCACATCTTTTGGGAAGAATAGCTGCCCCTCCAATAAATAAAAGGCGAGTGCAATTCCGCAGCAGGAGCAAGCCACCACCACCGCGAGCACAAAGCACAATTTATGTCCCTCTAATGTACCTACAGCATATGGGACCACTTACACAGTTGTTTGCCTTGGTCAATGGGTCTGCCGAGCCATCGGGGAGCTGGGTCTTATTTCACTTTCTGATGGGGACTTGGAAATGAGTGGCCCCGCAGCCAGCACCGGGCTCCCCAGCCGTGCTCCCAGCGTGAGCCGGCAGCGGGGCCGCTCGGAGGTGACAGGTATCTTTATCCTGCCACCCCAGAGAGCTCCAACGTCCTGCTGGCAGGAATTTGTCTGCAAATTTTCCCCCATTGAAAGGAGTGAGGGGGCCGATATGATTGCTTGATTAAGGGGCAGGCGAGGTGGAGACAGGGGCACTTCAATAGACCGCGCGCTCCGAGGAATTCCTTTCCCTTTGGGAGACTGTGATCCACGTCTCCACGCTGTTTCTCGCTCATAGCTCACAACTGCCAGCTTTGTCAGCGAATCTCATTTCTCCAGAGCATACAGCTTAAAAACCCCTATACTTAATCTATCCATATGGAAAAGCCATCTTTAAAGAAACAGCAATGAAACTAAGAGAGGGTAATAAACGCGACTGCAGTGAAACTAGCAGCCAGGGTGGGAAAGGGTGGGAAACAGCACCAGCGACCTTATCTTCTGCAGGTGTATTTGATTTTGATTTGATTATCCTCAGGGCAACTCATAACCATGAAACATAAAATCCATTAATGCATTTGTTTTGAGCAATGGCATGCAGATAAGAGGAGGATTATACATCACATTTGGATGCTGTGTTTGTATTGACTTTCCTGCTTTAAGTTTTTTAACTTTTACACAAATGAATGAAAAGCAAGATGATGGTATGGAGTGCGTACATCAAAATGACCTCTCCATATTCAGAAAACATTCAGCATACATTTAAATTGAAATAAGGGAACCAGAATGACATTCTAAATTCTCATGATCCATCACTCCGCAAAAAGATCTTTTCCCAGAGATGGCTGGCAGGCTGAGCGCCTTCTCCCCGAAAATAAGCCACGTGAGTGAATTTGCCCATAATCTTTCGGCCTGGTGCTGATACATAACCCAAAGATGCCTGTAACTTTTAGAGCATGAATGGTGTCACGTTGGGTGAAAAATGAGACCTCACGGGGCCGAGGATCCCCCGTGACATGGAGGTGACCTGCGAATAAATCCAGCAGCATCGCTTCCTTCCCCAGCAGGGGGGCTGCCCCCACACACCTCCCAGCCTCCCTCCTCCTCCTGCAACCCCAGCCTGGCGACTCACTAAAACTGGGAGGGCTTCAAACACCTGGGTCAGATCTTCCCAAAAGTCAGAGAGGGAGGGCAAGCCTGGCATGAGACCACACCTCTGCTGAGTGTCTTTCGGGTGGTGGCAGTAATTCGCCCCCAGATAAGATGCAGTTGAGTGAAACGAATGGATTTTTTATGAAAAATATGGTTCGGTTTTGAAGAGGAGACTGAATTTTTTTTATCACTCCCTGCATCCCCCTGGGAAAGCTGCCCAGACTTTCCAGCTCCTTTTGCCCATCCAGCACACAAGCTCTACCTGCCTCACAGGGATGAGGTGTTTGCAACAGGTTTTTCGCATTTTTAGATGAAAAAAGCCTTAATCAGTATAACATATTTTCTAAAAGAAGAAAATAGACGTGATTCATGCTTTCAGGCACACATCTACTTAAATGTTTTGCCAGCGTACATCAGCTACAATCATCACGACGATTTCCTCAAGATTAAAAAAAAGAAGAAGAGGGAAGAACAGGCACTCCCAACTGTGCCTGAATTAAAGAAATGGTGTCATTTTTTTGGCTTTGTCATTATTTTCATTTCCCTCTTCTCCCTCTCCCCTAGAAATTACTAAGTCATTAAAATGATTTAAAAAATACCAAAGCAGATGTCTGGCCTGTTTGATCTCAAGCCTGAATAGGAAAGGGAGTCAAGACTCTGATTATGGGAAAAAAAAGTAGAGGAGAAAAAAAAATTGTAACAGGAAAGTCATGAAGGAAAAGATTTGGCTTTGATCTCCGCACCGCACTGCCTTCACTGGTGGGGCGGGGGGGACTGCTGAGCAAAGCTGGGCTGTTGTGCGACTGCTTCGCAGGATCACAGGGGCAACACTTTACACCATCTGCTCAAAGGCAAACAAGTCGCTCTGAGCGAGATTTTCATCCCTGGGGTACGGGAAAGCGAGCAAAATACAGATTTGCTGTGTGTAGAATGAAGGTATTCCTCAAATCACGGATGCTGTTTTGACTTCTGCACAACTGGCCTCCTTCAGCCAAAGGAGACTGATTAACAGGCTGCCAGCCTTGGCTGGCTCATTTTTTTAATTCCTAATTTGTACACCCTCCTGTTTGTCCTACTGCAGGGAATCCAGGGCTTAGGAAAAGGCCATTAGAAACCAGAGCGATGGCAGCAGAGCACAAGCAGCTGCAAAGCTAACCTGCTCACACCGCTCTCGGTCATTTTCAGCAGTAGAAGGTACGCTGGGAACGGCAAGCGGTCATCGCCCGGGTACTCGCTGCTAACACAGTCTATAGGTATGTTGAAGAGAGGTTTTGTCTGTTTACATTTTTACCTGATCTCCATTGCTCCATTTAAATCACAGTCTCCAAAGGCTGTTTGAGTTGCTTTCTAGCTCGAAGAAAAAAAAAGATAAAATTCTAGGAATGGCCTGGGACCAGGACATATTGCTTAAATGCCTCCAGAATTTGGTACTTCTGATAAAAATATGAAGTGGTACCATGGTGTGTTTGGGATTGCAAGTTCCCCAACCCTAAAGCACTCACCAATGCACTCCAGCCCTTTCCTTAGTGAGATAGGCTGACCCTGGCCAGAGAGACAGGACAGGAACTACCCCCTGGAGCCGTTTTCTGTTTGTCTGGGAAGCAGTTACAGTTTTACTGAGGTAGAACTTACTTTTCACACCTACTCCTCCCTGGGTTTTACCTGCTGTTTGCAGACATCTCCCAAGCAGGTCAGGCCCGCAGCTGCCCCTCTGAATGCCCAGCTCAGATGTTTCAGAAGGAGAAAAAAAAGTATCAGAAAATGTGGAGGTGAGAAAATCTACACCCCCTCATCCACCCCCCCCAATCCCACTTGAATTACTGGCAGTGACTGACTCAAGCTGTGACGCCTGTAGCTTTGTATGTCTTCAAGACATCTTTTAGGATTAAGCAGTTTAAAGTCTAAATGGCTGAAAACAGTGGATTTCTTCTCCTTGTCCGCTCATCAAGGCAGCTCCGGGGGACAGAGGGGGATGCTGTGATGTCTTGGGCACCAACGCCCAGTGGATTTGTTTCTGACAGCAAACCCTCTGTGGGTGGTGGCTGTAGAAAGAGCTATGGGTGTCTGCATCATAGATTCATTTGGTTGGAAAAGACCTTTAAGATCATCGAGTCCATGCAGGACTCCTAGAGAGAAATTATTCTTTTCAAGCATTTGTGTTGAGTCGGTTTTCAGGAATTGATGCTACAGGAGAGTATTCCTCCAGTGGGATCCACGTTACCCCAACTGCTCTGCCCTTTGAGTGTTGAACACAAACAGCTCCGTGCTAGCTGTCCCACCAGCCGCGGCTGCCTCTCTGCATGTTGGAAAACTTGCCCTTAGGAGTTCGAATGGGAGCAGACCCGGCCTGAAAATCTGCCATTTGGACTATACCAGGCATCTCATTTTCCAACTGGAAAAGAGTTTTACTTCAGCCCTGCTGATGAAAATTAATTGAAGACACATGCTCACAAGACCCAGAGGACATCTGTGTAAGCAGTCAGAGAGAAGATCAAGACTAACTCACACCAAGAAGTCGCGTGCTTAACCAGCATCACCTGTACTGCTGACTACAGACATGTAGGAGGCAGCCTCGGGGTGCCAGGACACCCAGCTTTCATCTTACCCATGTGGGGAACAGCCTTGACTGTCCCCTGGGTGTGTTTTCAGCCATCACATCCGCTGACACACACCCACCCCAGAGCAGAAGTGGCTGGGGAGCGCAGAGGGAGCCCGTATCCACTGCAATGGGCAATGGGATGAGCAGAATTCAAAAGCATGCAGCTGATACAGAAGGCAAGCAAAGCACATGGCAATTACAGCTACGCAGAGCCGTGTCGGCTGGGAGATGCTTCTAGGCTGGATGTGGGCTGTGGTGAGGCTTTCACAGAGGTGACACATGGCAGTCAGCTCCCTTTCCTCTGGCGGTGTGTCCCAGCTATGTGCCCCGGGGAAGGCGACTGCAGCTGGGGGGGTCCTACAGCCCTGTGGCGGCCAGGGAGGGCAGGTACCCCCTTCTGAGGTGGCGGCTACCTAAAGGGCCCTCCAGAAGGTCAGAGCAGGGACAGATGCGAAACAGTCATTTTTTAGCTTGGAAAGCTTTCCTTTTGAGACGATCTAGCATAAAGGTAGCATAAAACAAAGCAGCAAACAGAGCAAAAGTAAGAAAACCTCAACAACACCTGGTCCAACAACATTTAACTCAATCAAAGAGAAAAGATTTTGTTTCCTTTTTATGTGTTTCACTTTTTTTTTTCTTAAATAGTAAACTCATTTATTCATCCAAATATAGTAAATGCCACATTTCACAGTGGAAGAGCAGCTCAGCACAATACAGTGAACTTTCTCAATTCAGAGTATGTTTGAGGCTTTTTTGCATTTATTCTCCATCTCTTTTCCTCCCAGATTACCCACTGAACGTGATCCCAGTTCACAAATGGCTTCAGCTGCTGCGAGCTTTGGCCGCGCTGCCTCTCACTGCATCAATGGCCAGCTCACGATGCCAGCCAGCATTACTGCTGCCGCTGAGAAAAGGCATCTTCTTAGATTTCATGAGCATTTCTGATACTGTGTGGGAAGCTTGCCCACTGCTGTGCCCAAGGTGAGAGCAAATTTTTCAAACCTGAAGGTCCCAAATTGGGCTTTTGAGTAGAGTTTTGGGCAGCTGAAGAGAAAAATCGACGCCATGTAGGGGACAGATTGGGTACAAAATACGGAGTTTGCCTCATCAAGGCTCACCAGAGCTCATCTGGAGGCATCCTTGAGCAGTCCGAGGGACGGGCCTACTTCGGGTTAGTTTGCACGTGGAAGTTAAAGCAAGTTAAGTCCAAGTATCAGTGTAAATCGCGGTTGATCAAAGAACAAAAATGCAAGGCAGCATGACTCCTAGCTAAGAATTTACCCTGCTGTCAAGCGTCCTCCCCAGCACCTCTCCCCGGCACTCTGATCTTCCTGTGGCTGTCACCAGCCAAGAGCCAGAGCGTGGAGGGGATCTTCCACTGACCCCAAGCTGAGCACACACCAGTGCCATGAGCACAAACAGATCTAAAAATGGAGAAAGCTGGGCAGATCACCCAGCCCTCCTCGCTTCTAGGGCAGTGGGAGCAGCGCTCCTTGCTGCTGCGGGGAACATATGCTGCACAGACCTGGCTGAAAAATGTGGTGAGAACTCGTCCAAAAACTCAGTGCAGAATGGACTGCTTTAAAACTGAGATTTTAAGGGAATAGTTTCATTGCTTGAAAAGCTTCTAGTCCTGAAATGAGAATTATTGCTCATTTTTTTGTAAAAGAAAGCAGTAAAAGCATTTCTGTGCACAAATCCCAGATGTAGGCTTTATCCAACTATGTTTCCATAGAAAATGCTTCTCACTTTTGTCTGTTTAGATGTTGAAAATACCTGGTCTTGCTCACTGACAAAACTGCACCTCATGGACCCCCTCTCACTTCCACAGAAAGCAGCATCGGATACTCAGCCAGGGAGTATCTTAGCACCTCTGCCTCCTGTGGATTTTGTTGCTGGCTTTAAGGAGAGCAAGACCCAGCCCAGAGCCCCCAGCACAAGCATTGGGAACCAGTTTGCTCTGCATCCCGCTCCTCACTTGTTAGGGATTAAGGAAGAGAGGCATTTAAAGCTGTGGGCTGGCGGGACGAGCTGGGGCTGTCTCTGGGGCGCAGGCAGGAGCGGCCACAGCACCCCAGGGAGGCAGCCTGGCTCTGTGGCACAGCAGGCAGGCAGCGGCACTGTCCCTTGCCAGCTCTGTGTCCTGCAGTACAACACTAACCCTCTTCTCCCAGGGATTTATTCTCCAGCCTGGTGTCCAGGAGCCTCCTCTGTGTGCAGGAAGCACCTCTGCCCTGGGCTGTGGCAGCACAGCCATTACTCTGGAAAGGAAAGCCCTTACTCTGCCCATGGGTTTAATGCACGAGAGCCTGCATTTCATGCTACAAAGCTTCTGTGAGAAGGCCTGTTTAACACACTTACATCGATAGCTATCTCCTCGTTCTCACAGACGCAAGCGATGGGAATGCAGTCCAGCCTGAGGCACAGGACTGTGTTCTGGGGCCAGAGCAGCTGCGAGCGGTCTCCCAATGCACAGAGAAAGCCTGAACCACTTGGACCTCCATAGCTGGACCAAAGCCATAAACAGCTTTGGGAAGACCTCAATATTGATGTTTGGAGCTGGGGCAAAAGTCTCCTGACAACGGCGTGCATCTGGCCACGTCCCATGCAGCACCATTCCTGGGCAGGGTGACGGGGCATGGGGTAACACCTCTGCTGAGCTTCGAGGGGCGCGCTGGGTGGGCTGCAGGCAGCGTGGGAGGTGGTGCCTGCAGCTGCCAGGACGACTTCTCCCCTCCACAGCACTGCTTCCTCACCTGCTAGCGACCGCTCTGCCGTTCAAGGTGGCATCTGAGCCTGCCTCAGCGCAGCGGCAGAGGCACATGGAAGCTGAGTTATGGAGAGGCTCCTGACAGGCTGGCAGCAGCCTCAGTGACTCACTAACTTGTGATTTCCTCCGTGGTGGTTTTCCAGCACAGCTGCTCCCGGCCGCAGCACATGGTGGAGCGAGCACCGTGTCATTTCTCAGAAGGCCAGGCTATGTGGGCAACCTGCGCATCGCTCATGCAGATCCCCACAACAAACCCCAGTAATTGCCTTGGAGGATAACAGGCCATAAATCTGGGCAGCTGCACATGTGAGGCATGCATGGTCTGGCTCCTGGAATCAAAGCACGTGTGTTTTTGCAGTTTGCAGTGGCTGAATGTGTTTCTCATTCTGGATTCCCCCTTTCAGAGGAAACTCCCTCCATCCCCCTCACTTCTCTCATCCTCTTTACGAGAGGACCTCAGGCACTCTGGAAACGCAGGGAGAGGTTTACACCATTCCTGCGAGACGTCTTGCAACTGCTTCGTGCCACTTGACACACGGGGAAGCTGCGTAAAGAGCAATAGCATAATTTTCTACACAAAGCTTGCAGGAGATGCTAGAGTAAATTGGAATTCTCTGGCTTCCCAGCCCCATCTTTCTTCTCTAGGTCTGAAATCATAGCATCTTTGTGGTCCACAAATTTGATTAAAACTTCCCCAAGCTGCCTGGGTTACAGGTTTATTTGGAAACCTGAAATTTAGCTCTAGGGTCACAGACTTACTTTGAGCAAGCGCAAGGCTAAGGTTTGAGTGAAGGAAGAAAGAAATCTTTTTCTTCACAACTCCATGGAGGGAAAAAATGAAATTTAAAGAGGCTCTGTCAAACAAAACCTAACCCAGGAGCCCCGCACAAAGGGGCATTGTGCTCTGCTTAAGAAATAGCGAGTCCAGTCTGTCAAGACTGCGTCCTGTGCTGCCAACAAGTTCAAGAAAGCTGGACTCAGGTAGCCAAATAACCTGATGACTTCATGTCTGAGAGCTGGGTAAAAAGCATCTTTCTGCCTCCTTTCCCTTCCCACTTCTTTATGGAAGGGACTCGGCGGGACGGATCAGACTGCAAACACAGGTAGCGGGAGTGAGAGGGAAAACCATCAGGGGAGCACAGCCAGGAGAAAACCCAGCTACTGGGACCGATCAGCAGCAAAACTGCTGGTGGGCAGGACCTGCTCACCCACAGGGACAACCAACCGTGAACGTGGGGAGCTGGAGCAATCAGAAAAAAAAAAGCACGGTGGTTGAGATCAGCAACTGGAAGCAACAAATGCACTGGGGGGGGCTCTACCCAGTGGCAGAGCAGCCCAACACTGTGATACACCATCGTGCCCCAGCAGCCATCCTGAGGGTGGGCACCCAGACGTCTCCAGCCTGGGAGCACGGGCAGACCAGGGTGAGCAGGGTGCAGGCAGAGGGGAGCTGCGCACGACTGCCTGGGCTGTTGCTCACAACTGCCAGCCCAGTACGCTCAGGGAATACTGCCTGTGCACTCTGGAGGATGCCCCTCGTATTTCTAGAGGACCACTAAGGTTTCCTGAGTTGACATGTTATTGCATTTCCCTCCCTGCCCAATATCTAGCAGTGCATGCTGTTGCAGCTCATATATTTCATTTTCTGCCTGAAAGTAGAGGGCACTATTCACTGAGGACCAAGAAAACATTGAGCAGATGTCCAGGTATCTTAGTGGGGGCTTGCATTTAAGTGCCTTAATAAGGAGCCCTAGGAATGAGCTCTGCCCCTTGGACGCAAATCAGTGCCTGTTCCCATTTGACAGTAGAACCAAAGCAGAGCAAACAAAAGCAGCAACTCAGATCCCAATGCAGCATCTGTGCATATCACCTGTGCTGCATCCATACAGTCTCTTACTAGCAGCCTGGGAACCTGCAGCATGCAAAGGGCTGCCAGCATCATGATTCCTCAGCCCAGCCCATTACAAAGACCCTCAAGCAAAACAAGTGAGCTCCCAGAGCTGCACACTGCATGTGATCTGGTCTCTCTCCCTGCCATGCTGGTTTCCCGTAACATACCTGAGACTTCAAGCCACACTTTAAATAAAACAGCTGTTTTGACCACTTACAAGGAGGCAGGAACCCAGCCATGCTTTTCCAGCCATGGAAACCACATTAAAAGCTCCTCAAGCAACTTTCCCCAGCATTCCCACCCTCCTTCATACAAGCCAGTCCCAAGGATGGCTTGGCCAGAAAAAGGAGATTTGCAGAGCTGCGTCTCATAAATCCAGGGTTTCACTAACATTCGCCAAAGGATTTTCTCTCTTAAAGGAAGATGCCTGAATCATTCTTGATGTGGGGTTAGGGAACAAAAAAGGCCAGGTTTTCAGAGTGAACAGTATTTCTTTTCTGTTTCTCCCTGATGAAACTGTTAGTTGGATTTCCAAATCCCTCAGAGGAAGATGCCTCCTTTAGTGCATTTGTCTAAATCCCTCCTATCCCTTACTTTTCATTCTTTCTGATATTCTTCCCCTTTTGCTTTCAGCTTTTCTTTTACCTTTTACTGCTGTCAAGCACAGCAGAAATACCATTTCATTTATACCTATAATTACCTCTCTGGTGTCCATATGAGACTGTTGATCTAGTCTAATTTGCAGCCTGTGAAAAGTCCCCCTAGAACATAGCAGGATGAAACCTGCAGGTCGTTACAGGAATGATTTTAACTGTCTAAACAGCTAAACAGAAAACAAAGGCTTTTCTACCAGGTTTTAGAAAAAAGCTACAGCTTTAACGGGAATTCCACCTCCATGGGTGAATTTATAGGTTGTTTCAAAAATATTATAGTAAAGTAAGCACTCACTGCTTGGTGTTCCCTGGAACTGAAAGCACTTCCACCACAAGCATTTCTCTTACAATGGAGAAAATAGTATGGAACTGAAAATCAAGGACAAGTTGTCTGGTCTGGGACATTCAACAGGACTAAGGTTTGGGGCTGCAGCAAAGCCCGCTGAGAAGATCCTGTATCACAGCACAAGTAGAGTAGCTACACGAGACAGAGCTGTGCTGCCAAAGTAACCTGCAGACATTTTGGGAGAAAGAACCGGGAGCATGGGCAGGCCAAGGATGGGCTTTCTGGGCTCAGTGAGGTGAGGGCACAGGCCACCTGTGCAGCTGAGCAGCAGCAGGGCTTGAGGAAAGGTATGGGCTTGATCCCTGGAGGTTTGTCCCATGGCCCTGGAGGATGCTGGGATGGTGTTGCAGATTAAATGCTGCCTCTGTTTTAGCCCCTTGGGGAGACCTGCTGAAATGTGAAGCTTGATGGTGCCTTCAGGAAGACATGGGTCTGCTTCCATCAGGCAAGAGAAGATAAACAAACAGGCAAACTAAAGAGATTTCATCTGGGAGGAAGCTTTCTCAGAAAGATCTGAAATGATGCCGTGCAGCAAAATATTACCCACTTAGAGAAGACTTTTGCTTGTTTGGTGAAAATACTGCATGTGGGCTTTCAAGTGTCCAGTTTAAGAGCTGGCAGGCACTGAGGGGCAGGTGAATACATGGCAGAAGTTTCCCTTCAGCTAGAAAAAACATGGCCTCTTGCAGCTCTGACTCAGCCTTGATTACAAGAGCGTGCAGATGGTGCCGGCGACTGTCACCCCTCCTGCAGCTCGCTCACCCCCGCGGGCGTGGGGTGGCTGGCAAACTTTTGCTGTGCCCTGGCCCATACCCTGGCTGTTTCCACAGCCACCTGCAACCTTTGTAAAAAACGTGGATGGGCTCACGTAGTCTTGGGGACATCATTTCTTACTGTGCAGGAGGTGGGGAGGATAGCTTCTGTTCAGGCAGCTGGGCTGGCCTGGGGCGTGGGTCGTGCTGTGAGAACAGTGGGTGCAGGCTGCTGCGCCCTCCCAGGTACCAGTCACCTCTCCCACATCAGCCTCCTTGCCACCTGTGCAAAAAAATAATCCACATGTAACAACCATCCTTTGCTGCTTTAACAAGGCTATTACAGAATAGTTTATTTACTTCATTATGCACCACTTGCCTTCTCCCTTGCTTTTGGGCTGCATTAGTAATCTTTCTCCCTCTGGATTAAAAAGATTTGTTTTTCTGGTAGATGCAGAAAAACTGCATTTTGTTCCCTCTCTATTATCTGGGCTTCCCATTTGCCATTAAGACTGTTTATCACTTTTAATGGCTGTTCCTTTTTCTCCTCACAACACGACAGATGAGGAGTACTGCCACATCCTGATCAATTCTGCAGACCAGCAGAGACCCTACTCTCAGAGCTGTTCCCAGGCCAGGACTCATCAATAGCTGCCACACTGTGATTGCCACTCTGTGTCAGCTCATTTACCCCCTCTTGTGTGTTCAGCCCCTTTCCTACAGCACAGCAGTGCCCTTGGTATCTCTATGAATAAAACCAGGGCTAAAAACCTTTTTTTTTTTTTGCCCCAAACTGGTATTACACAAAGCTGATTTCGTGTTTGGAGGCAAAACTCATATCCTTCTTCTTGTGTTTAAGCTCAGCTGTGAGAGAGGCCTGCAGAAAGTGAATGGGAAAGCGTGACAGCAGTCAGAGTTGCATCCCCTTCGGAAAAACCGGCTCCAGTGTGGTCTCCAGCAGGGCTCAGCCCCCTGCAGTGAGTTCCTCTGCCAGGGCTGGCTTAAAGGATAGACCAAGCAGGCGTCTACCCACCCCCAGGAAAAGCTTGGGCTGCTAAAAAGCAAGCTTGCTGAAGTAAAATATTTATTCTCAATTTCCTGTTAAATTTGGCAGGAACAACGAATTTTTTCTCGTAGTATTAGGAGATAGGGATTTAATGGGAAAACCCAGCAAAACATAATCTGCCTCCTCTAGCAAACAGTAAGTCCAGGGCCACATTTCCCTCTGCCAGCTTTAACAACGACTTAGCCCTCAGCTTTACCCTCTGACATTGCAGAGAAACCTCTGATCCGGTGGCTGTAGGCAGGACTTCACAGCCAGCAGGTCGTTAGCAACAAGCCCCTCAAAAATACCTTGAGGAATGGCATTTAGGGAAATTAACTGCCTCTGGCAAGAGCAGCCCCTGCGCTAAGGTCACCACGTAAGCCGGCTTGCCTGGCGTCGCTCCGGCCTTTGCCAAGCAAGCCAGACTGGCAGCCAAGCCTTCAGACAGCAGCGTAAAAGCAGCCCTGAAATGGCCTCTGCCTTGCAGCAGGCAAAGAGGGCAAAAGACAGTGGCTTATTTTCTAGTTGGAAAAAAGCTAGAATGAAATACCTTTGTGCTGCTTTGACAGAACTGGTAAGTTATTTCTTTTCCCTGCTTTCCTTTAAAGCACCAGAATCAAGTTAAAATAGGAATGTGCATCAGTGACCCGAGTGTGACAATAGACGCTGCGGACCTCCTGGCTTAGGCTTGGTTGTAAACCTAGCGCTTTGTATGAAATATTACAGAGTGATTCATCACAGGGCAATTAGGCTTTAATCCAATTGCAGATTTATCCACTCAGTGATTAAACCAGTCCTGTTGCTAAAGACCTCCTAATAACAGAGGCACTCGTGTTTTGTTCTAATTTAGAACATTGAAGTCCCATATCAAGCTATTAACATGAACTGAAGGTTGGCTTATAACATAGGGAAGCAATACAAAGCTATCAGCATTCATTTTGCATTGGACAACATGAAAACTGTCGCCTTTACCACGCCACCACCTTGCAGAATAGCTCAGATGAGCACAGAAACTGCATGCGCCCACCAGAACACAGTTCATCTCAGGAAAGCTTTTAGCAGCTCCCTGCTTCCTCTTTTCATCCAAGCACATCCTCTTCCCCAAACCTTTCCCCTCAGAGCCTTTTCTCTAGGAGAATGAGATTATTTGCAGTACCAGAGGGCAGCAAGCTAGAGGTTCTGCATCTCCAGAGACACCCATGAGTCAGTCCTAGGCCAGATGCCACCCACGTAGGTTTATCTCCATTTTCTATTTGGAGCCTCTCGTTAGAGTCCATCACTTTTCTGTTGCCCTAAGTCCGATCTCAGAGACTCTCTTCTCACCTTCTGTTCTTCTCATCCCGAACACAGAAGCTCCTGGACTGTAGCCAAAGACAAAAAGCTCCCATCCCCAGAAGATCCTCCCTGCCTCAGAGCCCTCCATCCCCATTTCCCTTCTATAGCAGCAAGCCAGGCTGCTCCCCCGTCAGCTTTTATAGCCAGGAGGGCTGTGTAACTTGCCCATCTCAGGTGAGCTCAGCTACCCTTAACGCAACACTAATGGGCCTTGTTTTCCAATTGCAGTCCTTCCTCTCAGTTTAAATGTAGCCTTACACATCAGGGATGGCTGAAGGCCAGCAAGATCTGTGCATCCTCTGCTTTCCCAGCACCAGGTGAGCCAAGAGCACCACATGTCTATAAGCGATCACCATGCAGGACCTCAGATGTGGATGCTTTTTTTTGTGCTAATGGAAAGCTTGTTATCAACTTCCTCAAAAGATCCCATCTTTTAGTTCAGCATGCAAAGGGTGAATTCGGTGAACAGAGAGCCCTTTTAACAGGCAGCCTTATGAGTACTGTGGATCCTGCAGAAAATTTGGGGACCGGGATTCACTCAGGAAATGAGTGCCCAGCCCTTTGGCAACACAGGGGCTGCCAAATACAAGCTGCCTCCATCATGAGGAAAGCAGCTGGCTTGCACACAAGGGAGGAAATCCTGGTACCTGTGAGCTTTGCACTTGGGGAAAGCAGCCAGGGCTTTGCATGCAGCAGGCCAGACCATCCCTGGGCTCTCTCCTGAATTTTCAGCTGGCATGACCTAAGCCAACATAACTCTGTTTCCCAGAGCAGCATGTCTCTGCAGGCAGACTTGCAAGGTCAGGCTGTGCCACCCCTTGCTGGCAGCATTCCCCCCCCTGGAGTCCGGCTCCAGCAAGGAGCGGGGCTGTTTGTACCCCAGGGTGCCAGTGCCCATGCAGTCAGCTCTCATGGACAGGATTTTTTCACCTTGAATTAGTTTGCTCCAAACCAATCGTGAATACAATGGGAAGTTTCATGCTGTGCAAAAAGCTCCTTCCCATAAAGCAAACATCTACAGATGGAAAGTTTTCATCCAGTCTAACGCCAGAGCTGGGAAAGCAGGGCTGCACAGCCGCACCAGGAAAGAAAACCCTGCAAATTGGTGTGCCCTCAATGCAAGAGAGAGGAGGAGAGACTTATACAAGAAGCAAACAAGCGTGGTGGACAGAGATCACCCTCCAGAAGTCCCATTTACAACTGTCGCCCAGTACACCCCAGTATGCAGTCCAAAGTGCAGGTCCTGGTCTGTGTAACCTGCAAGGGCTGATAACATGCCTCCATTTGAAAGGACCCTCCACCCCCCCCTTTTCAACTCCATCCATTTTGTGTATTTAATGGCTTCAAAGACACTTGTGCTAACGGGCTAAATCTTACCTAGTGAACAAGATAACCATCACTGTGCACCAAAGCCTGCAGCAAAGTCAATATTGACAGAGCTGCCCTGGCTGCATCCTGCCTGGCTGGGACTCCCAGGTGTGCAGCGAGGTTCTCCTCCAGGAACAACTCAGGTGGGGACCAGCGGAGATGAAAAGACAGGAGCCGCAGAGCATGTTAGACAGGAACAGTGACAGCAACATGGGGTTTCGCAGTTCCTCAGACACGAGCAGTGCTGTCAGCTACCAACATACAGGAAAAGTTATGCATGTAAATCACTTTCAGGCCAATGTATGCATTATTGGTTTTAATAATCAGACACAAATGGCAAGAGCGATCCAGTAATTATCCCCATGTGACAAAAACCCACACATAAGCCATAGGACATGACAGTTCTGCTGATGGATGCAGCCTTTCTCTTTCTGCCTCACGCTATTTTTCACTTGTTCCTCTATCCCAAACACATGCTCAGCTTCTAAGTGCTCTGAGGCTTTCTTTGCAAAACTCCCGGGCTGAAAGGCCAGTCTCCAGGGGTGCAGCCGTCCAGTCCCGCTGGTGTCAGCCCCCAGCCTGAACATCAGCCCTGGCTGTGGTTCACCTCTCGCTAGTCACTCAGCACACTGCTCGAAGGCTGTGCTCACGGGCTTGTGCTCCTGAAGCATGCTGGAAGTGCTCCCCCAGGGTCAGATACGAAACAACTAGAGACAGGAGGTCTGGGGTCAACCGCAGCTCTCCCAGAAGCGTGTTGTGTGGTGCCGGGGTCTCGTGCGCAGTCGGAAAGGAAAGGCCATGTTGGGCAGTTTAAGTGAGGGATCACACACTGCAAATAGCAAACTTCCAAAAAAGCAGCTGCTACAAATAGTTTGCAAGCTGCTTCTGCACTAAACCAGCACTTGAACAGTCTCGAATGATAAATGTTGAAAGGAAAAGTCAGTTCAAAGAGAAACACTGATCCTCCCGAAGGAAAAAAAGCCTTGGGGGGGAAAGAGAGATAAAGATCAGAAACAATTAAAGAGCCCCTGTGATCAGGGCTCCTGAATCTGTTTATCAGGGGTGGGATGGGTGCAATACATAGCCAGAAGCACCCAAATTGTTGATCTATCATGAAGGGCTCTGTCAAAACGGAGCTTTGTCTACAAATGGCAATCCTAGTGTCCCTAGAATTACTGGCTGCTCCAAACAGGAAACCTTTAGCGGGAATTTCATGGTAAACATCCATCTCCAGCACTTAGTTCTGCCCTTCACAGTGAAGACAGGAGAAGTGAGTTTGTTCAGCCAGAGCCTTTTCCGAGTCTACCGTGGAGAACAGGATTTGTGATGAGATCTGTTTTCAGGCTGAACTCAATGGTTAACCAGTCAGATTAATAAATGCCAGAAGGAGGAAATAACAGGCAAGTTAAACAGAGGAAAAAAAATGTCTCCCCACCTGGCTAGATAGCAAAAGTTTATAAGAATTCTGTGCCTTGTGGATAATTCTCCCCAGCTCTTATTTAAGAGAGGATTGCAGCATCTTTCCAGTACAAAGGTGGTGGGGTTTTCCATGCCAGCATGTTCCTGGAGGATCCCAGCCATTTCCTTCTCTCTTCCCACTTCCTGGTGGAAATGAAAGACGGGACACGTGCCAGCCGGCAGGAGCTCTTGCTTCAGCAGTATTATCTGATGAAGGATGGTTGGTTATAAAACAACATTTATTTAATTTAATGGGTAAGTATTACATTTTTATCAACTTATTGTGAAAATTTTCAATCATTAAAAAATTATTTCACAACTTCTCATGGGAAATACCTGCCATTTTTCCAGCTGTTGCACAGCAGAGGTACCCAAGCACTCGTCTGGGTTTGTAAGGAGCTGGGGAGCTGTGCCCTGCAGAAAGGAGGGGTGATTCTAGGTACAGGCAAGAAAAGCAGTGGAACATCCAGTGGATAGAGGGTTGGGGGAAACTTTTTGTTCCTGTGATCCACACTATCCCATCTGCTGCCCTTACGTGAGGATGTATTTGAGTATTTAGATAATAAAACCTCGGTTCTTCATGCTTGGGAGCAGAGCCCAAAATAGTTACACAGCGCATGTCTACGCTGAAGCCGACCACACAACTATGTGGCGATGCAGGGGCACTCGTGATGCTGTCAAACTCTCCAGCTCAGGTATCACCAGGGACGGATGAAGGTCCTCCTGGGCCATCTGTCCTGGCAATTACTTTGCATTTGGGGAGCACTGTGATGTGCTCTGTGCCACAGCGACAAGCCCACTAACAGCAGTTCCCAATTTCAAGCTATCCAGGGTAGGCAGGCACGCTGCCATCACAGCACTGTCCACAACACAGAGAATAAAGATTTAGTGACGCTGTTAATCAGATTTAAGTCATGCAGGTAAACAGCGACTTAGTCCTTACGCATATATACCATCTTTCAATTTTGTTGCAAGAGTCTCTGTACAAAAAGCTGGAAAAGCAACAGACAAACATGAAACTGAGCCTGTTCCTGCTAAAATTCCTGGTGAGATTAGATTAGAGAAAATATGCTCCATAAAATGAAAAAAAAATAAATCTGCTACTTTCTAGAGATTTTTCTCCCTACACTGCCTACTTTTGGGTATTTCAGCCTTCTCTCCCAGGCCAGACTAACAGATGGCGTCTAAGACACATTGCTGATTCTACCCAACGAGATACTGAAACTGATGAACCAAAGGAAAGACAGTGGGAAGTAATTCTGGGACTCTGTGGGCTATTTCTGCTACACAAAAGCCTATTGCTCCAGCGCTGTCCTTAACACAAACGCAGCATGCCCCATCCCTGCGTCCAGCAGCCGCCACGTGCTCTCCCCGCACAGAGGATGGTGGCTTGTGCCCGGCGGGCGCAGGGGGGACAGGCTCCGAGCTGGGACAGGCTCAATACGGCCCTTGTCTTATTCAGCCTTGTGCTCAGTTCTCTCCTGGAGCTCTGGAGCCCTCTGCTCATCCTGACACAAATCTGGGAATGAAAAAAAGATGACAGGGCACAGGAATTTTTTCTGTATGAGCAAAAAGGATGTGGGGATTATCCTGTGCTCTCCCAGCTCAGAGAAAGCTGCTAGAAGGGAAAGGATAGAAACTGCTTAATAACTGTTGTTTACTGAGGCCCCAAATATATAACAATAAACTTGACAGTAAAGGCAAAAAGGTAAAACCCAAGGTACCTTACCTGCACTATCAGCTGTTACAGCACATGCAGAGACAAAGCTGGGTGTTTAACGGGGAGATGATGCTGACCTTTAATGCTGCTGAAAAAAGTGATTGTTCCATAAACAAGAAAGCTGCTGAATAATATATTCAGTGATTTTTTTTTTCTTTTCCTCTTCAGGTATGTAAACATCTTTTGATTTATTTTTGTGTACCTATTTGAAATATTTCTGTAGTCTGACTGAGCCTTGGTTTGGAAACAGATTTTCCAAGCTCAGTGCAAACACTGAATTCAAAATTGGAGCAGCCTAGTTGTGTTGGATTGGACACATAAGTCAGGTATCATGATTTCTTTGGCCAAATGAATGCAAATCTTGGAAACACTTCAAATGGTCCTTTTTATAGGTTTCAAACTCATGTTAGGTAAACACTTGCTAATGACTTCAAATTGACCATGCCAGTAAGCTCAACTGCTAAAACTGCAACAGAAAATTAATACAAAGGGATTGCAAGTACTGCAGTCAGCTGAAATGTAAGACTGAGCAGGCTTTGACACTATGGAGATCTCTGGCCGGCTGCACAAAAATTCAAGAGTGTCCTTTCAACAGGGCCTGTGGTTTCCTTAGCCTTTCATTGCCACAGCGTGCTGAAACCTGCAGCACGCCTAGAAGTCACACAGCTCTGAGCATTGTGCAGCTCTTTCATCACATACGGTTATCACGTGGGATGTATCAGGTAACAGTGAAAATGCATAGGGCCTGCAACAGGAAGGAGGTTCTGCATCAGAGCGTGCTTGTGAACTCACCTTTTCCTTCAAAGAAGTTAATCCAAAGTATTAGTCACTCTTGCCAAAGTATTGATCTGCTCTGCTGCTGGTGACACATCAGATGCCTGGGAGTGTGAACTCAGGCCTGCAGTAGTGCCTGGACATCACCTTGCAGGCTGCAGCTCTTCCCTGTCATCCAGAAATTTTGCTGACTGCAGCTATAGGCACCTCATTGCTTTTCATTCCAGTGCACAGCACCCACCTCACTAATGCTCCACATCGCTATACCCCTCACCCCTCAGTCCTGTGGCCAAACAGGACCTAAATCAGAAATGAACCATGAGCCAGGGGCTGCAGAGATACTCATACAGTGAATGCACATTTTACATTTTCAGCCAAAAAATATATTTGTGCCAAAGTCTCTTTGAGGCTCTTTTCCATAAGCACTGTTTGCTCCCCATTGCCTGGCTGCAAGGGAAGGTGGGGAAGCTCATGCAAATATATGAGATGACAGGATCTACTACACTCATACAGTGCTGCGGCTCTTTCCATAAGCACCAAAAATCCCACGGACAATCTATAGGAACTTCCCAATGACAGAAAGTGAAGGAGCGAAATCACAAGAGCAATGAAAAGTTGTAAGATCTCTGAAGGAAAAAATGCCTGCCCTCCTCAGAGCCTCTGTCCTAAATTGCCCATGCCCTCTGCACCCCCCTCAGTCCTCAGCCCTTGCTGTTGAACATATCCATGCAGGGAGGACAGTCCTGCATAAGAAAGGGGCTGTAGCCTGGCCCCGGGCGGTCACCCCTCATCCAGAAAGGTGATGCTCAGGGCCCAGATGGCTCCGTTCATGCAGCCCCCGGCTGGCTCTTCGTGACATACGGGGCCAGATGCATCAGCGAGACGAGCTGTAGGTGTGGCAAAGGCCACATCTGTAATAAAATCTTCTAAGCACACATTTTATCTCTCAGTCATAACAACAAACTCCTTTCCTTAGACACCTACTTTTTTTTTTCCCCAGTCTATCTGTAAAAACATGAAGTCTTTTTTGTGACACAGTGGAAATGAAAGCACACAGAGCCTGATATTTAAAGGTTAAGATATATTGGCTTAATCCTGTCAGAACTTTAATGTAGATTATATAGGGACAGGCAATGACCAGAGGGAGGGAGAGAGGTGTAAATAATCTAGAGGAGTGTGGACTTGTTGGCAGGGTGGATTTATGCCCTGTCTTAATAAAGTGCCCTTTCATCTCTGGAACCTGGGCTCAGAAGCCAGTCTAGACAGGAATTAATGGGGCTCCTTCTCCACTTACAGTTCTCAAGGTTTCCCAACACCCAGTGTTTTCAAATACAGCGGGGAAGTGCAGATTTACAGGATACACCGTGAGCTCAATCAGCCATGGATACTACTTTTTGCAGTGAGCTTTTAAACGCAAGCGTTGACCATTCACCCAAGAGGGTCTGCTGCTCAGCCAGGAGACAAATTAAATTCACTTACTACAGCCTCTTTATGTGATTGCCACCCTAAGATTAAGCCAAGCAATTGGGAGCCTGTTGTAAAGAGATGGACTAGGGCACGGCAAGAAAAGAAAATATTGGTGTGCATCGCTTTGCACCAGGACTTGGTTCTGCTTGGACACCATGCCTAGGAACATTGAGTTTCTCAAGGCAATACAGCACTAGGACCTGCAGATGCTGAATTGCATGAAGGCTCCTGTGGTGAAGGAAAACTGCTGACTTATTTTCTGCTTGCAGTGAACCTTCCCTTCTGTTTGCTTGTCCCCCTTAGGGGTCCCAAAAGTGTAGGTGGGGATGGAGCATTCAAAAGCATTTCTCAGTGAAGGATCTGGGATTTCACTGGGGTGTGCAGTCAAGAGAAGCAAGGAAAGCTATGAGCAAAAATATACACATCCCATGTGAGTTAAAGTATTTAAGCAAAATTCTTTGGAAAAAGGTTTGTTAGGGATTATAATTTCTTGAACTCTTCAGTTGCTGTTCCTGGGAGATGGGCACGTCTTAAACTCATCTCCATCTATGCACAAGGAACCCCAGATGCAGAAACATTCAGCTCCTAATTTTACATCTGTTTAATTTTCAGCAACAGGAGACAGGGAGCAGCAGGATGTACTGCCAGCTATTAGGAAGCCCTTTTATTATGCAAAATTTGCATCTTGTCTAACTACAAGGACTCCAACAAGTAAAGACAGAGACAGTTAAAGAAAAGGAATTGGAGAACAAAGTGGTCTCTAAAGGCACAGCAAGAGGCGAGAGCCCACTGTATTCAATGATGGGCAGTGTGACAGGTTCTCTTCCCGGGGTATTTCTTTTACAGACACTTGGACAGTACAGCTGGAGGTGGCCAAAGAACTTTGCTGGGAACTCAATAGCTGTCTGCAAGGGAGAAAGGCTAGCCCAGAACTCTTAAATTAAGATATGTAAAAGTCACAGGCAATACATAAGCGGTCCTCTGCATGATATTTTATTCTGTCTATAAAGCCCAGCACTTAAATTGAAAAAAACATCCCTTCTCTTAGCAATAGGTGCCCTGGGCTGCCCAGCATCGTGCCCAGGGCAGCAGGAGCCCTCTCCATCCTCTTACTCTTCACTGCAGGGTCAGTTTTGTACAAAAGTTCACAACACTGCTCCATGAGGCTCCCGTCTCCAGGGAGGGAAGGGTGGCAGAAGCTTTGTATTTGAGGAATGATGGCTGTGGGAGCATGAGCAATATGCCCAGCTCCATCAGTTACACAGCAATTGACCTCTTTGCCCCAACCCAAGAATCTCCTGCAAATGCCTCACAAAGTGGGGGCTGCTACTAGAGAACTCGATTTAAATGAGGTCCAGGCCAAAACACAAGCTAGCTCCTGGCCTGGTGAAGAGCAATGTTTCCTCCCCATGCAAGAGTCAGCCGTGAGATCCTGGGAGAGGAAGCATCCAGGCTCAGTTGGCTGGCTTCAGGAGGATACACTTTGTGTACCTGCTGAGTTGTGCTGTCCAGGAGGGACTTGGCTACAGCAGGAAATATTAAAAGGAGTCTGATAACAAAGAGCAGTAATAAAGCACATTAGACCACCTCTGTGCCTCCAGAGCTGTGCAAAGCTCACCTGCGGCAAGGTGCAGCTCTAGGCTCACTGAGCTCGTATCTCAGTCTGCAGCCAGAAAACAGCGTCTGCCTGGTAGCAGGGGAGGCCCAAACCAGAAGAAACCTTTCTACCCAAAGCAGAACTAATGTCAGCCAGTACAACGCCGTTCTCCCAGCTGTGTTTTCCCAAGCTCCTCGCCTGGGTCAGCCGTGACTAAGCTGTAGCACGAAGGAGTGCAGGCAGTAATGTGTGTGCAGGGTGAGCCTTACCTCTCACTGCTTCGGTCCCAAACCTTTGCCACCTCCACAGAGGTGGGCTGTGCTTCTTTCTGCCAGGCCCCACTCCACAGACAATTTATAAGCTGCTACAGGCTCTTCTGAGTTCGTATCACAGATGCCCTGGTGCGTTTTGGACTCCGTGCTGGCCAGCTTTTGGTTCTCAGCTTCATCTTGCCCAGGGCTGGGTGATGTGGTGTGGGAAGAGCAGAGCCAGGGAGGCAACTGGGTTCTGTAGAACAGAGGGAAAATCCTCCCTTATACACTGCCTTGCCTGAGAGTTTCTCCCCTTTATGCTCACATGACAATTTAAAACTTTGCCCCCCCTGTAAGGGGAGGAAGACACAGAGAAGATGACATTTTGTGTAGTGGGACAGCCAGGACAGCCCCAGGGCCTGACCTGGCCCAGCACCCTGTGGGTGGCACAACCAGACGCACTGTGTGCGGCTGATGAGGGTGTTGCTGTTACCCCACAACACCCCACTGCCCTGCAGCCCTTCCCATCCACCCAGGAAGACTTGCTGCTGCCCTGGAGACGTGTTAGTAAAGGATGAGCCTGCAAGGACTCTATTTACAACCCTTTTGGCACCTGCAGCTTTTCTCTGCTGGGCAAGCGTACGTATCAGGGACAAGACCTAGGGCACTTTTTCACACCACCATCTCCGCAGTTTGTGAGCCCAGGTGGCTGCCATCAGCACGTGCACACAAGGCAACCTTTCCCCTGTCGCTGCCGATGGGAAGCTGTCACCTGGCACCCCAGCACTGCTGCCATGCTGTCCCCATTTGCCCTGCTCCCTGCAGCTCTGCCCCCTGCTCAGCACAGGGCTGAGGGGCTGTGCTGGGGGTGAGCCCCAGGCTAAGAGGGGGCAGGAGGGGCTGGGCTTTCTAAGGAGCAATTTAGGCTTATGGCCCCCTCCAGTACATGGGCAATTTGCACAACTGAGCAAGATGCCGCCCACTGTGGGATAAAAGGGACCAGCTTGAGCTCTTCCTCCCACCTGCACTGTCCCCTCCAGTGCCTTGCAGATGCTAATCGGCTGCAGGGGAGGCTGCCTCCGGACCCAGGCATGCACTGCAGTAAATTTTCAGGGCTCCCTCAGCTCTGACAAGTATCCGTCCAAGCAAGACTCAGGGCTACACATCCCCAGCGGCTGCAGGTGCTTGGACCCCAGCTCCTGCATTGGACCCAGCGCTGCTGGGCTCTTGGTGCACTTGTAGGGAGAACAAGGGGAAGATATGGAGTGAGGAAATGCAAAGACATCTAAAAAGTACCATAAACCTGGGGCTGGATGGGATGGACCCTACACTGTAATGAGACAAACATGGCTTGTTCCCTGGAAGCAAACCTAGCCCAGCAGAGGTGGCTGCTCTTCACTGGCTTGGCCAGGAGCAGAAGTGAGAAGTGCTGCAAAAGCCACGATACTCTATAAACCCTGCACACTCAGACCTCTGTCCCATCAGACCAAAGTAAAGGAACCTGGGAGCAGAGAAGTCCCACTTTTTTACAATCTCTTAACAGCCCTGGCGCTTCAGTCTCACTGCTAATTGCCCACTGCCTTTGAGGATGGTCACCACTGCCGCACACTTCCAATCAAATGAAAGGTGTCAGTGTGCCAGGGAGGGGTGGGTGCTCTCTGGGGGTGTCCTTCAGGCTTCACAGGGTGCCACTCCAGTGCTGGCATGCTGCCTTGAGCACAGCACAATGACCAGGCACGATCCCAGCTCAGAGGAAGGGGATCTGGGTTAACTGGGGAGGGAGAAACACGGTTAATACCAGTGTCTGAAAAAGAAGCGTGGAGCCATGGATCTGCAGTGTGCAGGCAGCCCTGAGGTCTCCCCAGAGGAACCTGCCTTCAGCCAGCTGTAATTGAACCTTTGGTCCCAAAAGACTAACTATTTCAGGAGCTTGAACCAATGTGAGTTAAAAATTACTGTTGATTACTGACCCCTGTAATGCTGAAAGTGCTGCGTAATGCAGGAGGTGCATGCATGAAACAAAAGCCTACAATTCAATTCCAACAGCGATTAAATTGGTGGCGGTTGTCTCCTGTAATGCAGCATTATGGAAGACAAGGCAAACAAGATTAACCCACATTGACAAGGCATTTATCCACGGCTAAGATGAGACCCACGCCACAGCACCTCTGTCCCACAAGTTTACACCAGCCCACAAGAGTCTAATCCCTCATGGCCTGTCAAGCTATTAGGCAAATCTCTGGCTCTCATTTGCCTAATCCAATAGCCCCTAGCTTCATAAGAAAGACCTCCTAGGGGGTCTTAACAACCATGTTTGTTAGGCCTTATATAAGTAAACAAAGCTCTGAAAGCCAAACAGCTTCCTCTTCCATCTGGGATCTCAACATCCTCTTAACCTGGAGATAAAACCAACCACACTCAAGAAAGGAGGATGTGTTTATAACAGTTTGAGTTCTGCCTCCACAATAAACAGCATCAGAAGGATTTTACCATCGGTAGCTCCACACTTAACACTCGCTGCAGAGGTGCCAGGTGCCTGATTTCATCCCAGAGCCTTTGTATCATCAGGGATTTATTGCACAACTGACAGGATCACAGTGCTCATTCCCTTTTCTGCCAGCTTCAGTGGAGGAATAAGCGGTGTTAAAGCATCCTTTTGAGACCAAGATGCTTTGTCTGCATGTGCGAGCATTGCCAGGAGACCAAACGCTTTCACAGGCTTGTACACCTATATCTACAAATGCTTTCTTAGAAGCTGTCTAAATATTTTTCTGAATCTGACCACTGGCAGCGATACCTCTGACATTAAACAGCGTGCAGGTGTTTTCTAGTCCTTGGATTTTAGGACACCACCACCTCTGCTCTAGGGATATATGCCTCCCTGGTCCTTTGGCCAAGGATCCAAACTGTCTCAAGGCTCTCTGGATCTCCCAGGGCTGAGAGCTACTCTTATCTCTGACACATCGTTAACAATGCCCTTGACAATTTAGTTTGCTCCACAGACAGGAAAATCTTTAGGGAGGGTTCAGGCAGATGAATAGTCACTCAAGGTTTGGCTGCCTACCAGTCTTAGCCAGGCCTCTGGGGATTTGGAAACTAAGCTGAAAATATCACAGAGAAAGGTTTCCTAAAGGGCCTTTCCGTACAGCTCAAGCGAGGCTGGGGTCAGGAAACCATCATCACATTTTCTTTTACTTCCTCCACAAAGCGCGTTTGCGAAGGCAGAGCAGACAGTCCACTTCAAGGGGAAACACATGGCCAACAACACAGAGAGGTCTGGTGAACAGGAACACAAGGACACACACCTTGATGGAGGACAACCCATGGACGGATACAGACAGGCGCTGGAGTCAGAGACCCCTCAGGCTCTCCTGGCTTCCTGCTGCCTCCCCCGACCCTAGGCAATTTGGGAATGAACAGGTTGTGGAGGTAGCAGAAGAGCCTTTGCCATGCTGTCAGTACTGTCCCTCTCCATGCAACTGTCTTGGCACTGTTCAGGCACAGAGGGTGCACACATATTCCCAGAACCATGCCGGCAAATCCATAGAGCCATGGAGTACTGGCAGTCAAAGCCTGGCTGCCCCGGGCAGGATGGAGGCAGACTGGCTAGGTCCTCACGTCCTTAGCTCATTTCTTACAGACAGCATCATCTCTCTGGGTACCGACACAGGTCTGTGCAATACACGGAGAGTAAAAAAGCACTTCACTCTTCCACCACATGCATGATAATTTTAAGGGAGAGGGCAAGACTGAAAAGTGAGCGTTTTAACTTTAAAATGGAAAAAGCCTTCAAGACTGTTTTTGGCCATCTGAACCCCCAACCTCTGCCCCTGCCCAAGCTCCAGGCATGTAGGTATGAAACATTATGTGTCTTCCAGCAGTCCGGAGCAGAGTTCCCTCAGAGACTAGTGGTGAGCAGGGACCTGATCCAGAACCGTAAATCCTTCACATCCACCAGTTGAACAGCTGTTCGAGTTAGGTCTCATTTATATGCAAAGCAGTTCAGCCATCAGCAAGGATCTCTAATGATGCAAATCAGTCGTGTGTCATCCTAGCAATGAAAGTCAAGGGAGCCGTTACTTGCTTGAATCCAGCACATTTCAGCAAAAGTGCCATTTAGTAAAAGAAAGAGGATTTTTACTGTGGAGTGTGGCCCACCACCCTCAGTCACTTTCCATCTGAGATCACAGCTAAATCGCTTATCTTTACATTTTCATACAAATCTGATTATCCTTGAACAGCTAATTGTTTCATAAGTGTCACTTGGAAGCTATCCATTTCCAGCACAAGTAAAGAAATTGCACTATAAAACTGTCTACCTTCTCCATGAGTCACTTCAGCACATAGGATGAATATTTGGCACTCTTCATTTTTTAAGATTAACTTGCATATTTATTTTGGAAGAAAAAAATGGACAGTTTTAATTCCTTCCCATCAGAATTCCTCATATTTTCTTAGTTTATTGAAACTTTTTTAGAAGACCTTACAGTATGTGAGTATGTTATATAGTGACTGCTGATGAGGGAGACATTCACATCTCCTTTCATGTAAAGAAAAAGCAGAAAAATATCTATGAGAACATTTCATACTTTGTTAAGAGAGTCAATAAACCCTAAAGATTATGTCACCTGCCATGAGGAAAGGTTTCATCCCTTTGGCTGAGGCCATGGAAACATCAAGAGAGGACTTTAAATTCAGTGTTTCCTGGATGGAGCATGCGTTTCTCTTCCAAAGAGAAATTCTAACGTGTTGCAATTAAATTTCTTAAAGATCTGTTTGAGCTAGTCTGGGAGAACCCCTGAGAAAGGAAAGAAGGGTTGGGTCTTCAGAAGGCAAGTCAATTTTCCAAGGACAGGAATCCATTATAAAATTCTTGTAAACTATAATCGAACGATTATTTCCATATTACCACAAAATGTTTTTTCCTGTATAAAACAGATATTTCCTCACCTGTTCACTCAGTCTGATGAGAAAGGAGTTAGTACCCCTTTGCAAAAGGATATCGCTTAGCCTGTGAAAAAAATTTCCACGTATTTTCCCATGCATGTCACCACATACATTAGCTAAAGTTTAAAAAACCAACCAAGTTTAGCTCAGCATCAATTAAGTATACAGTTTGTTAACATCAATGGAATACTATCTAAAACAAAAAAGTAATGTTCTTCTAGGTGGGCCTGATCTGAATGTCATATCCAGGGGCTGAAACCAAGAGCTCATGATTTCAGCTTTGCTTTTTGCCAACTAAAATCCCGCAGGGTGAACGGACTGCAGGAAGAAGAAACAACAAAAGCTGTGGGCATCTCCAAAGTGCCAATGGAGACCCAGGACGAGGAACGTGCCTTTTTCCTTCATGCTATGTGTGCTTGGGCAGGTCACTTATCTCAGTCTGCAAAATGTGGCATTAGTTAATGAATGGCCAGTGAAGAAATTGCAGAGCAATATAAGCAAGTGATACATCATTATAAGAAAGGCTTGTATCAAAATCTAATGTTTTTATAAATGTAGGCGAAATGGATCTATCCAGTGACCTAAGCGAAGTCTTGAAAGCTATAGGAAATTAGAGGTACTTCATGCAGACAGGATCCTTCGGTGCTAAAAGACTCTGCCTCTGCAAGGAGCTACGTGCCCTCCATTCCTATCAACTGAAATGAGGGCTGTGGGTGCTCCTCCCTCCCTAGATCGAAGCTTTAAATTGTCAATTAGGAAAACAAATGTAGGCACTAGACAACTTTTTGTGAGTGTCAGTTCAGCAATCACTTTATTACCAGTAATTTTAGTATTGAATGTAGTGCAATTTCAGTAATTTAGCAAAGTACAATGATGGATTAAAGTGCCTGGTGATAGACATTTATTTCACCTCCTGAAACACAATTATTATGCACTTTACTCAATAATAGTGTCTTGTTCCAACTAAAATACACATTGTGTAATTCTTTAAGCTGTAGAATCATAGCAATTAGAGAGGGAAATGGCTGATTAGGTCACTGATTCCAGCCTGTTGCCAGCCCATGATCGCTCCCTGCCCCGTATCAGCTAGAGTTTCACCCAAACTCCTTGCATTTATGTGTTTCAGTGATGGTGGTATTGATAAAAAAAAAAAAAAACAACCCCAAAATAAAAAAAAAACCCCATGGAGGCTTCAACCACAAATGAAAGATTCAGCCTTTTACTGCAGAAAATCCTGGATATTCACAGTGGGAAGAGTCTGAGGGGTTTTCACCTCCTTCTTAGGGCAGATGGCTGAAATACTTTCAACAGAACATTCTTCAATAACCTTTTTCCATGGAAGTGGGTTTTGCTTAAAAAAATGTCCCAGTTTCCCTTCTAAATGAAAAGTATAAGTCCTGCTTTTCAGTCTGAAATTCCTCTTGCTACTTTTTGCCTAATGACAGGTCAATATTTAGCATTTTCTAAAACAGAAATGAAAAGAAAATTAAGCCTGACAGAAATTTTACTCAAGAAAAACTACAATTCCCAACCTGTACTGGCAGAGGGGTGGTTGGGATGTAGTTTCAACTGGTCCTTGTAGGGACCTCAGCTGCCCAAATCATCTCACAGCCCTGGGGACCAGGTCCCTCTCTGCTGTCAGAGGCTGGGTGGTCCTCGCCACATCCCAGAGCAGGGGAACGGAGCAGACACCCAGAACCTAGCATTTCATTACATGTACAGATATACCTGCCTGCATTTCTTGGGGAATCTGCACTGGTGGTGCTGGCTTTGTGCCTTCTCCATGTTTACTCTTGGGTAGTATCCTTGAGAGCAGGTGCAACCTGTGGAAACAGCACATTTTAAACAAATAAAAGAGAATGTCTTGAGAAAGCAAGCTTTCAATGTGAACTCATGCAAACAGCAGGCCAGAAAAATCCGTGCTGTAGAGCTGCACTCACTGAAACATTGAAAATACAGACCAGCAGGGAGCTGCACGTGCAGTCCACACCACGACAGCATGGCCATCCCTTGCAAGTGCTGCCTAGCTGTGGATGGGCCAGCAAGGCATTGCCCGGGCCTGGCAGTACCAGCAGTGCGCTCAGGGTTTGCTGTGCACCTGGCAGAGGACATGACGGTCAGACAGAGAATGTGACAAGCTGTCCCATCATGGATAAGCTCAATTAAAAAAGAAAGAAACATGTGATTCTTCCAGACAACTCAACCAAGCAAGCAATGCCACTGTGTGTATCACCCATCCCTAAGCCCAGTCCTCATTCCATTGTCCAGCTCACGATGGACATGCTATTGGAGCCAACAGACTGCTCCTGGTGTAAAATGCTCTTCTGTGCAGGCTGGTATTAAGCTCAGCCCTATGATGTGCTTTTCACCTGTATCTTACCAGCTCCCGGAACCTTCTTGCCTGGTTATCCTCCACTAAGGCTATCCTGTAACTGAGCTGCACGCAGAAACACGAGTACAAAGATGCACTGGTACCATTGACCCCAAATTAAGCACCAGACTACTCCTGTTGAATTTCAGAGGTTCTGAGGCTTTAGCCACAGTGTGAATGCCTACGAATCTGGAGACTGGAGGAAAAAAAAAAAAAAAAAATCCCCTGGATCCCCTGGTGCAACTGCCGGGTGCCATTCAGCTCCAGCCATGAAATCACAACATTTACTTTGCAGGGCCGTGCCTGTGTCTTGTCAGACGCACAGCCTCTCACAGCACAGGAACAGGCTCTGTTCCCAGCTCTACCACAGACTTCCCGCATCTGTCTGGAAAAAAAAATCACAGAGAAGCACGTCTGAAAAAATGTTAGACGCTCAGCTCCAGACATTTGATCTAACACCTGGCCTAGCTCTCAGCAGCGCTGGACACTGCAAAAACTGTTGGCTTCGACTGGGGCACTTCTAAAATCCAGACCTGATGGGCAATGGGGATGGAGGGAACATCTGCTTCTTCACTGCGCTACACAGACTTCACACTAAGGTACCTTTTCAACAGAGCTGTGTACAAGTCAAACCAGTTAAACCAGCGAACAGTTGCTCTTTGTGCTGCACACATGCCAGAACATTAAAAACTCTCACAGTTTGGCACCAAAAAGACAGAGACCCAAAGCTAGTGACTGCTTTTGGAAACAGGAGCCATAAACTCTTTTACTTCTGTTTTCCCATGTGTAAACAGGGGATGCCAATTCCTGCCCACTACTTGGGATGCCCAGGCATTTGCAAAGCACTGAAGGCATCTCGTAGCTGACATAAAAGTAGCTTGCAGTACTTATTGCTTCATCTTTTTAAAAAAAATTAGTAAGGTGCTGGCTGGACACTACTAATGTTTGCTATACTGAACACAAAATAAGATACTGTTGCACATGCTATAAAATAAATTATTACTGTTGACCATACTGAATACAGTGGCCGCTTTTTTGACATTTCATCCAGTGCATTATATTCTATCCTAGACAAGGAATAAGTCTGTGGAAGTAGCTGAACACCAGAGATAGCTTTAAAAGAAGTTAAATACAAAGTTTCAAAACTGTTCCCAGACTTTTTTTGCACATAGCTCTCCCTGTAGAATTTTTGAGGAGGAATTCACCTGTGATAGTATTTGCATTTGACAGGTGCCTTGCTGGAGCAGCATACCTGCGTTGCGTACGCTGCTATGCACAGCAGAGCCCAGCATGCTGCTCTGCAGCGATGGTCTGTAAGAAATGAGCACAGGACCTCGCGCTCCAGCTGGCATCAGTGGTCTGGATGTGTCGTCTCAGCTAAGTAGGCAGAAACTTGTTGGGTATTCACAGCTGATCAGTCCCAACGCTGTGATTTTGCTGGTGCCCAAGGAGCCGTATCTCCCACAAGAGACCTGGGAAGGGCTTGATGGGCGATGTCTGCTGCTGCGGGGACAAGAGCGATCCCAGAGCTCCTCCTGTGCAGGGGTGATTGCGGGCAGCCAGGATGTGGTGAGCAAGCGTGCCTGATGCTCCCCACCTCTCTGGGGGTGAGTCCGGCAGCACACACTGTCACACTCCACCAAGTCTGCTGGGACATGCCACTGCCAGGGATCACTCCTCAGTGGGCCTTTTTCAAATAAGCAAAAAAAGTGAAATGTCAAATAAGATATAATAAGAAAAGTGGCATCTTGTGTTCCTCTGTCTCCTCCTTCATTCCCAGGGGTCTCTGATGCCTTAAAAGAGTGGCAACATTTCTGAAAGCAAACCTTTTTGATGAATGATGCAGTTATTTATTTTGCAGAAAGCCAAGATTTGTCACTATGCCGTTTTCAAAGTAACACAGCATCTAACAAAGAGAATCATAGGCAGTTTACTGCATGACACTCCATTTGTCTCAGAGGAAGAAAGACCTTGTTTGACCCTCTCAGGATTTGAACCTGTAATTCCACTGAACCAAGGGCTTTGAAACCTGAAGCTCAGCAGTTTTCTCCCTGAAGATAAGACTACGTTTTCCTGTTCCCCATGAATCACCACAACCCCGCAGACTGCTGTGGAACATGAATTCCCCACCACACAGGAAACACCAGCGTCTGTTCATCCCATCAGCAAAAAGTGACCAACGCAACTGTGCAGCCGTCCATGACACCATCCATTCCTGTTGGTGCTCCCAGGTTGGATGCTGAGGATGGGGGAATGAGATCTTGTGCATGGGACGCATGCAGCCTTCTCAGTGCTGCACGCTTGCAAGCTGCTCCACTGTTTATGTCCACCCCAGCTTCCCTTGAGGCATCTGACAGGTAAACAGAGGTTTTTTTCCTTGCCTAGAAAAACCAGTTTTGCCCCATGCTACCTGTGCTAGGGTATGCTTTATGGATTCACCAGGAGCAACATGTGGGCATCCAGAAGCAAGTACAGGGATCACCAGTGCCATCCTAGATTTGCATGATTTTAAACAGAAGATGACAAAGTTGGAACTGATCTGGGAGCCTTGCTTAGCCTAAATCCCCTCTGCCCACCCCAGAACCCTAGCACTTCGCCTCTGTCTGAAAAAACAAATGCAAATGGAGACAAATGCAAACTCAGGGAGCAACCCTGAGCCTGGCTATGTGCAGGCGGCCCTATGCTGCAAGGGAGGCCTGGCTCTGGAAACCCAGCTACTCCCTCAGCTGCTGGCAGTGCCGAATTGTGGCAGCGAGCTGAGCCCAGAAAAGCACTCCTGGGTTTCCAAGGAGAGCAGCATGCAGTTGTTGACAGCATTTTCCCCAAGCATTTCCCAAATCTGCAGTGAGCCGTAACAGGCTTGTCATAAACTTGCCCTGTCAAACCCTCCCTGGAAGAGTCTCCCCCCACACCCAGGAGGGCAGACCTCCTGCTCTGGAGAGGAGGGACCGAGGAGGCTGAGGTGGGTAACCAGACACTTCTCTGCTGTCTCTTCCCTCTGCCGTTCGCTCAAAGCAGCCTGCCATGGGCACGTCTTTGGAGGTCGGACACCTTGGGAGGATGGCCACTCACCAGGCAGGCTGTGGGAGCTGGGCTCTCTGCTTGAGGCAAAGCCACAGGGAAGGAGAGGCTGTCTCCTGCCCTGGGTGCTAAACCCCCCGCTTTTCCCCAGCCCCCTTGGCCAGTGGCTCAGCCACACCACCCCTGCTGTGGTTCGAAGGCTCCCTCTGTAAGCCCAGAGGCAGAAAACCCATTTTCCATCCCCAGGGAAAAGCGCTGCCCTCACACACAATTAGAATAGCAACTGTCTTCATCCTGCCTGCAGGTTGTTTTAAAGATCACGCGTTCATACCAAACAGCCTTGGAAGTGGGAAAGGGGGACCAGGCAGGTTGTATCAGGCTTTGCTCTGCAAAAGAAGGAGGGGGTTCTGGTTATAGCACAGGGTGGGGAATTAGGGCATCCAGAGTGGCACCTCTGCCGACAGACTGGGCAGCCCAGCAGGCCTGGTGGCAACCACATCTGTGTGAGCCTGACCATGCTTAGCTCAAAGCCACTCTGGTGAGGTCTCCTGTGCCGTGCTGATGCTGTCACACTGGCATGAGTGTGTCCGTGGGGGATATGCAAAGCAGCTTGGAAAAGGACTTATTTTCCCTACTTTTTACAGCCAAGCTGAAGTAAAACATTTCCTGATGTTCTGGTGCGGGGAAATGACGTTCCCATTTTAGTGGTCAAAAGCACTGGAAATACTAAAGAAACACAGGTAGCTCCTGGGAGATTTTCAGCTGGAGGAAAAGCAGCAAGGTCCTGGGATGGGAAGGGGAGATTCAGGCCAAGCAGGGCTCCCAGATCAGCTCCATGTGCTCCAGAGAAGAGCACCCAAACCAGACCTGACCTGCAGCGTGGAAGCAATTTGCAAAACACAATCAGAGACCAATTAGCTCTGCTTCAGCATAGAGACAGCAAAGTACCCAAGCACACAACCTGCCAGGCAGGTGCCAGCAGCATCACCCCTCCTCTCCCCCTCCGTTAGCATCATCTCCTGCCCAAGCAGGTAAGCAAGAGCAGGGTGAATGCCTGCAGCTGCCAACCCCACGAACCTGGGGTCAGAGCGAGCTGCTGTGAGATACCTGTGCCTGCCCTGCCTTGGGTCCCCAGCACTGCCACCCGCAGCAGAGCCAAACCAGGGCACACCAGTTACTGACAGGGCTTTAGCAGCAGGAAGAATTAGCAGAGAAGTTTTCGTGGCCTTGGATCTTAATGAGATTCATTTCCAAAAAAGCCCAGGGCCTCACTGCAGTTTCCAAGTGGAAAGGGATCACCTGAGGACTTTGAAAGGGAAAGAAGAGGTACTTCATTAGCACTGCAAGAGCAGAGCTCGGCGGGGAGAGCAGAGTTGAGGCCAGGCCACGCACATGGCCAGGCAGAATTTTGCTCCATCTGTGGTTAGAGTATGCTGGATTCCAGGTTAAAGGAATACACACTTGTGCGTATTCTTCTACAAGCAAGTGAGATGCCACTTAAAGGTCACACTGAAACTGGCTTCTCTAGGAGTAAAATAGGATTTGCGGCTATAGTAATTAAAGAAAAAAATACCAGAATTGCTGTTTAGGCTGCACATAGCCTGGGATCTGGTTTCAGGGGCTTTGCAGGGACATTCCATGCCACTTCCAAGGACTTGTTAAAAAATACTTCATACCAGTGGAGTTCTGTGGTATTTTTTTCCAGCTAGTCCTGCAGGCTACCATGGGGAAATTCACTAGCAGGATTTCTGTAAGACTCTGACTCACACAGGAACTTTTATTACTGCTTTTAAATATTTGACTGCCTTTTGGCTGCTGGCAGAAAAGTTATTAAATGTTTTACCAGACGTGGCCAGAAACTCTTTATAAAAACATCTTGGTCTGGCATAAGGCATGTGTCTCCACTTCTCTCTGTGGCATGTGCTCAAAGCTTTCACATGTCCCCTGGCAGCGGAAGAAACTTGGGACCTTCATGTTTCTAGGCTGTGGATAAACAGAGCATCCAATGTCCTGTGCTCATGTGAGTAAATCTTCTGGTATGCAAATAGTCCTGCTGCAATAAGCAAGATACATCAAATTTGCAGGACTGAAGAGGCCAGGGCCCCAGTACAGACTTCAGAGTATGGTTCATATGCACAGCTCTGTGGCCTGATCCTGCCAGGATCTGCCTACTCAGCCACTCAACCCTTACACAAGGGATTAAACTGAGTGAGGAGCTCTGACTCTTGCAAGCAGTCCTGTTAATGTCACTAGGTCGGGTGACATTTTCAGTACTGCGTGATACATTGATTCTTTGCTCAAAGCCCTTTTCCTGCCATTGTTGTTTTTTGTCCCTTCATCTTCTCTCACACAGATGAAGATGAAACAAATAAACAAAAGCATCCCACTAGCAGAAGCAGGGATGAGCTCTGTCCCAGCACTGCATGGAAGAAAGTAGGAATAAAGTCACTGCCTGTTTTCACTTTTACAACAGCAGTAAATCGGGATGTTCTGCTAAAGGGGCTGTTTATCAGAAGTACTTGTGCCTGTATTTTGTTGCTCTACTCCCTGATTATTTTGCCATGTGATACAGCGATCAAAAGCAGTGGGTTATCTCTAAAAGTGCCTGCTGCTTACCTGCTTAGATAGCCATGCTTCGGGAAAGTAACAAATACAGCTTCAACTTCTCTGCATCCCTCTGCGGGCATCCTGGAGCTGAACGCACCTGCAGCAGTGATGAACACAAGCGGGTAAGTGGAAGGAGAGAGGATCTGCATGTCAGGGCAGAGCAGGCTGGAAGCAGCCTCATTCCTACTGCACGGAACAGGGGCATGCCCAGACTGGCCTCCACTTTGCAGGGGTTACCTCTACAAGGACCAACTTTGGTAGTACTAACCACCTAACCTCAGCAGCTCAGACGTGCTGGAGATTTCATGCTCAAGCAGCCAGCCTGCTCCAGGCTCCTTCCTATTCTGGCACCAGTGTGGGACCGGAGCAGCTTGGCGCTAGCTGGGGGGTGTCCCCTGCGCATTACACAGCTGCCAGCGAGGCTGAGCTCTGGTGTAATGCAGGGGAGATGCCTCTGCTCTACACCACTTCATTGCAGATTAACCTCAAATCCCCACATTTCAGTGGCTGCTGCTTGGGTGCAGGCGGCAGGATCGGGCCCCGCCGGGCTGGAGGTGCAGAATGACCCCTTGAGGATTCAGAGAGGCTCACAGGTGCCCTCCCGAGTGCCAGCCCCCCTGCTCCCAGCCACGCGTGGGCACCGCAGGCTCTCATCCCCTGCA
>NW_009259796.1:4680363-4731892 GCF_000687185.1 Egretta garzetta
TCGCCCCGAGCAGCCCCGAGTGTCCCGGGGAGCCAGGCAGGGCAGAGCCCGGCATTAGCAAGGGCCGCTGGTGCCCTCTGTTGTCACAAAAAAATATAGGAGCTGCTGAGGGCACGAGTGGGACCTGCCACCCAGGACGGGGTGCAGGGCCCCCACCTCTCTGGGAAAGAGGTGTTGGGACAGGGCTGAGCCTGGCAGCTCCCCCAAGCTGCCTGCAGTAAGAGCTCGATGGGTTTGGGTGCCACTGGCACCCACAGAGGGCGAGAGAATGGCTGCTTCTCGCTCAACTCCATCTCCTAAGGGATCTGCTGCACCAGCCAGGGAATCTCAGAGCGTCCCAGGATACTGTTTCTGCCTTCCTAAATGGTTACAAGAATGCATCTGAAACACTCCATGGAAATCATGTCCAGGTTCCCCAACTAAATAGTACATGTGCAAAAGAATCCAATTTTTCTTTAAAAAAAGGAGTGCAACATTGTGGTGGGTGAGGGCTGATGCCTCAGGACACAGAGTGGTGCTCAGTAATCTCTGCGAGAACAGGGTTCAGCCCCTGCTGCCCAGCTCAGTGAAAAGCTGCCAACTCACACATGGCATTTCACAATGCAAAATACCAGCATGTTCCAGCACTGACCACTCTGAGCATTTCCCTGGGCTGGGTGCAGGATCGTACTGGGTACTTGTAGGGCTGTAAGTGGTCCTAGCAGGGAGCCTCACCCACAGCCCTGGTGCTGCTCTGCCCCTTCCACCTTCACCCTGCAAGCCAGGCCACCAGCCACAGGGACAGGCAGCACTCTCCTGGGCTGGCTGTGGGATTTCAGAGTGCCCTCCTGTTCACCCACATCTCCGTGCACTTGTTCATCATCAGCTGAAGCTGGTCCCACCATTTGCTGGGCAAGGCTGCTGCAGGGAGAGGACTGGCAGGAGTTTGGGTAATGGAGCCAAGTCTGAGTCCAGCTACTCAAAGAGCAGAGCCTCTTTTTGTCAAAGGTACTGAAATCTCCAACACAGGGAGCTACAAGGGGGAGAATGTGCCTAGAAAACCTCATTCTAAATATGTGGCTTGTGATTTTCTTATGGTCCTGGCCCAGAGACCCACAGTTTGGGCTCTGCAGCCTATGGCCCCAAAAGACACATCTGACAATCCAGCTTACAACACGACTTCCCCCCCATCCTTTCGAGGGGCAGCACGCATCACACCAGCCTCCAAGCAATAGCAGAGACCCAGGCATCACTCAGGCACAAAGTTTTGGGCTCCACGAAGCCAGGTTGCAGCCTCCCACCCCATTCCCTGGTATAGCGGGGAGCTTGCATTCCCTACTCACCTACTAACAGGGGCCCAGCCCCGCTGAACCAGACATCTGTCTGTCTTGCAGAGTCCTCAGGCTCAGGTGCATTTCAAGGCTTGCAGATGATACAGCCATCACCTTAAAAATTAATATACGAAAACAGGGTCTTAACTGGAGTAGACAGATTGGACCCTATTCAGAGAACAGACATCAGTAAGTAGTGGCTGGTTTCTACCTCCACAGCAATGGTCAGCTGTAATTCGTGTGCACATCACAAGGCAGCAATAGTTAATTATTATTTTAATACTAATTTATTTAGCACCTACCACAAAAAACCTCTTTATGGTCTATAAGTGTGTAATTAAGTCTTAATATTTACCTGCTTTAGCAGGAGGGTTGGACTAGATGATCTCCCAAGGTCCCTTCCAACCCTTGCTATTCTGTGAATGTTAATTGTTATTGGAAATGAAAGAAAAAATGCTACCTGGTCAACCCAGTATAAATTTTACTCTTTGGGAATTATCTCTGGAGAAATACAGTTTCTCTGTATTTGTTATTAAAAATAGCTGCAACAATGGCAACCTCTGATTGCTTGTTAACTTCTTGCTAATAACGCAGCTCCCGAGTTTCAGATGTAGCAATTATGTGCTGTATTTCTGCAGTTTGGGAATGGTATCAATGATGTACAGGAAATCTCTCCTAAAAATTGCATTGCTTTCTTCAAATCCCACGAACACTCCTGCCTCCAAAGACCTCACCCTGAATATCTGTGGAAATTACATGCCAAGGAGCAACAGACACAGCTGGGGCAACTCACCATGTCCTGAGAACGATTATCGATCAAATACTGGGCAGTGCTGTGCCTTGAGCACAGATGACCCTCCCTAGAAGTCAGAGTCTTATTTGAGAGGGCAACAGGATTCAGTTTTTCACCCATGGCAAGTTTTTCACGCAGGCTGCCTTGAATTCTGCATCATTGCTCGAGCATTCAGCCACACAGCAGAAATGCAAGGTAATGCAGCGATCTGGCCTGTTCTCCGGGTTCTCACTGGAATAACCGAGCACAGACCGTACACTTATCTCCCAAGGTCCCTTCCAACCCTTGCTATTCTGTGAATGTTAATTGTTATTGGAAATGAAAGAAAAAATGCTACCTGGTCAACCCAGTATAAATTTTACTCTTTGGGAATTATCTCTGGAGAAATACAGTTTCTCTGTATTTGTTATTAAAAATAGCTGCAACAATGGCAACCTCTGATTGCTTGTTAACTTCTTGCTAATAACGCAGCTCCCGAGTTTCAGATGTAGCAATTATGTGCTGTATTTCTGCAGTTTGGGAATGGTATCAATGATGTACAGGAAATCTCTCCTAAAAATTGCATTGCTTTCTTCAAATCCCACGAACACTCCTGCCTCCAAAGACCTCACCCTGAATATCTGTGGAAATTACATGCCAAGGAGCAACAGACACAGCTGGGGCAACTCACCATGTCCTGAGAACGATTATCGATCAAATACTGGGCAGTGCTGTGCCTTGAGCACAGATGACCCTCCCTAGAAGTCAGAGTCTTATTTGAGAGGGCAACAGGATTCAGTTTTTCACCCATGGCAAGTTTTTCACGCAGGCTGCCTTGAATTCTGCATCATTGCTCGAGCATTCAGCCACACAGCAGAAATGCAAGGTAATGCAGCGATCTGGCCTGTTCTCCGGGTTCTCACTGGAATAACCGAGCACAGACCGTACACTTGTCATGCCAGCTGCTAGACCGGACCCCAGCCCCGCAAGGTGCTCCCTGCAGACAGAGCCTCTCCTCGTGGGTGGCACTGCTTGCGGCGGAGGTGAGCCCTGTCAGCCTGCACGGCCTGCCTCAGGAACCCCTAGATCAGCATCGTCTCTTTTATTTAACAATCCCATTTCCTTTTCCTGAGTTTCTGGAAAGGGCTTGGCATGGCTCCAGGTTTTTTTCCTCTCTAAAGCACAGCCTGCACGTGGAAATAAAAACATTTAGAAAAGGATTGGCCACGCTAATTGGCTGAACACCTCCAGCAGTGCTGAGATGCGCAAGGAGAGGAAAAAAGGTGTGGAACCTCACACCTTCTCCTGTAACCACAAAGCCAGTCTGTCTCCAGCACGAGGTGTGTTTGCTCATGCGTTGCCTCCCCCCAATACCTCTGTCATAGAATCATAGAATAGAATAAGAGAATCAGTTTGGTTGGAAAAGACCTTTAAGATCATTGAGTCCAACCTTTAACCTAACCCTGCCATCCCACCACTAAACCATGTCCCTAAGCACCTCATCTATCCTTCCTTTAAATACCTCCAGGGATGAGGACTCGACCACCTCCCTGGACAGCCCATTCCAGAGCCTGACAACCCTTTCGGTGAAGAAGTTTTTCTTAATGTCTAGCCTAAACCTGCCCTGGCGCAACTTCAGACCATTCCCCCTCGTCCTATCGCCCGTTATCAGGGAGAAGAGGCCAACCCCCACCTCACTACAGCCTCCTTTCAGGTAGCTGTAGAGGGCGATCAGGTCTCCCCTCAGCCTCCTCTTCTCCAGACTTAACAACCCCAGTTCCCTCAGCCGCTCCTCGTATGACTTGTGCTCCAGACCCCTCGCCAGCTTTGTGGCTCTCCCTTGGCCATGTTCCAGCAACGCAACACCTTTCTGTCGGTCTGTATCGATCCCCTGCTGGGCTGTGGGCAGGGAGTGCCTGCGCTCCCAGGCCAGGCAGGGCTGCACACGCGCAGAGGGATAACAAGGTTTAGGAAGGATCGATTTCATGACAAACCCCATGTAGTAGCACAGCACATGCAGTGCTCTGCTGGCTGTAGACCACACAGATACGCAGAACTCCTTGCAGCAGCCCCAGTATCATTTAGACCAAGTAAATGCTGATATAATAAATGCTTAAATTGCGTTGTGGAAACAGGGAGCCTGATCTTGTAACAAAATCCTAGTGGACACCCCCATGCATCTGCGTAAGCCAGGTAGGACCAGGCAAACTGCTACAAGGATCCTATGGTGGATGTTTCAATAACATATTCAGGATGTTCGTGGCTCCATCTGGACCCACATCCCCCAAAAGTGCATTGGAAACAACTCCTCCAAAGGGCACATCTGTTGCCATGATTTACTGAGGGGAGATGACAGAGGAGAGCAAAACCCTGGCTAGAAGAGTGCAAAGAAGGACCCAAAGTTGCTCTTCCATGGTCAAGGTTGCTCTCCATGGTTCATTTGAACTTCCAGGGTGTGAGGGAGCTGGGGCTGTTCAGCCTGGGAAAGAGAAGGCTCAGGGGGATCCTATTAATGTGCATAAATATCTGCTGTGAAGGTGTAAAGACAACAGAGCCAGGCTCTTCTCAGTGATGCCCAGTGAAAGGACAAGAGGCAATTGTGCAAACTGAAGCACAGGTCCCACTTAAACATAATAAAATACATTTTTACTGTGAGGGTGGCTAGACACAGGAATAGGTTGCCCAGAGAGGTTGTGGAGTCTCCATTTCTGGAGATACTCAAAACCTTACTGGACACAGTACTGGGCAACCTGCCCTAGCTGGCCATGCTTTGAGCAGGGGCTTGGAATAGACAATCTCCAGAAGTACCTCTAACCTCAACCATCCCATGATTCTATGAGTAGAAATTAAAATTATAATTAATGGAAAATAAAAATATCGCCCCAAAATTGGAAGCAGATGTTGAATGAGGCATGCCACAGGTACTTCAACGGATGCTTAAGTGAAATGTTCTTGGCTTACAGATGTAACAAGATAACTACTGTGCTTTTCCGTGTCCCAAAACCCAAACCGGGACCAAAGGGAAGCCAAAAAAAGGAAGCTGGTAGTCATCAAGCAGAGTGCTTTCACCTATCAGGCTGCTTTCCTTCTGAATGGGACAGTCAGGCCAAACCATTGCTGAACATATATTTTTAGGATGATGATCTTGAAAACAGTATTTTTCAAAACAAAATTTCATTTTACCAGGAATATTTATTATGTGCTTCTTTCAAAGTAATATACTAAATATAGCCTTTGGCTAGTGCAGTTTATTCTGTTTGGCCCTGTATTTCTCCTGAAAAGTAGGATTTATACAGAAACTCAATGTTTTGTGGGATTTTAGATTCACAGGTTAAACACACAGTAAAACTAGGTATCTCCCCATTGCAGGTAGAGAAAAGCACAGAATTCTTTGCATTTTAATAACCCCATGAAGATCAATGGATGATTTTATGCTTTTTTGTGGAGAAGGACAGGACAGGGAAAAAAATTGCGTATATCGATTCCCAGGCATCAGTGAAATGAATAATAGGGTGAAATGTCCTACGTAAGTTCTTTGCAGGTCTTGTGAAAGCTGCCTGCCAAGGAAATGTAGCTGTGCATGTAGGTTGTGATTATGCTAAAGAGGCACTAAATTAGTACATTACATGCCCCATTTAGCACTACTGTGCAAAATCGGAGAGTGCTAATACATTTTGTTTCTAGGGTCAAGAATCATTAAAGAATGGATTCATGGTCATTCATTAGCCAGGAAATTAAAGTTGGACAGCTGCTTTTCAGTTCTGATTTCTCTTAAATGGCAGTATTATATTAGAAGGCTTTTTTTTTTTTTTTTTTTTTTTTTTACCCTTTCAGGCTGTAGAATTGTGAGTGTCATACCTAAAGCACAGTATGCCCAAGTCATCCAGCCAGACTTACTTTGTAAGAGTGCTGTATGGCTTTGGGGATTATTTACAGGGGCTGAAAATGTTGCAATGTGCTATTGAGAGTGGTTTCTTGCTGAGCTATATGGTGGTAAATGATCCAGGTTTGGAGTTGTAACTCTGCTTCTGCTAGGTTTGCATTACAAAGGAATCATACATCATGCAAGCAGAAACAAGGCCCTGCAGTCCTTTGTGGGCCACCAGTCCCAGGAGAGCAAATGGAAGTTATATGCATGTGTATTTAGAAAGAATGAACCCTTTCATTAAAAAAAAAGGAGAAGTAAACCAACAGTCCTCTAAATTCTCAGCAGGGCTCAAGGTAGGAGAACTCCTGCTTGCCCACTAAGGTAGCCACGTAACACAGGGCTCAGGGAAAGCCCTTAGTAACCCGATAAAATTCCTTGGATTAGGGCTCTGCAAAAGCCGCTGCACGTGAGAAGCCTCCCTGCGCTCAGTGGTGCAACTCGCGTGAGCAGACGCCACATCGCAGACACAAGCGTTTGCCAAACCGCCGTCCAGCTGACAAAACCCATAGTCCAAGGGAGAGATTAGCCAACACTCGAGATGGCTTTGTTCCCCACTCCGTATCAGCAGCCACTGCAAATATAGAAGCAGAGACTTTCCCCTTTTCTGTTTTCCAGTTTGCTCCTACTAAATTTATATCAGCAATAAGAAGGGTCTTGCTTGCCCCACACAACAGCCATCCTAATGAGAGCCACATTTTACACCTCTGTAGCATTGTTCTTCCTGACACGCCTCAAAGCATTTCATACGCTACAGCCAACATTTATGAGCATCCTAACTGTCCTACAGAGCAAAGTTGTGTTAGCTCCGTAGCTAGTGTATTCTGTGTGAATACAAACAGTAACGTGCTGATCTCTCTGAAGAACTGGTACCTCTCTGTAAAAAAGCAGCACTGAAATGGCAGCTTTGCATGGGAGAAAAGCTTAAGGAGGGAGAGGGGAAAAAAAAAAAAAGATACTCTCAGGAAAAAAAAAAGAAAAGAAAAAAAGAGAAAACCCAGCAGCCTGGAGCCTTCTATTGATTAGAGTCCATGGGCTGCCTTTAATTAATAATCTCTGCATCAATACCACAGCTGATGTAATACCCAAATAAGTTGCATTAAAAATGCCAACATCGAATTGGATTGATCTGGTTATTTGTACTACAAGAGACACTCAGTCCCAGTCAGAAGAATAGTGATATGACTGACTGTATTGCTAAGTAGGAAAACTTAGAAAAAAGTTATTTCACATTCCACTCACCACAAAACACTGTCCCTCCCAGGCAGCCTAGCAAACCCCCCCCCCCCCCCCCCCCCCCTCAAACTTACAAAGTACATCTGAAAAACTAGCACACTTATAGAGCAGAAACAGACTAAATCCAATAATTTATTCATTAGAAATTATTTCCTCTCTTATAAATTGGTAGAATTGAAAGGCCATGTTTTATAGTGATAAAGCATTGCTCAGTTCTAAAGATCCTCTGCTCGTTGGTAAATTTATGCTGAATGCATTTCCCTTTTGCTGAAATGTTGCTTTCTCCAGAGAGCAGAGCAGCAGACATGGAACACTACCAGTGCTTTACCCAGTCCTGTCTTGGAGGTCTTCTGTACCAGAACAACCTGCCTCTACCCTCGAGGATTACTCTGCTGCCCTAATACACCTCGCTGTTACTGTGCTCCCAGCCCCAAGGGTGCAGGAACTGGGCCTCGAGCATGGTCTGGTTAGGAAGAGCTCAGTGGGGATCCTGCCTCTGTGTGATGTGGTCCCCAGGTACCTTCAGTGGGCACCCCACAGCCTTCATGGAGTGTAATGTTTCTTGGTCCCCATGAATATACTTCTGCAAAATGCGGCTGATGGTCCGTCATAACCAAGTGACTCCAGGAGCTGCAGCCCTCCTGAGAGCACATGAGTACCCAGAAAACACACAAATATCCTCAAACAAAACAGCAGAGAACGGCTGGCATGCAGCTTTGGTGCTGGTAGCCTAGACGCTGCTTTTTCAGTCCCTGCTCAAGCCCCAGTTGTATCACATCATAACTGAGGAGAGGTAGGGACCCAGACAGCCCCACTGTGCCAGGACCAGCCTGCCACAGCCCCATGGTCGGGTAGGGGCATGTTGTGCTCTTTCCACTAGCTTTCTGCCACTAGCCCCATCACAGCCATCCCACTCCAACAGCATCTCTGGGCCTCATCTCACAATGCTGGCAATTATTCTCTTGCCAGGCTGCAAAAAACCAACTCTAATTAATGCCTTCTGGAGAAACCCCCTCCCTGCCACCCTAGAAAAGATGCTGCAGGAGGCAGATGTGCAAGCCCAAGGCGGCAGGATCGAGAGTGCTTGAAAATGCTCGATGAGTCTCCTGGGCCGAGAGTTATCTCCCATTTCCTTTGAGAGCCCACAAGAGACGGCCTTCCCAAAGCAACCTCTGAGGTGGCCCGTTCAGCTTTTGTCTCCCTCAGCAAAAAAAATTTCTGCCCCAGCGGCTCCGAACAAGGCTTCCATTAACTCCGTCCCCGCAAGGGCAGCACGTGGGACAAAAAGCCCAACACTGCGTCCTGGCCCTCAGACAAGCCTGGAAACAAACGTTGCAGGAATTTGTCAGAATAAAATCACCCGCTCGGTGTCACCGCATACATTTACCTACCTCAGCGCCTATTCAGGGACCTTCCAAGAGGGCAATATTAACAGAGAGAGATCGGACACCATCTCTATAGCAACACCACCCTGGAAAAATTATGGTTGCCCCAGCAAAGGGAATCCCTGTTTTAGGAGCCCCACCAAGTCTAGGGGGTTAGTTCTGATTTTAAAAACAATTCCACTCCGACTTACTTTTGTTCCTTGTGATAAAATCATTTAAGCAATAAGAGAGCAGCAACCTGAGCAGAAGGAGGGCAATGGGAGGATGCCCAGCATGGAAGGGATGTAGCAGATCTGCGGCCTCCAGCGCTGCAACATGCACACTGTCAACAAACTAAATCACCAGCCTGCTGCTGCGGGGACCTTGCAGGCAGGGAGAGCTTTGCTGGTGCTAGAAGACTCACAGCAAATCCCAGGGCACAAAAGCTATCTGGATGCTGCACCTGAAAACTAGGATGAAAAGCATAGGTAAGAGTTCCAGTTTTCACTGAATCAGTAATCACCTCTTTCCCCTCCAAAAAAGTTCTTGAAATTAAATAAAGTGCCTTTAAATTGTGGGGAAAAGAAGGCGAGAAGAACGAAGAAAGCTGTTAGAGAGCATGAACTGCAGGAAGAAAGTGGGACTCATTGAAGTGAGAGCTTGATACTGCAGAGGATATTAAAGCCAATCTAGGCAAAGATCCTTTAACTTTTTAAATCAAGGGGGCTGATCTGCTGTATGTGGGGTAGAAATGAATGAGAACTTAAGTATGCCCCAAACTAGATGAGCACAATGTCCCAGTTTGTGCATACAGAGATATGAGCCTGAGAGCAGCGACTGGGTGTCTAATGAGAACAAGGATGAGAAACAGGGTAATTCGGGGAAATCAGCCCACACAGCCTGCACATAGGGTTTATACACTGCAGAGCCAGCAGCAAGTCCATCTGCATGCTTTTGATGCTAGTGGCATGATCCAACCTTTAGCCTCTGGTAATGCTTTCAGTGTTGGAAAGCATTCCAAACACTTGGAAGTTTAGGTCTCAGGTGACGAGTTTCTAAATTTAGTATGCAAGAAGCAGTTCTGGAAGGCAGGTGGTCCAGCAGCCTCACAGACATTTTCACTTCATGATTCTTGACAATTTACGACATTGATCTGCATTAAAACCAAAGGAGAAAGCTTGAAATAGCCCCATAATTATGCTGCAGAGAAGCCTTAGATGACCTTCCATTAATGCCTGCTCTGCACTAAATTCACACTAAGATGAAAACTGGGCTTGGAGCTATGTTTAATATTACAGAGTGCTCAGCACCCCACTGCTAACCTGGCTGCAGATTTGTTCACCTGCACACTAGTACCTTAGTGAAGGTATCCTGAATGATGGGAAAGGCTCAACAAGTTCTGCTAGAGGGGTGTTTGGGTGGACATCTGGAGGAAAGACCCTGAAGCGTGCATCTGAGCTGTGGCTTCACACAATTACTTTTTCCCACTGAAGTAAAGACTTCCAATTCTGGAACTATCATAACCTTCTTGGGGCTAATCTGCCTGTTCAAGCTCCAGCTGGAAAGTAAACTTGTCCAGCTGAAATACTGCTGGAAAGGTTAATGCTTAGCAAATGCATTTAAGTCCTGGGAAGGCAGGAGCTAAGTCAGTTCAGAGAAGTAGGCTTCCCCTTACTTATAAGATATGTTTGTACAGTTATATTTCAAGCATGCTTGTAAACAAAATGTACTTATTTGGGGATGGCTTCAACAAGTAGAAAAGATAAATTGTAATATAGTTGCACCTGGTGGTTTCCCTAGGTACAGCACGCAGAGGTGCCTTCTCTCCGTGGCTCCTTACTCTCACAGAAACACCAGATTCCTCCCTCTGTTTGCTCCTCCACCCTTCCCTGGGCTCTGGGCTCCCTCCGCTCCATAGCACTGGGCCCAGCATCAGCAAGCTCCTTGCCTGGAGCTTTGGGTTCCCCCCAGGAGACAGAATGGAACAGGTAGAAAAACACTTCAGTAGAAAACTCAACTGTATGGCTCATAAGACCTCATGTCCATGGCCAATGCACAATCACAGTTCATAACAGCAAACAGCCCCCTCCAGATACCTGCCAAGAGCTTTTAGAGAGCACAGTGGTCCAAAGATGCTCCCTTCTCGGTCTCTGTTTCTGCCCTGCCAGATTCACTGGATAACCTTCTCTGCAAAGTGATTCTCTCAGTCCCAATGGTAAGAAATATTTAGAGGCTGATACCGCATGTGATAAACAGCACAACCCTTGGCAGCAGTAAGCCAGACCTTTCCCCTCAGCTGTGACCACAGCGTCTCCTTATTAAGCTCTTTATGGCATTAAGTGGCCCCACTGGGAACAGCAGAAAGCACAACTGGGAACATTAATGAAGATCTACAGCATTACAAGAAAAAGCTCAATGAATCAATGCCTCATGCCTTATTCCCATGGCTGTGACCTGTCCCCATTAGTAACAGGAGAGGGTTTGAAATGGGAGAGACCTCCCTTTCTCCTCTTTCTCCCTTGAGAGGTCTGTGCCGCTCAGCACCGGTAGCTGCTTGCAGGCAACAGCGGTGACTCTGGCTGACTTGTTGCCCTTATGCATCCCTTGCGTCAGTCCTCACCCAAACGGTGCAGACACCAGCAGCTGGGACCAACATTGGCTCTGCTGCCCATCTCTTCTGTCAGCTGGCAGCAGCTATGCTTACTCTGAAAGCAAACACCACCTTCTCTTGTGACAGAAATGAGCCATCAGTGGGCACCAGGGCTCAGGAGTGCAAGCAGCGGGAAATATGAGGCAGAAAGGGAGGATTAGGAGATTTTAGGCTGCTTTAGGAAAACCCAAAAGGCATGCATAAGACACCAGCTTGCACAGATGAGAAGCAGCTCTTACCTCTCGAAATGAGGATCTGAGGCACAGGTTCAAAGTGTACCATAGGAACCCAGGTGCATGGCCAGGGGATTAGGAAAGGGCTTTACACCAGCCCACGTTCAGTCACAGCTGGGTTCATACACCGATCAAATAGCTCATAGCAGCGGGAGGGATTGGGCAAAGGAAGGGGTTGGGGGATGAAGCTTTGTGACCATTGCAAGGTGATTTAACAGTCCCACATCAGACACAGCCATGAGCAGTCGTGCTCTGCAACTGCCACCAGCATCTCTCGTTCCAGGTCCCCTGTCCTGCCGCACAGCCCTGGGGAACGAGGGCTGCCTGAGAGGCTCCTGCACCAATACTCTGAGGGCAAGGACTGTCTGTGGGAACAGACCTAGGCTTTTCTGCACTGGGCGACACCGTAAGGACATACGGGTTTCTATATGCAGGAATAAAGATTGGTGAAAAACTTGGAAACTTGATCACATTTTGTCCATATTTCATGTACATGCTTGGCAAATAAACCAGCAAGCCTCAATTGCTCAATTATGTTAAATACTATGCTTAGGTTCATTCAGCCACAGGGTAGGGAGGTATATGCATGCACCTATCCATGGCACAGAAGCAGCTCCAAGGCTGTCCACAGGGACTTATTCTGCTACACAGGCCCTGGTTTTCCCTTGTTCTTCTTAATACCTAGTACAGTATTTTTGCCCTGAGAGTAGTGGCAAGGACTATATGAAATGATTTTGCATTTCTTTGCAAGGGACTTTTTTTTGTAGGGATGTGTCCCCTCTCTGGCAGCGGTAATGTGAGAGCTTAGTGTCCATGTAGGACAGCACTGATGGGACACGGCAGTAATAAGGCTTATACAGAGGGTAGATCAAAGGGGCTGCAGACCTTCAGAGCTTTCTAGCAGGCTTGGCAGGAACCTTTATGGCACAATTGACATGGGTCCCAGGACATTGAGAATGATGCTCACACTGGTACCAATCAATCCCATTCACCTTTCCTCGAGATCCTGCTTTCTTGCAAGAGGATTACCAATAACAGTTGCCTGTAGCAAGGAAGAAACAAAAATTATGGATTTGTCTGAGCTCCCTATGAATGTATGTTCAGGCAGTCACAGCCATCCCCTCCTAGGCCTGCTATGCTTTTGATAGTAAAAAAAAAAAAAAAGCAGGAGTTGGGCTACGTGGCTGCCTTGTGAGCCTGCTTACACACACCTCCCCAGCAAGGTAACAATTTACCTGTGAAAACATTGAATACTTCCCCACCTTGCCTTTCCTTCGGCACAAACCACAGCTCCTGCTTTCTCCAAACCCTTCTCCTCCTCATCAGCCCATTGGTGCCCCCTGGTCCTCCAGGCTTCTCCTCCTGTCCCCCCCAAGGTGACCAGCACTTGACCCAGTATTACTGACATGGTGGCCACATCTGTTCCTTGCAAGCGAGCTCTCCCATCTCCTGTCTCGTGACTTGCACAGCCAATATCAGGGAGCTGCAGCTCGGGACTGCTTGGCACCATACCAACATTTACCCAAGTGTCTGCACCGGGCTTGTCCTGGCCTTGCTATGAGACAATTTAACCTCAGGGATTTAAATCTTGGAGATTAAATCTCTTAGAGAGCATCAGCCTGACAGTACCTTCCCCTCAGATGGAAAATCCCAGAACAGGACGGTGCAAAACAACCCACCTCAGCAGCCAGCAGCTCCCAGTTCAGGAGGCCCATGAATCTCCTTAAAAGAAGAGGGCATAGCAGGGACTTGGTCTGTTTTGGCCTCTCTGCTGAAAAGCACAATGAAAGAGCCTGTTAGCAACAGCTCACACCAAAATCTGCCTTTACCACCATACAGTGACCGGTGCTGTTAGCAATGGTCCCCCTGCCCCTTCATAAACACCTTGAGAACCAAGTGCAACGCTGGGTCCAGGAGCCCAGCTCCAGCTCATGCTGCCTCATTATCTTCTCAGCCTTGTTTAGTCTTTGTCTCTAATGGAGATGGTAAACTCTCCGGGGCAGTGACCATGACTTAGTTCACTGTGTGCCAGACAACTGCTGGAGCTCAGTTAATGATGAGACAACTCCCATAGCCCCATTGTCTTAAGTGGGAGTTTTGGCTAAGTGAAGACTTCAGGGATTTGCCCAATAATAAGTCAGTAATTCAGGATGCACTTAAAGACACATTCAATGTGCCTTTGCAGCAACATCCTTGGGAAGTGAGCATTTGTACTCCAGAGCACAACAGTGAGGAAGTCTAATATTAATTAGGAAGAAAACTCAAGGGCCCTGAATAGGCCCTTATAACAAAAGATCTTTTATTGAATAACTGTAGAGGAGTGCAATGCCAAAGTTTTCATGCCAAAGTAACAATAAATGAACTGCAATTAATGCCTTTAAGGCCAGTCTGTAAATTCAATCTTAGCTTAAACAAAACAAGGAGCTTCTAAAAACATCTTTTAAAAACTGTAAGAGGAAAAAAGAATGACTATAAACTTAAATAAAATACACAGGTTGATTCAACCTGTTTCAGCTGATAAACGGCGTGGTACTTGTTCTGTGCCAAAGTGACACTTGACCTCTATATATCTTCTTAATGAAGTCAGCAGAGAAAGACACCCAGTGAGCCTTTGTAACACTGCAAGCGAGTTGCAAGCTGGGCTTCACTAATGGGAGCTGTCACTTGGTTTTTTCCAGGTCACAAACTAAGAAGAGCAATTAAATCAAATTGGAGGCTGTACAGATTGGAGCAAGCCTCAATAGACCAGGTACCTAAATCATTAAAGACATAGTTCTTTTCCATGATAAATTGTTGAGGAGAGTGAAACATGCTGCTGGTCATTAATCTAGGCTAATCAGCTTGAAAGCTGGGTTGTTTTATTTAGTAATTAACTGGTTATTTGAAAAAAATGATACATGGCCTATAGAGCTGCCATCCAGCAGATAATAATGCAGAGCAGTGGGGAATCTCTTGAGGGCAATTCATGCCTTTTCAATTATAGCCATTGGCAAACTCTGAAAAATGGCTCCAGGTTTGTATTGACACACAGTAAAGAAACACACTCCAGCGAACATAGCAGGCATCTTGTTGCATGCTGGTAATTGCTCTGTCCTGCCCCTTACACAAACTGCGTGAAAGCAAACCAAACGTTTTGGAGGTGCCCTTCTTCCCATCCCCAGGAGCTGGAGTTAGTGGTTGTCAGACCTTTCTGCTGGAACTGGGGGAAAAGAGCCACTGTGTGTCAATGGTCAGGTCTGCAGCAAAGGGGGCCCGGCATACTCTTTCACAGAGAGGGGCTGCATCTCCCGACACGGGTGCACAGTAACCAGTCTAGACTTCTCCAGAAGTGCTCCACGGGATCCCCAACTGGCTGAGACCAAATGCAGTCTGAGCAAAGAAGCCAAAACCTGTATCCTGAGGAACCTGCTGAGCAGGGACACCAGTTGATCAAGCCCTGCTGTCCCACACGTTAATTTATGGACAAAACACACAGCACTGGCTGCCTATCTTTGTGCAGCAGCAAAATCAGAGTGAGAAAGTCCCTTTGCAAGAACATGCTGTAGGAAAGGTGTGGTAATCCTCTACCTGAGAGGAACTAGCCAGTCCCACCCACCACGTCAGCGTAAGGTCAGCGTCTCCCAGACCCAGCCACAGCTATGACAGGTTTTGTTTCACACTCAGCCCTTCCAGTCATTTTGCAGAGGGGCACTTAACTCCTTTGCTCTAGACATGGATGTATAAACAAACAGCTTTCCTTTGGTGACGGAGACAGGTCCTTTAGCCTCACCAACAATTGCTTCCAGGTGTCCACAAAAAGCTGCTCAAACACAGGGATCATGTAAGCAAACCACATGTCCCCAGAATGGATTTTTGTCCTTTGTTAAAGACAAAGCACAGGAGAGAGGTTAAGATTCTGCTGGAAAAAAGCCTCTGGACATAGAAGAAAATTCCATTAAGTTGTATTAAGTACATGGACAACAGCTCTGGCTCTAAAAGCTCCTGAACCACGAGTTGCTGGCAGACCACACCGCAGTATCACACACGCTTGTCCTGTTTTTCACTCTACCCTAGGCATGTGCTGCTGGCAAATGTTGGAGACAGGATACTGGGCTACCCGGACCAGTGGTCTGATCCAACACGACTGCTCTTTTGTTAGGCATGTTCTCTCTCAAGATTCAGAGGAAAAGAAATGTATGGCTGACACAGCAGCAACAGGAATCCAGGCTGGAGGGAAGGGCAGCACCATTAGCAGGAGGGTAAGCCCTGTGCAGATGGATGGGCTTGTTGCTCAGTCACTGTATCTAACCAACTGTACTTCAAAAAATATTTCCTCTTTTGAGCGCCTTTGATGGAGATTTTGGAGGCAGGAGATGTAAAGAAAGAGCCTGTTCAATGGGGCAGGAAGCAGCACCCGCCATGCAGAAGCAGCATCCACCATGCACACAAAGCTTGCAAATACAGGCCGTGCAGGGTTATTAAACCTGGTTGCGGGGGTCAGGAGAGCCCCAGAGCCAGCAGCATCCCACAGAGCAAGCAAAGCAAGCTCCAGACAGCTTAAAAAAGCACCCGTTAATGAAAAACTTTACCAGGAAAGCAGATCACATCAAGGCCACACAGAAGCCTCAGATCCTTTAAGCTGCACTTTGAAGACCAGTGGTAACAGACCGACAGATAAAGGCAAGGTCACAGGCCATCAAGACCCCCTCCAACATACCGTGCAGCTGAGTTGGAAAAAAGAAGAAAAATCATTGTTGCTATTTGACTAAACATTATAAACTAAAAATAGCTGAATATCTCTGATTAGGAGAATTCCAAGGGCTTACAATCCTTGCCACTTGGGGTCCAATTTTTCTCTCTTTTATTATGGGCATTAGGTTTTGAACAATACCAGGGCTACAGAGGGCATATGTTAAGTTAGTCTAAGCCTGCACCACACGAACCTTTGCACCCTGTAGGCTACTTTTTGGAATATTTCTGTCTCCAAATGAGCTGTAAAGGTTGCAGTTTTTCTGGCAGCAGTCAGCACAGCTCCCATTAACACATGTTTCACGAGTATAATTTTCAACAGTATTAATAATTGTCCTCATAAAAGTCCATGAGAGGAACTTAATGGACTAGACTGTTTTTATTTCCATGAAATCCCTGCTCTTTTAAAAGCTCTCCATGCCTGGATTTAATATTTTCTACTTTCAAACCTCAACCAACTGTTTCCAGGCATAACCTTTCTTACTTCAAGTGTGCTAATGCCAAATGAAAAGCAAAGTGATCCAAAGTTCTGCCAGACACTGCAGGTTGGGTTGAAAAAGTCAAAGATGAAAGGGGTGCACCTGCCAGTCACTCTCAGATGACCAGGACGGGACTCTGGGGAATCATTCATTCTAAGCGAGGATTTTTTGACTGCACCAAAGACCCTGTCAGCGTTTGGGAATGCCCACTGCAAGGTTTATCCCACTGGGGATGGTAACCGGCCGGATATGGCCACAACAGATGCAAAAACCATGATCCAGTTCCAGGCCATGATCTTGGGCCTGGGGTCAGGTAGCAGAGGGGCAGCAGCCAGGATTGCTGAGCATTTGCATGTTTGACTCATTCAGCCACTCTAAGTTTCCATCAGCAAAGCAGGGTACCATCTCTGTGAGCACAGAAAACCCTGATCGTTGAAAAGCAACTGCACAAAGTATTCTGGCTGAAGCTGGGACAGTCTGCTTAGAAACCCAGCCTCAATACCTGTGCTTAGGCAAGGAGGGAACAGAATTATTAACCTCTAAGTTCAGCATTCAGTCATAATTAACACTCCGGGGAAACACATCCAATTCAAGTCACCTCCTAATTCAGCAGATAAAAGGCAGAATGAGATCTCAGCGCTGGAAGCTACAGCACAAACTTAGTCAAAGTAGGGTGGTAATGTTTATCAGTGACTGTAATAAGCTTAGCAAACTTACCTGGCGATGAGACCCATCACAGAGGATTGTTAAATCAGGCCTCAATGTCTCTTTATCGCAGTTCTCTCTTAGCCCAGCCAGAAGTTAGAAGTTTGGTGGAAATGATTGCAGTCACCCGTTCTGGTCTTGCCACCTAGAAATACCAAGCAGTAGGAAATGAAACACTCGTAACAAACTGCTTACAAGCAGGTACTGGATTTTTATTTGTTCCCTGATGTCTCTAAATTGCCCAAGACTATCTGTTATCAGAAAATAAGGAAGAAATCTAAAATGTAAAAATACTTTTCTTTATGAATTATTTATCTTGCACTGGAAAATGGCCTTGCAAAAACAAACAATCAAACAAGAAAAAGCACAGAAACTGGGACTGGCTCGAATACTTGACACCAAGGATCACCAAACTCTGTTGATTTCCAGTGTCACTGGAAACAAACAGCAGGAAAAACTTCACTTAAGTCAGAGGACCCTCACCCAAGCAATTTCAAGCAACCTTGAAAATCTGAGATGAATGCTGACAGCAAAAACCAAGATGATCATCAGCGTGCAGAATCTCTGTCCTGTTGACCAAGCAAACATCTCACCTCAGGTGTATTTTAGACCTAACAGGTCTGTTTTCAGCTTATTATAAATGAAACCAATGTGTGTTACCTTGAAAATGTTTGCTTAAAAAGTTACACAGCTAGCTGGCCAACCCTTTTCTCTTCATTATCACCTAAACCCCTCAGTTTTGCAGGTGGGTGTTTGGCTGGGACAATCTTTTCTGAGTTAATCCTGCCCCTGCTCTTCATTAGAGTAATTGCAAGCAAACTTCATAGCACTGTAGAATCATGGTGATCACCGAGCAAAACATAACTAACAGAAATGACATTCTGAAAACCTGAATACTGGCAAAATTACTGAAAAGAAGAGGAATTCCACAAACACTTAGGAATTTATGCCATAGTTCTCCCAAAAGATTTTTGACTTAGACTTTGCACAGCCCCTCAGTCCTCTATCATCTAACGAGATGCAATTTCAAGGGGATCCTTTTGTCTCTAGACTCTAAGTTAAGCCTTACATACAGGAAAGCTATTTCCAGAAGGACTCAGAGAAAGGGGATTTCAGACACAGCATACTTCAACAGTGAGGCATTTCCAGAGAAAAAGGCCATACCAAAGCACTGGGTTTAGAATTCTAATAAGCAAAAAAGCCACCCTTGTATTTCTCAGCAGCCACGTGGGTTTGCACAATTAAAACACAATAGTTTCTTCCAGGGCTTTGTTGAGGTCCGGAATAGCCCAATGTAAGTGTGCAGTGTGGCATACCATGCCTATTCTCTTCTCTCTGCAGGTCTGTCTGCCCAAGGCAGCTCCTCTGCTCCGTCCAAACCTGTTTCTCCCTGGCTGTTGGAAAGGAGTTGTGGTTTTACTTTGCTGCAGTTGAACAGGGTTTCTGATAATTTCTAGGATCAGGCATTGGTAAACTCCAGGAAATACTTAATTCAGATCACACTGAAGCCTTTGTTCAGGGAGTATTTCCTTCAAGCAGAAGGCAATTTTCACATTAGCATTTACTGTAAGATTATCAGGCCCAAGGAACCTGACAAATTCTGGAAAAACCCTCCTGCCATACATTTCGGTGGTCCAAGAATGAATATTTTTGATAGAGAAAAGGTTTTATTCAAGGATTTCTAGCTACTTCTCATCCTAAAGTCAACTGTGCAGGTAACGACCAAGTGCAGCCAACAGTGCCAAGATGAATGCTTGTAATACACTCTGAATACGGCTTAACGCACATGTCCACTTTCTCTGAGGTGGAGTTGATGGAGGCTACTTAGAGTAAAGAACACTTGGTTCTTCTCTGTTATAAATTCCTGATTATCAGTGGCTGAAAAAAACCCATTACCAACATGTACCTGTTCATGATAAAATTTCTCATGCTAGTTAGCTGATCTCAGATGATTTCGTTGTTGCTGTTGAATATAGAGTCAAAATGCTGAGAATGTCTACAGCTTCTTTACTTAGGAACTGGACTTCAGATTTATGAGGAGAAAAGTCTAGTTCTCAAATATTTTCTTAACAAAAAATTGGCCTTTTTGGAGTTAAGATACAGTTTTGGATTGTTTTGAAGAATACGTTTGAAGCCAAGAGTTTCTGAAGGCCCAGAGATAATGAACTTGATGCTAGTCAATATGGGTAGTCCCAGGTTGTCGTACATATACATGCGGTGCCTGAAAAGGCCACACACCAAACCTTTTAAATAAATAGGCTAGTATTTTAAATGGCAATATAAAATGTTCTCGACTTTGCTTTATAACAGCACCTAGCTGTCCGTCTGTACAGGAACAGTGGTTTGTTACCATGCAAGAAGTCCCACTCCAAAGCCTCAACAGGGTGGAGGTCTGCTGCCAGCTACGTTTGGCCTGATGAGCTCCTGCCAGTGGGGAAGCTGGAAGATGCTGCCTCACACAGACTTCAACTTGTTCATTAGGAGGCTGCCATTCCCTTGCCCACGGGACCTTGATATTGTCTCCTATCAAAGCACCAGGCTGTCCTTTCCCCTCTGCTTCCATCACCTGAATAGTCCGCAAGCTCTGGATGAGCCTTTCTGGGACCTGCTTTCTTCAGAAGGGAAGCCAGGATCTGCAAGTTATTTCCAAGCCTCATTCCTAGCACAGAGTGCATAGGGGTGTATGTGAAACCCCCAGACACCTGAACTGGGCAGCAGCTGGGAAATCAGCTTCTGCTGAACACAACTTTGGCTGGCATGGCCAGAACAGCCACTTCTGCCATCCACGTTTGCAGGTGGATGCAAAAATACTGCAGCTTTACGGGATGGACAGGCTCTTCTCTCTCATAGGGGCTGATGGCCGCTAACTGTTTTTGTCCATGTCGTAGCTATTGCTAAAAAAAAAAAAAAAAACCAAAAAAACCCCAACAAAAAACCCAAAACACCAAACCCAAACCAAACCAAAACCCCCAAACCCCTTGCTTTTGCAAAAGCAGGAAACAGGTCTGATTTCTCCTTCCTGGCTGGGATTTCAGTCAAGGCCAGCACAGTGAAGGTCTTGTTCTCCCCTAGAAGTTCAGGACAGTTTTGTTTAGGCAAAATAGAGGCTTCAGCAGCTGCTGTTTGGTAAAAGGAACCTTATAGACAATAGGTGAATCATCCCCAAAAGCAGTCACTTGACATCAGCACAAAAGCTTCCACCCTCATGATCAACGAGTCCCTCTGAATTCATATAGGAAGAATTACAGTGGTGTGGAGCTTTGCCTCTCCCTTTTTGCTGAGAATTACAATTACAATCCAGTCTCCCACTCCCCTCAGCTCTGAATTACCCAAGACAAGTCTGCAACGTGGCAAAACGTGAACAGTAGCTCATAGGACTTGTCTCATTTCAGCACCTGGTGGTGAAATCCATGCAGGCCTCTCTTTTTTGCTTGACCTTAGACTTCTCTTTAGCATGTGACTGCATTAACCTCAAAGGCAAAGCTGTTGTTTTTTTCTGAGACACAAAGGCAAAGGAAGCATCATTAGTTCAACCCAAAAAGGCAATAAACAGCCCATGCCATACTTATTTGTGTGTCCACTGAGGGTATAGAAAGCTGTGAATTAATTTTTGAATACATCTGTGGAGAGGACCAGTCCTGCAAACTGGTGGGCACCAGTCTAGAGAAGTGGGATCCAACTGCCTCCCTGGCAGATCCACCTTCTAACAGTGTTTGGGTTTCATACATAATATTGTAACCACAGGTGTGCAGCTAGTCACTTTTCAAACAGATTCATTGTGATTTAGGTTCTCTATAATTTTAGCTTGCAAACTGGCCTAAATGAAGTTTCCATGCAGTTCACACGCAAAACAAACTGTAGGTGAAAGCGGAGCTGTGAACCAAAGGAAAGGCAGATCTGCTTTAATCTTCACCCTTGACGTAAATATGAAATAAATAACAAAGCTGTAGTGAACAAAGACCACAGGTAGCATGGAGAACAAGCTTTGTCAATGCCACCATTCTTCTGGGACACGTCCCCACTGCATCACACACAATGGAATGATGCCAGGCTGATCCAGAGCAATGACTCACATTAGCAAACGAGCAAGCCAGAGATGCTGGTGAAGCAGAAGGGAGACACCACAAATCGAAACGATGGAGGCTGGGACTCAAATGACCTGCGACCTTCACAGAAGCCATGGGGAGGTTTAATTTTGGAGAGGACAAGGAAGAGGCAAGGATGTATGTGATGGAATTTTTTGTCAGTTGCAGTTTGGCTCATAACCATTTTGTCTCTTTTAACAGGTTGTCATGGAAAAGAAAGAACTGATAGCGGGCTTGCAACATAGCTTTTCCTTTCCAGAGGGACCAGCATTAACAGTACTAATCCACAGTGATTTTTTTTTCTGCCAAGTATTATTTTTCACTTACAAACTCTTGAAGCCTAGTCTGGACTCCTCAACAGAGACCTGCAGCATAACAAAGGAGGGTGGTACAGGTAGCTTTACAAAAGAGAAGAGAGCTCCTCCAGCAGCAGCCAGGCCACCGCCCTCCAGCGTTTTCAGGAAGAGAGCAGCTTGTTTCAGTATCAGTTTGAAGTAACCATGGCAGAGACAGGATGTTTGGTTTCAGGCAGTAAGTTTATATTGTCAGAGCAAACACTTGGGACTCCAGATCACAACATCCCTTGCTGTTTACAGAGTGGGTTATGCCAGAATTGGACGCGAAGATGCACTTCACGGTAACAAAAGAGGACAATGCCATTATCCTGCAATTGTCAACAGTGTTACAGTGCTGAAGACTTTAGTTCAATATTTGCCAAGCAGTAAAATGAGCAATGCCTGTCAGTTTGTTGACCGAGATGCATCAGTTACTAGAAAAACTATATTGAGCAGACAGCAGTTCAGTTTCAACTGTCGGGGACCAAATTCCAGCCACAGAACTAAGTGCTATCAAGTTAGGTTCAGATTAACAAGAAAACTGTCGAAATCTTGGTCAGGTGCTGTCACCAGGATAAAACAAACAAGCGTCCTTATGTTGAGGCGCTTTCAAACCAATTGTAACAACAATTTTGTCAGAGCCAGGCACTACAACTCTTGCAGACTGAAATTCCAAAGGGGATTTAAAATGCTGTAAACATCTTCCCCAGAAAGGCTGAAAACCTTAAAAAAAAGCTACTTTCACTTTAATGCAGAGTGATTGCTGTGGCTTCATTGGCTGATGTTCTGCAAGCTTTAGGCTACAGCAAATGTTGGCACAGCAGCACATTTGTACCAAACCATACTTTTATTCAGTCACCCGCGTCTCAGCGCAGCCAGAAAGGCTTCAGCCGGCTATCCCTGCTGGGAGGGCTGGCGGACCTGGGAAAGCGCCTGCCCTTGCCTTACATCAGGGCAGCTACAGGGAGGACTAGTACTCCAGTTGCACCCAGTACTGGGTAAGTGGCACAGACCTTAGCCTGACAGCAGCCTAAATGTCTTTCCCTTGCATTCAGTGGGAGACCTCCCACTGCCAAATCACTTTACTACTGACTTGCAGCTGCAATCCGTGTATAGAATAAGCCAGAAGAACAGGCTTGTGCTAGATCCCAGGGCAGAGCAAACAGTACTGACACTAGCATTTCTGCCAAGAAAAAGCATGCAACAACACCAAGTTAAAGCAAAAGTCAAGTGTGTTCTCCTCTGTTTACTGCAGGCACTGTTTCAGGCCTCAAAGGGCTGACAGCGCTCAGGCTTCAGCTAAAGAGATGACAATCATCCCTGCCCCACCATGCTGAACATGCAGCTTCATGCCTGCAGGTAAAGCCTGTCAGAATCAGGACAGGATCAGCTTTCATGAGAATCCCTCTTCACCCACACCTCAGTGAAGGAGCGAGACAATTTTGCAAAAGCTTGACTGGTGAAAGCTGCTATACAGCGTGCCTTGGTGCTTTGCCTGGGAAAAGCTGGCAAAATACTTTCCCCCATCTTACCCAAGGAATCTACCTTTCACAGAGCATCCCCTGCCACTCTCTCTCCTGTAACAGAGTCCCGCATCAGTCGCATCGTGTGACTGCTTTTAACTGCACGGACTTTACATACTGTGTTTACGCACTGGCACGCACACCAAAACAGGCATGCCAAATACCTAGTATGTTAAAGGCAGAGTCCCACCAGTCGCCTTCAACCCGTACTTCCCTAAGACAATGCACATATGTCACAGAGATTCCTCTCCAGCTTACCCAAGCTCTCAGGCAGGCTTTTCTTTATGTTTTAAAAGAGGCCTCGGATGCTAAGATACCATTCTGCTTTCTTAAGTAACGTCACAAGACTTCTGGTTTGGCCACACAGTTGCTCTTTAGAAATGAAAAGGAGAGTCCGTGCTTCTGCTTGGAGCAAGTGGCAAAACCGCTGCAATCTTTTTTTTTATAAAGAATGGAGGGGAAAAAAAGAGGAGAAAAGAAAAGATCAGGAACTGAGTTCAGTCACTCTGGTGACGCAGCCTTTATGTACTGTTTACCAAAAGGATGAGCTAGGGAAAGGGGTGAGGGGCAAATGTGTGCATTAGGTCTCACCTGCTGATTCTCAGGAGTCATGAATATTCTTATAATCCCAGTCTCTTGGCCCAACAGGCTACAAGCCTTTTCATCACAAAGCTTGACTTCAGCGAGGATCTGGGAGCTGCTCTAAGCTTCAGCAAGCACTATAATATTCTCTTGTTTCCACATGAAACCAGGCTCCTGCCTCAAACCACCCTCCAATGTTTCTTCTCTGTTACTCATCTACTAATAGCATTTGTCTTTCAGACTAGATTAGATAGATACTTAAATAAATTCTGTTCTGGGCTATGCAGAGACCAGTCAGCAAGTCATGATTATGGAGGTAGTCAGCATGCTTTTTTTTTTTTCCCACTGCATACATATGCATACATAGTATATATGTTGAGATACGAGCATATTTCTAAAATGTGCTAGGCACCTGTAGCTAAAACCAAGACACCAGAACAAAACTGCAAAAGGATGCGAGCAGTAATATGAATTATACTGTATATTTTTCAAGCCAGACCACACTGTTGTAAGCATCTAATCTGACCTTCAGCACATCACAGGCCAGAGAACGTCACCTGGTGTGGGCATAATTTACATGGCAATGGGGCAGAGGAGGACAGGGAAGGACAGGTTGTGCTGGCAGGAAAAGCAAACAGGGTGTGTAAAAACAGGTAACAAAGCAGTGTACAGAGATAAACCTTCATCAGATAACCTACTGCCAGCTGTACTTCCATAAGCCTCGTTGAATTCTAATTTTCAGGCACTGGGCAATGGAAAATTATTTTCTTTTACTGAAAAGGGAAGCGTTATCTCCTTCAGCTGAAGGGATGGACCATGCATAAACTGACAGGGAAAAAGGCCTTTTTAAATGGGAAGCCCTTATTTTTCTTATGGCCATAGTATCCAGTGGCAACCAATCTTGGCCATGAAACAAACATTTAATAGCTTAAAAAAATTTCCTTGCAAAAAGATGTAATTGATCAGAGCTGCCAGATAAAAGTCAAGATAAAAATTAATCTGTTGCCCACTGGTTAGAGCAGAGGTACTACATGATAAGAACAAAGGGGATATAGCATTGCCTTCTTGGTTATTGGTAGAGTAGTTTTAAAATTTGTAGTTATTTAGATATTTTTTAAAGGGCCTTATACAGTTAATATTCATGCTGGTCTTGCTTGTGAGAAAGTAGGCAAGGCCTCACACAAAGCTACACTTCATCAGTACTGGAACCCTGTGAAAGTATAAAGTGCTTTAGCAAGAAATCCAGGGGGCGGGGCAGGGAAGCCATTCTATTTGGATGAAATATTTAGTTCATAATTAGTCCGAAACTACAAAACCATTTCAGTTTAGATAGGTTTGAGATGACAACTGTTAGATAACTCATCTTCCACCCAAGGTATACAAACACACCACAGAAGAATCACAAATGAAGCATGAGCAAAGTTTGTTTTGGGGATGCCCTGAATCTGCACAGGATGTGGAAGTTTGCTTCTCAAGCTTATTTCATAACATGTCATTAACATGTCGTTCTATAAGCTCACGCAGAAAATATGTTAATGTGCATTGGCATTAATATGATAGACAATATCCCTTATGTCTGTACTTTCAAGCCACAGTCCACCAACATAAAATCATTTATATACCTAGGGTTTTTAAGGCAACACCCTTACCTAGGGTATGACCATCCTCTTTCATCCCCTTTACATCTGTGTCTTTCATACCAATTCCAAAGCCTGATGTTCTTGCAGATTTATCCCAGCATTTGCTTTGGCTTGTGGAAGCCTTCTGTAAAACATATGTGCAACACAAAGCCATGAGCCCATATGATAAAAAGGCCTCTCACTAGATATCTACTGGGCTAAGTAGATGGAGATTGCTGTGCAGCTCCCCTTTTCCTCCCAGATATATGCTGCTGTGGTAGTTCAAGTTACCCAGTTACTCTCTAGCAGAACATCTCCCTGACTACTGAGAGTAAAATAATGTGGATTGGTTCCTGTTGTGGTTTACTTATGATTTTACATTTCAGATACTGAGAACTTACCGCTATACACAATTAAGACTTGGAGGGAGTAATATTTTTGTATTACATTTGATACCTTAGGAATTCTCAGGAAGTAAGAACGACTCTCCAAACATCATGGCATTGGCAGCGCAGAGGGCAAACACGACTGCAGGATAGCTATGGTGGTATTCCCACCTCACCTTTTGCTACCGGTCACATTCCCCTAGTCTTCCTTCTACAAAAGTATCTTCAAGGATGCACAGCTCTGGCAACTCTGGTATGAAAGGCCTCATCACTCCCAAGAATCAGTCCTGGTATGTGGGAAACCATTGCTTTCCTTACTATCAAACACATGATCCAAGATCAATCCCTAAACAAACCAACATGACTCTTCAAACCTAAGAAGTCCCCTGCCAACGTCAGACACAAGTCTGAAATACTCCTTTGCAATCCATTGCTGTTTAGAGTGTGCTGTACTCAGCTTTTGCCTCAGCCTCAAGTTCTCCCCAAGTAAAACATGTAACGCTGGGCTGTTCAAAGGTCGCTCTTGGTTTGCTTCTTGTCTGCTCTTAAGACAGATGTTCCAAGGCATGAGAGAGGATATAAACACATGCACACTTGGGGGGGGGGGGAAAAAAAAAAAAAAAAAAAAAAAAGGTGTCCAGGTGTCTAAGCAATGCCAAATGTGAAAGAATTCCAATTCACTGCTTTCTCCTTTAATCTGGCAATTCCAAGGGACCAAGCGTGTCACGACTTGTACCCAGAACACTTTCCGCTCGGGTGAGTTCAGACAAGGTCTGCATTAACTCCCCAACCTGCAAGAAAATTATTTGAAACAAAAGGTTCAGATATGTCCCTTTCCCTCCAACAAGCCTGGAAACAAATGGTACAGGAATGAGGTCAGAAAGGAATCATCCGCCTACCATACCGCTGAATTCATTTACCTACCTCAGAGCCCATTCAAGGAAAGGGGTGGGATGGGGAACAAGGGATGATATAAAGCAGAATGAAGCTCTGGGGTCGCTCGCTACATTACAAGATTTGACAGGCCTTTGCCAGCCTTCAGCTTCTTTGTGTCTTTCACATAATAGAGAAACACAAACTGAGCAGCCTGTGATCTGGGGGTTGCACTATTAGACAGAGCAAACCCTTTGCAAATGCTAATAGTATTGTAGCATCCTGTCAGGCAGCAACACAAAAAAGGATGTTGATTTTCACATGAACCAGAACAGACTCATTGTAAGGAAGGTTGCAATGAATGTTCCATCTCTAAACATCAAAAGCCATAGGCAAGTGGCTTGTGGAGATGAGGCAAAACACTGCTTCAAATGTTCTTAAATGTAGGGGGCATACTGTTACCTTAATGCTTATTTTGTGAGGCTAGTAAAGAGAACAGCTGCTTGAAATGGAAGTGAAAATGATCATTAGTTGCGATTTCTGTAGTGAAATAATTTCTGGATCTGAAGAGACTTTTGTTGTGCAATCTACTGTATTCCAGCAGTCTGGAAGAGGTGCTCCTTTATGAAACAGGAATGTGCAGATTCAGTCACAGGTAGAGTCTATGTCATTTCCAGATGGTAAGGTTGACAGTAGCAGAGCACAAACAGAACGTGCTCATCCTTTGCAGTTCTAAGGATGTGGCAGCTATCAGTCTTGTGAGTGACGGCCAGCACTTTCCTGAGAAAAGTCTCTAAAATGATAAAGAGGATAGAACACTGAGGCTATTTTGGTTATAAAACTTACTATAAAATACCCTTTTAAGTGAAACTTCACATTTTCCCCAACATTAGGAATGGTATAATCCAAGGTGTTAATAAATGCACCACTCTGATTAAGCTTCAAAAAGTTCATCACTGTCCTTTGGAACACAGCTCAACTTGTTGGCTGTCACTACCAAGGATAGTTCAGAAATCCACTTTAAAGTCAGAATGTGAAATCCCCACACACATTAGGACACACTGCTCTGGAAGCCCTCTTAGACCCTACTTAGACATAAACAGCTTTCTATCAGTGTTCTGCAACACCCCCCCAACCATTTGTAGCTATGCACAGTAAACAGCTTTTCAGCAGAAATGGCTAGAAGTACTTCTGCAGTCCCACAGCCAATGGCAGGCTTGTTTCTGGATTCATCTCCAGAATCAGGCCTAGAACCCCACCGAGAGTCAATTTGAGAAACAGTACAATCACCGCTAGGCTCAACCCTCATCCTTATTGCCACAATTACTTCTAGAGCCACTTCTGGAAACATTTCCCCGCTGACTGATGGCACCAACCCAAGAAACTTATCTAAAGTCAACTTCAGAAACATTTCTAAAACAGTTTCCGAGGTTGGCTTGAGAGTTGTTTCATAAGCCATTCCAGAAGCACTTTCAGAACTATTTCCCGAGTCACTTCCACAGTCAAAACTAAAATCATGCCTGTGATTTTTAGCATTTCTTACAGAACAGCTTGGATAATTTTACCTTCTGATGTCCTACAGCACTGAGGTGATGGCAGACGCAAGCAAGATTTGTGTACACAGAAATCTGCGCAGGTTTTCCATGCCAGCACTGCAATATAAACAATCATCACAATCTCTGTATCCTTTCAAGCTTCTTCCCTTTGTTTCTGTATAGTATTTTATACTGGAAAATTCCTGACGACAGCCTTGTTCTGTAAAAGGTCTATGATCACAGCCATATAGAGCATACAGCACTTTTGACAAACGACAGCTTTAAGAGTTACCTGACTACATAGGACCTATCTTGCAAGGGCTTTAACATGCATTTTATTTATCTTACAGAATAAAAACTAGCATGTGATTGACCATGGTCTGTAAGGATTTCTGCAAGGGAAGATGGATTACTGAGCTAATTAACAAATAGAGCAGGATCCAATAGCTAGTGAAAATAGAACATACACAGTACATTTGTAATAAGCAAGAACTTGACATTTTTGCCCTCTAACTTAACTACGCTTGCTTTTAACGCTTTTACACATTTCCAAGTTTTTCATATCTCTCATGGTCTGATAATTTAGGACGAGGTTACTAGTAACCACTCAGAAGGAATAATTCTTGACATCTGAAAAAAGCACCATTTGTACCTTTTCCATGAAGAAGCGCCAGAAAAACCCTTGGACATTAATTTTTAAATCTTGGCTCATAAATGTCTCATTTCATGAAAAACAGAAATATTACCATCTCTACATGACAGTAAAGAACTTGCTTTCAAAATTAAATATCCATTTATGGAATAATTATATTTGCATTTGTTTATCCCCTCCCTTGTCTCAAAAAGCCACAGAAATTACAGCTTAGTCTTTGCTCCTCACAATAAATTGCTTTATGCAGAATCTGAAGGGAGTACAAGTAATACAGAAAAATATCCTGAACTTGTGCAAACTGTTTGGAATAATGTAGTTTTCAGTATAACATGAACTTGAGAGACGGTTCACATAAATGTGTTTATTATCTAAAAATTGTTGCACATCCTTCTTATGCTACTTAACATAACTACAGCTAACTATCTAGTAAGATACTCCTTATGAGGAGCAATTTTGAAGTGGCCAACTAATAGCACTTAAGCTCATTTTTACTTTCATTAAGTGATGCTAATTTACTAGTGAGATAAACAGAACTTGACATAACTTTTTTCCTCTAATGTTAACATAAAATCCTACAAAAACAGCATAAAATTACCCGTTGCTTATTTGTCAAGACCATTTTTGTTTAGTTTAGATATGAAATCAAGTTCACGTGGAGTTGTAATCCTTCACTGACCCCAACATGCCCATGTCTACCATTTAAGCTTTGTGAAGCAAATATGCAGCACCTTCAATACCGCAGTTTTACAGTAAAGTTGTTTTTTTTTTTTTTTTTCCAATTGATTCTGTAAAATTTTTCTTGATCTAAAGGAAAAAGAAAGAAAAAGAAAAAGATCTATTCCTAAATTCATGGGTTGGTAAGCTGACTGCTCTGTAATTCTCAAACTCCTTGTCCCAGAAAGCATGTTTATTTTAAATGTACCTGAAACTAACACTCCATAGCCAGTCTTCATTCATACTTTGAATATCAGTTCATTATCTAAACTTCCAGAGAGATAAGCTTTAAACATAATGATTCTTCGTAAGACTTCTTTGTCTAAATGTATTATATAAACCGTAAGGTAGTAATTAATTTATATTGTAAAAGATAACACTTAGTACAGTTACCACTAACTTGGTGTTGACACAACACTTCCCAACCAGACATTTTAGTACCATTAACAGCATACTTTTCCACAATTTATCAAATGAGAAAAAGAAGGCCAAAGTGACTTCTGATTTAGGTGCAATAGCACTGTGTTCAAAACCCATTTTATTATTCCTTCAGTTACATTTTTATTTAATAAATACCTAGTTTTCATGGAATACGTCATGCTAAGTCTTAGATGAGCAGCACAGAGAAGTCGGAACTAAAACTATAGGAACATCACACTAAGAGATGAGCACTGGGTCACCGGATGCGACATTTTGCAACATTTACATTACACAGAAGTTTCAAACAGTGATCTCTAGGTAAATGCAAAAGTTTTTTTTTTGTTGTTGTTGTTTTATTTGTTTGTTTTTTTACAAAGGGGGATTTAACACAAGTACAGACTTATTTCAGTTGCTATACCACCTAACGACTCCGCCTTCAGAATTGTGCAAACTTCCATTTCTGAAGTTATCTTCAGGAATGACGACGACAAGCCAGTTTTTCCATTTTTCCATTCTCAAACACTCATTTTCAGGAAGTAATTTTAAACAGAAAATCCCCAAACATTCAGTTAGATCACCTTGAAATATTTAACCTTTCAACACCATTTTATGAATAGCTCTCAGTCAACTTTTTGTCCACTTGACTAAATATTTTATGTCTGAACATTTGGGGAACATCTTACCAAATTTTGTATTGTTTCCTCTGAGAGCAAACAGCAACAGTATCTGATGGAAAAAGTTCAGATTCCTCTCTTTTAATTGCAACACATCAAAATCAATAGCCTTTTCAAAAGACAAAAAGGGACCTAGGTCAATTTTTCAATGTACCTAATCAGAAAAATGCAAAACAAACTGTTTCAGGCCTAATATCTTCTTCCACAGAAGTATTCAGAAGTGTATCCAGAACACTTGCAGCAAAGTGTGGGCAGAAAAATATGGTGGTGGTTAATGACCAGGCACCTGTATTACAGAGCCTTTGATATCATGCTTAAAATTGTCGGAAGTGACATTTCTATGACAGAACTGAAAGGCAGTAAGACTACTTACTATTTTTACTATACTGAATGATAGAAATCAAGTGGGTGTGGAAGGACCTTGTGTATAACATTCTTATAAAAGTGATTTTGGTCTTACAGTAGCCATTAGAAAAATGGAATTAAATATATTTTTTCTTTTTTTAGTTAAGGAGGTTGAGACAAGTTGGAATTGTATGGCGTATCTTTCTACATTCCACATGTACTTGATCAGATTACTTTGTACCTATGGTGAAGGGAGGAGTTAACAAGAAAATCAGTTTGTGCAATCCCAGAAATGAAATGTAATCGGCTATAAATTGAGAATAACAACATGTATTAGGAAAGAACAGGTAAAAGGAGCAGCTGCTGACATTATTTCCTGAGCCAAACCTTTTAAGGTGTCAGTGAATATCAGTCTGGACTTTCACTTGAAAGCACTACAAGAATTGCTTGGATGATGTCTCTCAAGAGTTTAGGAGTTTAACAAAATCCACAGCTTCCTCTCAAGATCTCAATACCATGCTTTTAAATCTGTACCAGAGTGGTCAGAGCAGGTCTCTTCAACACAGAGCATAACAAATACAAATGGCATTATTCAGAAGGGCATTTTAATGTACATACAAATACTAAAACTTTATGTCAACCTCCAAGGATCATTTGCAGGCAAGAAAACGACAACAGGTAATATCATTTTATAAATCTGATCCAGCTCTACCATACACGACAGATGCTAAAAATAAAAGCTTTTTTCCTTTCAGGGGAAAAAAAAAAAAAAACACAACAAAAACCTCAAATGTACAACTTCAACAAGCTCCCAAGCTCTCTCACTGACACACAAGTCAGATTCTTCTGTCATGTGCATGTAGCTTCAAAAATTAAAAGAGCAGGTGAATTTTAACTGAACTTCTCAATCCCAGGAAACATTATTTTCTTTCTCCTCCAACATTTCAGGAGGCTCCCCAAAAGACAGGGAAGAGAATGGGACACAAAAGCCATTTCTATTCAGTCTTCTTCGTGCAAGATATCCCAGAAAAGGCTGCATTCTTGTGTAACGTTGCTGCTGAAACAGAAAGGAGATTATTTTAAAATGTGTGCAAATATATGACAACAGTTAGGCTTATGTTTCTGAGAATTAATATAGCAGAAAGAAATTTGGAAACTACCTGCGTGCAAATATTTTTGCTAACAATACACAGTACCTTTCAGGGAAGAAAGATTGAAAATGCTTTTATAGACAAGAAAAGTGTTCTCTTAATTTGACTCCAGCTATTTCTACTTTCTTTCTCTTAACACAGATAAAAATAACGAATCAAGTCATATATATATATATGTATATATATATAGCCTGCAGTGTTTCACAGTATCTGAATAAGTAGCAAGCAACTGTAGTTCTAGTAAGTTTAATATCTGCTGGCAGTGTAAAAGCTGAAAGTATGGTTCTGCAGATTAAAAGCAAGAAGCAGCAGCAGCCAAGCACTAGAATAAAACAAAAAGGAATTTTCACAAAGTCTGTATAAAAACATGTGCATCTAAAAGAGACGGATAATCATTTTATACTAAACAATGAGAAAACTGTATCAATCTTTTTATGATCTAAAGATGATTACCTGCTTGAACAATCTACTTTTCTTGATGGAGGGCTTCTATGAAGGCTTCAAGTTTTTCCTGGATTTCTCGAACTTTTTCTGGAGGAATTAAAAAGATCACCGTTCAAATACCTACTACTTAATTGAGGACATGCCCAGAAATAAAAAAAAAAAAAAAAAAAAAAAAACAAAACACCCAAACCCAAAAACAACCAGTCAAAGCTGCAAAGGTGAACAAAAACTAATGCTGTCATCAATACCACCCTAATGCATTTAGTTTCTTAATAACTAAGATTTAGAACGTTTTTCTACAGCAAAAGAAATGAAACCTGGTTCCATTTGAAGAACTTCTACAAACATATTTTATGATTATCATGCTAATTTAATAATTCAAAAATTTACCAAAGCAATCCAATTCTAGAAACATTGTATTTCAAAAACCTGAAATTTCCATTAGATCATGCACAGCAGAACTACTGCACACCTGTTACACGTAAAGAGTTGCTATCTTTTAAATAATGCCCTCTAATCCCTTTCTCTTTTAACCAAATATCCTTATTCTCCACAGTATGTGTCACAAACACTACTAATCATTCTAAAAAAGAGTTGAAAGCTAGTGCCCTTTCAGCAGGGAGAATTTCAGGGAGCCAAACATCAGTATTCAAGACCCCTATTCAAAAGGGCATGCACAATGTTAAGAATGTTTAAAACTTGCACTTGATTTCCTTGCATTTCAGTAGTAACCAGATGGATGTGGGCAGAATCTTATTTTATAAAAATACTAAAGCTGGGAGTTTATCTCTCTACAAAAACAGGATTTGAACACAACTACAGATAGTTACTAAGAATGAAAAGGCAACATTGATTCGGAAAAATTCAGGGGCTTCGGCATTTTTCTACTCTTTTCTCGATTCCATACAACACTTGTCTGTCATCATATAACCTATCTGATTTATTAAATTGCTTATAAAGCAAGATTTAGAATGTAGCTGGAATCCAAAGCCTGCGAGATTTCCTGCTTCTCTCTCACCACAACCTCATTTGAAGCTCCTTCTGTGTGTGATTATAGCCATGAAAAACACACACTTCAGAAATGTGAAGGAACAGGGGGAGAGCAGTGGGACAGACAAAAATAAGTTAGATGAGCATAAACACAGACAAAATTTTTTTTTTCAAGCTAAAAATACTATTGGATTAAAGCCGTATGTTGTGCCTTTTTTTTTAATCTTTTATTAATTTTTTATTCTCTTTAGCAATACCATATGTTATAGACTTGCTTTGCTGAGCTGAAATAACAACAAAACAGAAAGAATAATAAAACAATCAGCCTTAAATGGAATACTTAAGTATGAGTGGGGAGAGGGGAAAAAAAAAAAAAAAAAAGAAAAAAGACCTCCAGAGAAAACGCTCTAAGAATACAGCTAAGGGAACTAAAAGTTTCATCCAGTAACAAAGTAACAATCCCACAGACAGTTATGAAATCCATTTTAGATTAATTATAATAATGACAATAATAATAAAAACTCAACAAAACCCTGTAGCCCTGTTCTAACTACAGTAGAGAATTTTAGTTAGCATTTGAAATAAAATATGGAAAATAGCCTGTGTGAGGATGAAGGAATCCCAAACTTATGTCGTTACTATGCAGCTCTTAGGTTACAAAGAGCAAGCCACTTTCAGCACTGCAGTGTCCCCTTCCCCAGTGGTGCTTATCTGCAAACACAAAGGTACAGTGAGGCTGAATCATACTCCTGGTCCTAAAGAAACACCAAAGAACTTTCTTGAATTTCAGCTGATTTTGGTTTTTTTATGTTACTTTGATATTAAATGAAGACTACAGTTAGGGTAAGGGCAAAAGCGGTATCTTGGAAGTTAAGAAACAGCAGTACCTGATTTTTACAGGGGGCAGAGGGAAGATATCCTTGATTCAGTTCAGCAGAGAGAATCTTTGAAAGCTGACAGTGGAAAAAACCAGTAGTCCCATGATCACTACTCCTCACTAAGCACATTTAAAGTGTTTTCATTACTATCTTTTTAAATAAAAAAAAAAGTCTATGTATTGTTTGCATGTCAGTATATAAACCCCCTGTGTAATGAAAGCATTAATTCTATGGCATTATTTAGGCAACTGCTTAGCTCAGCTTCCAATATTGATGCTCCATGTACATTTATAAAATTAGCCTTTGAAATAATGTCCTATTATTTTAGACAGAGTTGACATACTTTTTGAAAATATTTATCCTGGACCTCACTCTCCAAAATGAGCAGCAGTTGCCAGTGATACTTTGAGATTAGATCTCATGACCCAGAATATCTCTTTATGTTGCGCTTTCAATAGCTTTATTTTTGATGTGGACTTTTTTTAATTGCTACATACTTTCCCCAGGTATGTTCAAAGTGATCAAGCCATTAGACTCAGTGAAAGCAGGCAGATTTAGCAGTATTAAATGCAAATATTTTCCCTTCTAAACCTCTTGCTAATGAAATACTCCAGTCCTGAAAATTAATAGCACCAGCAAAAATCTATAATTATTATTTCACCCTTAAAAAAAAAGTTTGTGTCAACAAAATCCATTTTAATTTTCTGATTAGGGCATATTAAAATAACAGGATAGCAAATATGTATTCCATCAGAATACACTGAATCAGCTGTGTTTGCTCAGAGAACAGACATACTAAAATTGCCTCCATATTATGAGCACTTTATTAGTTTTTATACTTGGACTGAATTGAAATGATTGCCTAACTGTAATAATTATGAGGTCTTGAGGTAATTTAATACTTTGAAAAAACATGCTGGCTATTCTTAAAAAAGAACAGTTACAATGACTGCCAAATAGCTACAATTATTCATGCTATGCCCTGTATTGTTATCAGTAGTAAAGCCTTTTGCAGTAGCAGACCTCAGCCAACCCATAACATTTTCCAAATCCATTCTGTAGCACAGAAAAGCAGTCTGCTAAATTGGTTTACCTTTTAAATAAGTTAATGGCAGAGTTACACATTTACACAACACACATCTTAATAAACCAGTAAATATAAATGCTCGGGCAGAACTCTTCTAATGAGCACAAGTGCAGGGTCTGTAATTCTGGGATAACTGCCCACAGTTTCCTCAGCACCATGTGACATTGCATTTGGAACAATTAATTGTTACAATTCAAGAGTCAGATGTTGCCCATCTTTATTTGGGGAAGTTCTCTCCTCTATGAAATGCACAAGCTGCGTACCTACATTTGCAGGAATTTTGATCTAGATGTCAGTCAAATATTAGTGACTTACACTTGTAAATTATATTACTTCTTGTTTTGAGGAAGGTTTATCAACATGCCAAATGCAGAACATCATTTGGGTTTCAGATAAGAATACTTACTATATAAGTAAACTAAGTTATAGACAAAGGTGACTTGTTGCTCTTTCTAGGTTTTGCAATACTGTCTTTTTCCATGTACAAGCAAGCCACAGATTAAAAGCATTCACGTTGCTAGCAAATTATTTTTCTAACAGGTTGAACTACCGAAGCACTACTATACAAGGCTCCAATATCACAGCAGGCTGTTAAAGTACTACACTTATTATACAGTACTGCAGAAGCTGAAATATGTACTATCGCTTACACTAGATTCTAGAAAGTCGACGTGGTCTTTGGTAGTGTTAATGCAGACCTGACACTACAAATACATAATTCTTCCAGCACCTGATAAACAGTGATCAAAAATCAAATGAAATCAACAAAGAATAACAGTAACTAAGCCCTTGTTTCCATCTTTAGAATAGTAAAATTCACAGGCCCAGGGGCAATGAATGGCTATTCCACTTCCCATTTACCCCATGTTTACCTAAAAGATAAGCTGGTTCATACATCAACTCTTAAACCTCTTGATCTGGTCATGAATATTCCCATAATCCTCCTTCCATATCCCATAAAACTTCACTGACAGAGTGAGGAAATTCTTTATTCAGATGTCTTGAGATCCTCATTCATGCTCAGTCCCTCCTTATCTCCATATGAAATGATATTGCTACCCACTCATTTTCTTTTCATTAATCCTGTGATCCTAAATCTAAAAGGCTCAAAACCAGACTAATTGATCTGTAATGAAGATTTAGATACACTGTGAACACAGAAAGACGCAGTGACAGATAAAGTTTGCTTTTCCTAATATCATACGCTGGTCAGAAAGGAAACTCCTGAAATAGTCTTACAAGGAGTGCGTGCTTACTGATTGCTGCCTTAGTTAGCCAGGCTTATCTACTAATTAACAGTGCAGAAGCTGGGGAATCACTGCTAAAATGAAACTGCTGAAGTAAGTTATCTAACAAATCCCCTGAGGTAAGGCCACATGATCGCAAAGTAATATTAAACACAAATTACAAAAGCAAAGTACATTACTGATTTATTTCAACCACGCTCTAAGTAGCAAGAAAAAGTTTTTTAGGTATTTTCCAACTGCATTAGGTGGTTTAATAAAAGATATGGCCTCTGCCCACAAAACCTGGCCTGCTTATGCTTCTGAAGATGAATTTGGAGACATTCAAGTCATACATACTTACCTGTAAAAACCAATGGTTTTAGCACAGAATTTTGAAGCTGTTCATGTCTTTCTGTGCCACAAATGGGAGTATTTTAGGCAAATTAAAAAGCTTTCCCTTCCCCTGTTTACAAGTTTCCCCATATGACATCAATTTTCAGTTGTAGCATCCAGAAAAATTTTAAAGTCTTTCTGGACATAGATCTGTCTATATTTGATACTTTACAGCATAAAACAACCATGATACAAATGTGCTAATACCTTATAATAAATCCTCCTGTTCTACATTAATGTGATTTCTACCTCCAACTAATGTTTACATGGCATGGCTTTGATATTTGAATGCTCATGGTTGTTACTCCTTTTGCTCTGGATTCTGCTTAGACTCTAGTCCCCTCTTTTTTTTTTTTTTTTTTTAATCTTCCTTCCTTTCTTAATCCCCCTCCTTGCCTAGAAACATTCTCACTGCTTGCTGTGCTACTTCTGTGTTATGGTTAATTAACCATAGAGGCAGAAATGTTGAATTTACTGCTGTGAACGCATCATCTTTCCTCCAGTGAAAAGGAAAGCCCAGTCTGTAGTCTGATTTCATCAAAATGCCCAGAAGCACACCATTAAAAACTGGAAATGTTGATCCACAGTTTCCTATTGAAGCTGAATTTTAGCTGAGGGCTACCTAAGACACAAACCCCATCGTTGTACACAACCCCCTGAGAACAGTCAGGTGGAAAAGGGGCACAGGAGGTGCGAAATCATCGCTTCAGAGTTTAGCCTTTTGTACCACATTCCTGGGTTTTCTAAGGGCCATGCAAAAGCTTTGCCTCTTGTTGAAATAGTTCAAGACAGCATGCTCACAGCCACTCCAAGTAATGCCCCAGAAAGCAGACCTTCCACCCACAGTTACAAGACCTGCATCAACACGCTTTCTCATGTCTCACACAACCACAGCCTAACAGCTACTATAATTTACTGATCATTGCAGGGTCACGTCCTGCTTAATTTTAGAAAATCCTTTGAAACTACCCATCACATTTTTTGCCAGTTTCCTCTTGTTCACATACCATATTTTCCGCTGGATGAGGCCAAGAGGAAAGCTAAAGTTTTAAGAGGGGGAGAAAAGAAAACAAAAAAAAAAAGCGCAAAACCACCCAGGCTGCCCTTAAAGAGACAGAACATCATTTATCAGCTGCAAAGACAGATTTATAAGTAGAGGGCCCCCTCTGTTCCTTTAAGGCTGCAAAACAGATGGGAAGTGAATGGACAGTCAAAGGGTCAAGAAAACACATGGGAGGTGCTGCTTGTCTGCTGTATGTATGTTCCCAGAATAAGAAAGAGGTCAAGATTGTAACTGCATGGCTGGGTGCAGGAAAGGCCTTTTCTTTAGGCTGTTACAAAGACAAACGCTGTTCCTCATCCTGCTGTCAAACTGCTATAAATATTGGTTTGTCAAGAGAGTTTCAGCAGCTAAAAGTTTTTTAAAAAAGGCTGAGCAGGAGGATGAATAATGTGAATGGTTCTTAAACAATTAGCTCATTAGTGTAATAAAAGCACTGCAGAACCCTGAAAAGTTTAAATGGAATTTATAATAGTTCATGTAGTAAAACCATGAATCATTACAAATATACAGCCTTTAAAATGCAAGCTTGCAGAAAACAGCTAGCATGGTCTTTAGCTACCAGTAGTTAGACAGAATGAAGATGCTACTGATGCTACATCGTAGCAGCTTTCCTTTGTTGTTACAAAATGTTTCATACATGCATTGCATTCTATAATAAGATTTGAATTTGTGGCCAGTTTGAGTTCTTTCTATAAATTCTGACTTCAAAGTATGCTCACAGGAATAGGATGATTATGATAAAAAAAATATTGTAAATATTTATAAATCAGGCTTCCCCTCTCAGACATATAAAGCTAGACAGCCACCATGAAACTCACCAGAGTTACTGACAACTTTCCTACTTGCCTTAAATACCTTTGCTATCCTGAGATAAAGGGTATTTTAATCTGAGCAACATCTAGAATATCTGCACTCCAATTACCAGTTCCAGAAAGACAGTGAGAAGGACAGAGACATGCTCTGACTATCCAAGTGCATCAGGTGAGACGCTTTCATTATTAATTAGACAAAGATAATATTTTAGTGTCCTCTCAGCAATATTGCTTTTAAATCCTAGAACAAGGCAAGGTGCTAAACATATTATTTTAGTATACCTACTAAAATCTCCAAGGGTCAGTCAAAATATCAGTTTCATGGATATGAGTTCAATAACTGCCTGATAGTGACCTGGCTGAAAATCTCCTTTTGTATGGCATTAACAGGAGAAAACATCAAGGAGCCTGTTTACTACAAAGTCATATACATAGTTTACATTTTTTCTTCTCCCTGTTGTAGGTGAATCCACTCCTAAACAGGAAAAGATCACCTCTAGATTGTGTATTTAGCCTGCTGTAGAAACATTATAAAATCTTAGGACTAAGAAGTCATTTTAGACAGAAAATAAGCCCCCACAGCTTCCATCACTGAAGTCACTTTTGTTGCAAGTATTAATATTAATAATTAATATCTGCATACAATATCTGAGCAAAGCTATCAGCTGTCTGTACAAAATAGTATCACCTTTATTTTAGACAAAGATAACCAGGCAGCAGTAGGAGAGAGCTTGTCTGAAAACACTTCAGCTATTTTTATGAGGCATTGAGCATTGGAACATTATTTTAGCATTACTAATAATGCTTTTTGGCACCAGAAACAGGATTTGTGCAAAGTGCTGATGAAACTGTAGATTACTAATCAATCAATGTCTTGACCTATAGCTGCCCCAGATTCACAAGCAAGACCTCTGCAGCTTAATGAAACTGCTCCAGCAACACATTTCCCCCCCCCCCCAGTCGAACAGAACAGAAGCTGCCTGTATTTCTTGGAGCGGTCCCCAGGGCTCCTCAGGCTGGCAAGCACGAAGTCTTTCTGTCTCTGACAGAGCATGTGAGATCCGAGGTACGGGGCTGAAGCAAAACCGACAACTATGTAGACTACTGACTTTATACAAGATATGTTCCTACTGGCTACTGCACGTCAGTCCCGCTTGTCTGCAACGAAGAAACTAAATATTACCAAGTTGTGATGAGAGGTCACAAGCTCGTCTACATTTCTATACTGTCATTAAGGTTAGCTTAATGTACAAATGATCATTAATTTACGTACAGCTGCAAGTTTATGAGAGTCACTATGTCTGCAATAGGAAGGCAGGACTTGGGAACCTTTCAGTCCTCTGTCTCTACCTTAGATTTTTAATTAAAACTGTTCTAATAACTCAATCTTTCAGAATTTAGCTGTACTGCTTACTGGACAGCTAGAAGGAGCTTAGTAGCAGAATGACAAGGCAACCTCATTAAACAGACTCGCATCTTGAATCAGACTTACGGACACAGAAAGATTTAATTTCTAAATCAAAACTGTTAAGCTAGGATGGGACACAATAATGCTCATTATTTTATGTAGAAATAGTAAAAAGTGTAAAGGCAAACCAGAAACATTACCCAATGTAAAAAAAAATAACTTTTTCTTATGCAGAAAGGACATATACGGCTATAAAGGTAAGTTACTTATGTAAAGGCTACTGTAACCTTAAGGCTATAAAAATGCAAAGAGACTTTAACATAAGTTAACATAATAATATAACATATTATATAACATAATATAATAACCGTATATAAAACATAACCATATATAAAACATAACATAATAACCGATATTGTTTCTCCGCCCAAAATAAAGCCTACTCAGTAGTGAGATAATAAAATAATATGCTATCAGGACTATTTACATGAAAGTCTCTCTAAAATATGATGTCAGAAAATGAAATGGTGATGAGAAATTTTTAGATCATAATAATATAATTTTTGATAGTCAAAACCTTAGGTCATCACGCCCTGAAGAAAAACAGGTTGTTTTATTATTTTTTCTTAGTTTGTTATCATTCCTAGCTGAAAATATTTCCTTCCCTTTGTATTTATATAGACTTCCAAATTAGAAGCAAAGTGGAGTCCGCTACATCATTAACAACATGCAACATCCATGACACTGACTTCTCCAGCTTTTGGAAATGAGAACAGTTTACACTCCACAGTTCCATATTAGTTCAAATCAAATGCATACATTGGTCAGTTTAAAAGTTTGCATTTATACAAATAGTGATCTCTCCACAATAAGTACTTATTTAAATTTTGATTAATAGGTACCCTCATAAGCAACCAGTACTAAAAAGAAAATAGCATCCGATTAGATGTTTTGATCCTTGCATCATTAAGGACATTTTAGGAAAAAAATAAATTTGGCAGACAACACCAAGATGACCCTCAAGTACAAGAGACACGGGTCTAGGGTAAGATTAACAGGCATTAAATATGTCATTACTCATGTAGCAGTTTATCATTATTTTTCAGTGTCAACTTTTAAGTGATAGGCTTCGCTTAGTCAGAGACAAATGTGCTGAACTTTGTAAGGATCCGTTTTAGAACCTGGACATCAGTGCCTAACTCTTCATCAATAATTTTAAGAAATCACAGCAGGCAGACTTTGGTCATCTGGGATTCTTAAGTTAAGTTAAGTAAACCATCACTCCATCACAGGAGGTTTACAAGTGATGTATGTTCTCCCTTGAGGATTACTTCCCTCTCTGAGAAGACACAGCTTTTTAAAGCACTTTCTGCCATGACACAAAGCAGGAACTACCTTATCTGCACTTTGACACAGACCATCCTACACATTCTTCTGGTTTTAATTCATTAGTTTCATGCAGTTGCCCCAAAACTCAAAGGGGAGGGGGGCAAAACCAACCCCAAACTCAAACATTCAACCAGTGTCTTTCATGTCAAAGCACACTTGCTTGGGTTAATTTAATAAGTTATCTACATGGAATTAAAAACATTATAATAATGCAAAACCAATTAATTTGCATTCTAACAGAGTACCAGAAAGTTAGCAGATCTACTAAAATTAATGGGATACATTGTTGTTGATGTGTTTTTGTTCAAAGGTAGAGGAAATTGAAGACACGACTGCAGAGACTGATTCTGGGCATGTTGCCCTCTGACTTCTCGCACCACAGAGCACCAGGACCTCTATGGAGCTCAAAGGAGTGCAGGAGTCATACTGCCACCAGCACACTGGTGACACCAGTACATGCCTGAGCTTGGTAGACACAGAGAACCCATATGAGCACTTTATTTGACTGATTGAGATTTGGGCTGAAATGAATGTGCTCTGATAAGATGCAGACCATACAAACGACCTGGGAAAAGCTGCTGGCAGGGAACTGAAGACGGCAGCTACCCTGCACATGCCTATCAGAAGCTGGAGATACATTCAGTGATTCCCAGAGGGAAATGGCTGCTCCGCTTTTGTCTGGTTAGAAGGCCACAACATCTCCTGGTGTAACCTTCTGCCAGCTCAGGATCAGACTGTAACTGAGTGCTCCTCACTGCTACGACGAGCTGAAAGGAGCAAAGCAAGACTGCTGCCACTTCTGTGAATTGTCTTGCAACTATGAAGTGACCATATTTTTACTTACACAGCTTCTAAAACTCCAATATTTAGGCATTATGGAAGAAATGAGAGCACAAAATAACTGTAATTCTGCATATTCTAATAAAATTACTCCTCTGTTTGGATTTCCTAGGATACTTTCCTCTTTCTCATGTCTGTCTTGGAACAGCAGGAGCAACATCTGGGCTCTACATTCAAATATCTTCAAAATTAAACCTTTTTTTTTCTGTATCTTGTAAACACTGAAAACCATGTTGGTTCTGAAGAAGCACGTTAAGCATTGATTTAAGGACCACTAAACAATGCCTCTTGAGCTGTTTTGCCTGCCTCTGGTTTCTAGGGGAAAATTACCTAAGATCTGCTTATTTGAGACAAGATCATTCCCCCTACAGCTGAGCTTTGCCCCCTATGAAATGCTGTGACCTTTTAAAAAAGTTGAAGCTCATAATAGAAGAGAAAATGGAAGCAAAGGCTTTAGAAAGCCAAGTCAAGCCATGAATTTAGGAACACATGTAATCAACAGTGTCATGTAGGACAGAGGTCAAATTAAAATAGTGTTGACAGTCAACTCAAGGGACTGAAATTTAATTAAGCTATAGTAATGCCCACAATATAGGATTAGTTTCACACAGCATTTTTATTCCGCAGCTAACAGCAATGAAAGAAAGAAAAAAAGAAAGTAACCACAGAGCAAGTCATTATCCTCAAAGTACTGCTCACAGACTTTATCCCCAACTTTGCATAAATGCATAAGAAAAAAGGAGGCTCACTTGGATTTAAATCACTTTGTTACATACAACAGACACGACAGAGCCCACTCAGCTTTGCCAAATCCGTCACAGGAATTCCAGATCCTGAGTCAGCAACTTGCATATGGAAGTACCAACCTTAGCTAACATTAGCTTTCTAAGTCCATTAGAACAGCAAGTTGATTATATTCATATATGATATTAAATCATTCATGCTCAAAGTTTGCAAAACGTTTACACTCAACACTAATGGATTCAACAAAAGAGAAGAAGTTATGAATTAATGCAATAACTTTAAAGCAATGACTTTAGATACAAAACTTGAACCTATTTTACTGTAACTCTGGTTTATTTAGTTTTTATATGTTTTAGTCTTTACAAGAAAGTTCTGCAAACTGTTATATTTCATACCTTACAAACGAATGACAGAATTTAATCAAATGGCCCTAAGATACCTTTTCTTCATGGGAGAGCTCACTCCTCAAAAGTTTCAAAAAGCTTTTGTGCAGAACAGTCTCAGCTAGCCCATGACACCTGTACAGGTGTCATTATTACTGACAAACGAACTTGGAGGCTGACCCCTTCACATTCATACCTACTAATTTCAGGATCAAGTTTCCACAGGCATTCCACAAGTCCCTTCCCACTTACTGCCAGTGACTCTCCCTGTGTAAACACACATGGTTTTACTTAGAATTTGGCAAAGTTCTGGGTTTTCTTTTCCTTTTTTAACTTGTGAGGAAACAGGATATTGGATGAATAGTACGCTGACCTAGGAAAGATGCTTTGCATGTACTACTCTTATATGTGTTTATCCTGTGCACATAAAAGATACCTTTGCAATATTCATAGTTTAGCTGTTTAAAAAGAATAAAGCAGAAGAAATAAGTGAAGATAGAGCACGAGTATTTCTTTGGGGTCTGTGTAATTTCATCTCTAGTGAAGTCTAGTGGCAAAGCTCCTGCTGACTGTCCAAAGCTAGGATTCACCTTAAGTACTCAATGTACATGCGCACCACCTAGCATGTTTTAAATTCTACTGCAATGTGAATATAGGTAGCTTAGGTTTAGGATAAGACACTGTAAGATCCTGTTTCCATTCCGAAGTGATTAAAGCATTCAGTTCATAACAGTTTTTTAGCAATGAAGCTTAATAAACTAATACTTTCCATGCAGTTGCTAATGAGAAAAGCGTAACCGAGAAAAAGTGATCATGCCTTACAATCTTCGTAAATTATGCCATACAAACAAACAAAAAAACAACAGTGGAAAACTGTAGGGACAAGGCTAGGCAAGTGCATCTTTCTCCCAGAGGAAAAAACCCGGCATCCAGGAAACCAATGCCCACTGCTTAAGCCATGCTCATGCATCAAAGAAGCAAGAAAAAATAACCAGAGATGGGAGGCTTGGCACCAGCTCTGCTGCATGCTCATCCTCCCCACTCCTCCTATAAAGACCATTCATTGCCATCTTGTGTTGGAAAGCTGTATGGCAACTTAATTACTGTACAAAGTTCACGCTACTGAGGAAGTTGGCTTTGACCCTTTATATTAAAAAGAACAAGTCCAGCAGAGTGGAATTCTGGAAACAATCAGGTAGTTCTGGGATGCCTTTCACTGGAAGTTCAACATTAAAAAAAAAAAGCCATGTTAAAAAGTAGTCTACAGAAAGTTAAGATTTATCCACATGCTATCAATTTTGCATATAACTATATGTATTTCTGCTGGAATTGTTACTGTCATTTGTGTTTAAAACAGCAGAAAAGATATTTTTTTATCTTGAAATCAAATTCTTTCACTTATGTATTCATTTTTTTCCAGAAAAAAAAAATGTATTACCCAATACTGAAAAACATAATTAAAAAGGTATAGTTCTAGGGAAGGTATGACTTCAAAGAACTGCCTTTTATAAATAATCAACTCACTTTAGCATTGCCATCAAAAAGATCCTGAAACTCAGCAAATGCCAGCAGTTTTAACATTTTAACAAGTTTTGCAGAAAAAAAACCCATTTCAATATACATTGAAAATTTAAAACCTTTCAGTAAATTCAGAGGCAGCCTGCATGAATGTTCAGTGTGAGTCACTTTAGAAAAGTTAAACACAAATACAGGAGAAAACAGTATGAAACAGTAAATAGTATAAAAGATTACTGATAGAATTAAAAGATATATACTGACTGACCCACCTTCTAAAGTGTTGTAGAAACAAAGGTTAATTAATATTTTTAAAACAGAGAAAGTGGAAAAGCTTTGCGTACAGGTACGCGCACTTGTGCATAACAGCCATAGGCATTTGAAGGGACTGACTTGCCACTAGATTTTTTCCTCCAGCCACAAGCAGTGTCTTAAAGCCTGCAATACAAATAGGGCAGTCCTGACAAGAGGCATTTTTATGAGCGGAAATTGTCATTTTAAAATATTAACGTTTACCATTATACTTTTAGCTCCCTCTCCTCCATTTTACTTCTTACGGTACCTAGCACATGGTATATTTAAGATACTGATTTAACTAAGCATACAGTAAAATATTAAGTTGTGTGGAAATAAAAATATTTTGTCCTTCAGCACTGAGCACAATCAAAATGCACGCGCCAACAGGAAAGTAAATTTAATTCTTCCTGTTGCTGATGAGGCTATTCAAGATAGGGTGAGAGACCTGGGTACATTCCTCAACTGACAGACAACTTCGGTGAAGAACTTCTTGATATAAACAACACACCAGAGTTGCAAGGGAGGTTGTAAGCAATTGCATTAAAACAGGTTCCTACCAATTGCTGAATGTGCCTAAAGTACCCAGTTAGACATGCAAGAGACAGAGAGCAACTTCCTCTTCTTTCTGCATCCTCAGAAAAAACAATAAACATATTTCAAGGGTCCCTACAGTTTAAAAACATGGCATGGAAAATGACTGGGCTGATGGGCTCCAAACTGGCTGTTACTTCCCGCAAAAGAACTTGGAGCAGCAGCAGATAGTCCAGTGCAGCTGTCAGCTCATTGCTCAGCAGCAGGCAAAAAAGGAAATGGACTACAAAGAATTATTGTAAAAAGTCCAGATTAAAAACCAGAAAGCATCATAATGCAACTGTATAAATCCATAATGCCGATACATTTCAAACACTGTGTGCAGTTCTGCTCTCTCATCTTAAAAAGGGTTTAGCAGAACTAAAAAAGGGGAAAAGAGTGGCAAAGCTGATTGAAACTATGAAACTATATCCATGCAAGGAGCAACTACACAGACAAGAACTTTTCAAGCCAGGAACAAGAAGAGAAAGTATGGGTCACATAAACATCTATGAAGTCATGAGTGGCACAGAAAAGTGAATGGAGAAAGATTACTGAATGTTTTTCACAGTGCAAGAACTAAGAAGAACCAAATAAAACTGGCAGGAGGTTCAAAAACAAACAAAAGGAAGTACTTTTTCATACAATGTGTAGTAAAACTCTGGAACTAATTGCCACAGGATGTTGCAATGCCAAAGTTTACATGAGTTCAAAAAGCAATTAGAGAAATTCACAGGGGGGAAAAAAAAAATCCATGAATGGCTACTAATCACAAAGATATTACCTCAGGATTAGGAAATCTTGGAACCAAAGATTATTAGATGCTGAGAGAGCATACCAGGCAAGTACTACTGTACGCTTAACACTGTTCTTATGTTGTTCCCTAAGTACCCACACCTGCTCATGCCAGGGACAGGACACTGGGATACACCAATCATGAGGTCTTTCAGTATAGGTATTCTTATGGACTGATTGCATTTCAGGAGATTTTTACAGTCACTTTTTCCAATTCAGCTATTCATCTTCTGCTCTGCCCCTTTTTGTATCTTATGACCCTTTTTTCCAGATGGTCTCTAGTCCCAGGGCTTCTTTATTTCCATAAACTTAGTAATTCACTGGTGCAAGTGTCATTATGATACTTATGATAAGGAGTGTATTTACATTACATTAAAAGCCTTTTTTCAAAGAAAAAGTGACCTTATATACCTTATAAAATACATAATTTGTTAGAAATCGTTCAAAAGAGCTGTTTACAGTCTTTAAAGTACCTAGAATAAAACCTGAGAAGTAAACTTTGAGAAGCAACCAGACTCAGAGTCTAAGGGTCATCAAGGAACATTCATATACAGGGTTAAAATACCATTCAAGGCTGTAGAACACAGATTACAAAACCTGCTCAAATAAGTTCTGAGTATTATATGAGCTCTCATTATGAGATTGGGTCACCCATGTTAGAAACAGTTTGACATTAACCAGTATCGTGAACAAATCACAAAACACTTCCAGTGCTTCAGCGTTAGAAGACTGATGTGCCGGAAGTGAGACAGCGTTGCTGTATTATCAGCATCAAGAGGAAGTGTCCCAACCTCAGGTATATAAATAATTTAGATTTGCAAGTACAGTTTCTAGTCAGGAAGCGAATCCCAGCCTCATATTTACAAATTTAGACTGGAAATTAAAAGACCATTTGTAACCATCAGAGGAATGACGTCCTGGAACATGTTTTCAGTAACGAATAGTGAGCCCCAACAAGTTAACTGCTTTAAAGATGGAGCTCAAGATAGTAAATGAGCTGGGTTATATAAACACAGCTGCCTGGAACAAAAAGAGACCGGACTTCATGATTCAGGGGATCCCTTCCATTCTCTTCCTAATGAAAATACAAATACTTTATGGATGTGTGTTGTGGGAGCTAGGATTTTCTTTCCTTAAGCAGAGCCCCGATTATCACTAAATGCTGAAAGAAGGAAATTACTTGTATAGCCACCCCAGAGTTCAATCCTCTATGCTATCAAAGTCTGTCTCAGGAGTATGAAAAAAACCCTGCATCACAGAAAAGCACTCTACTCACTAAGGGAAAGCCAAAGAAATCTCTTTTTCCTGTAATTTGCCCATAAAAATTATAACCACTTAGCAATAAAAGCATGCAGAAAGTAGAGAGAACACTGCTGATTTGACTACAGAGCTAAGCAGTGGCAGTTTTAAAATCTTCCCACAGGTACAATAAAACAGAACATGTCATCATATATCTTTTTGTACTGAATACCGATTATTTCCTTAGAAAAATGTGTGTGGGATCTGTGACCTCGTGGATCTAAAGAAACACAGTGCAGTGACTGTGTTTTAGCTACACTGTAATTTATGAAATGCATACTACAAACTTGAAGCATATATACTAATACACAGATACCTAGGATTATAAACACACAGGGAGGCTGCTTTTACAGCTCTAGTCTTAGTTTACAAAATAACAACCCCAGCTGTTACTGCTTTGAAATGGAACTTTATTCCTGATGCTGGTGAGAAGCAAAATTGACAATGCAAAAATTCCAAGTTGATTTCAGTGCAAAATAAAGACCGATTAGCTTAAAAACTATGTGCTTTCTAGTGCTCCTTCACTTTGTTTTGAAACATGGAATATTTAAGGATAAAACAAAGTCACCAAGTTTCACTCTATGCCAGTAGTTGCTCAGGAAAAAAAATTAACATCCAGCATCAAAGCAAGAAAGCAAGCAGCACTGCTCACTAATAAAAGGAGATAACTTCCCGATTAGATATCTGTGTCCCACTGTGCAGGTTACCACTAGTTTTACCTCAGCATACACATATAGAGAAGGAAAAGCCTTCGTTTGAGTAACACATTCCGCTCACTCTAAAAGAATGTCTACATGAAGGTTAATACAGGGTTTCAAAAGCAACAGGATGTTTGGAGAGAATTATGAACCTATAATAAAAATTATGTAGTCACACCAGCCGTTTCAGACACCAGTCAAAAAACTGAGACAATTTGCCCTATATTCACTAAAATTCCCACTCAATTTCAAAGTCTTATAGCAACACTTTCTAAGTGACAGCAAATACCATAAACAACTGGGATTTTAATAACAATGCTTCCAATAATAAGAAAACATTTCCAATGTAACCAAACTAGCACTATCAAAAAGAAATCTTTAGATTTTGAGTTTATTGTAAACAAAACGTTTTATGTGATGTTTTGGATGTAAAAAAATGGAGGACATAATTCATACTTAGGAAACTAACAGGAACTGAAGGCTTCTCGGTCCCACTGAACCCTGGATATCAGAACATTGCTAAATAAAAGAAGGAACACTGACCACAGCATGCATTTATTCTGAATTAAATAACCAAAGTCATATTTTAAGAGCAAATTAGTTGCTTCATCAAATACAAAATAAAAGTATAAGAAGAAAGGTCACCTGTGATCCAAGACGTAGATATCTATATATCCACATTAACTTTATTTATCACAAGGGTTTTTCTTCCTTTTCCTTTTTGCACAGCATTGTATTTTTCCCTTACCAGACCTGGTGTACAGCTGGGGCTTAAGCAGAATGAGCCAAAACCCAAACAACGTATGTGTAAGAGCAAGCCCCATCAGCTAGAAGTGAGTCTAAACCTTATGGGATGTGCTAGTAGACAACAAGAGTATCAACCTCAGCCTGCATTGTCCCCTTAAAAACTTTCAATTTTTAAAATCTTACTATATTGACCATAAAACCCCTCACTATATTGACTCCTTAACACTTGCCAAGCGACTCAAAGCATTAAAGTACTGTAAACCTTGTAGAAGGTTAAATCTGCTGGATTTTCTTCCTTGCTCAATCTCTTAATAAAATGTTCACCTCAGCTTAATAAACACAACACATCAGATCTTCATGTCTGATAGGTTTTGTTTCAGTATACATGGCCTAAAAAGAGCTGGCCAGTAAATCACAGAAATTTCAGCTAATCTGTATTAAAAGTCAGTATTATCTGTGAGAAGGATGTGTATTTCACCCAATAATTAAAAAAAGATGGGATCAAAACCTCCTTACAGAGTCTTGACTGAATTGCCCAGAGACAGGTCTCTGAGGTATGGATTAACCATGTTGTACTAGAAAAAACAAGAACTTCCCTTTACAACAGTACTGTGGTTTAAGTACATTTTTCAATATACTGATGCATTATATTTATATCAGCAAATTTACATCTAATGTAAATTATGTTGTTTTATCACACTGTACTACCCACGTCTACCTTTGAATCAGTGAGATCTGACTGTATTTAAGAAAAAAATCCATTTGTGGTATTAATTAAATGCTAGCACATGACAAACCATTAAATGTTCTCAAGGTCAGTCATCAGAATTTGCTTCATTTCAAGCTAGTTCCAAAACACTATGGAGTAGGTACTTACTGAGATCCTCTGCAAGCTGCACCCTCTTGCCAGTTAGGAGCTTCACCTTTTTTTCATTGTCCTCAGCAAAATCTTCAAGCACTTCCTTTACATTCTTCTCCAAACGCCTTACTGTAAAAAAAATAAGGCAACAAACCAACACACAAAAAAAAAAAAAGTGAGTGGTAACACTTTTGCACCTGTAATGACCTAAGGGAAGGTCTGTGGGAGACAGGACCTAGCTTCCTACATTTAGGGGCAATTTTTTCTCCATGGAGGGTAACTTGCCTCACATGACAGGGTTCAGACCTTTTACTCACACCTTCTTCAAGAAACAGGTTGAAAACTATTTTACAGATCAAAGATCATTATTAGTAGTTGTACCATGACAGTAGCAGATTGCTCTGTAAAGCATGCTTTATAAGGAAGCTGCTGTTGTATCAGCTTGTCTAGATATTACATGGCACATTTTGCATGGCTTTTAAAAAAAATAATCAATTCTAATGGATTTTATTTATATCAAACATTTTAAAATTAAAATCTACAGCCAGACTGACCTGAGAAAAAAAAGAATATAGTCGCCATTTCTTATTATTCTTTCTGCTTGGAAAAAGATCCTGACAATTGGTGTCACGTAAGCTGAAAATACTTGAAACTGGAGAGTGTCTTAATTATTTGACATTCTATTTAGACTCAATTATTTAATGTAAATAGAATGTCAAATTCTATTTACTGTACATCTTTTAATTACCTAACCAGGACACACAAAAAAAAAAAAAAAAAAAAATCAGACAGCCAT
>NW_009259796.1:4731978-4768469 GCF_000687185.1 Egretta garzetta
AAAAAAAAAAAAAAAAAAAAAATCAGTCAGCCATGCTAAGCATGAAAGGAACACATAGCTAGAACACCACTAGAAAATTTTTAAATCATTTTTTGTTTCAAACACCTCAACTTACTATGACCCTTACCTTCAGTGTTAGTAAGCTGCTGCCTCAGTGTATTTGCTGTAATTGCCAGCATTCGCTGTATTCGCCAGAAGAGGACAATATCATTACATTCAAGCTGAAACAAGGGAAGTTGTAAAGTCAGACCTCTGGTGTCCAGCAAACATCCTACACTTACAAGAATCTGTTGACACTTTTAGCAGCAACTGTAAACTCATGCATACATATCCTGATCTTGCACAAAACTCCCACAGAGTAACTATTGTAACAAGGAAACACACCAAAAATACTTCTCAAGAACTGGGTCAGCCCTATTTTATACACTGCATCCCCTTTATATCTACTATTTTCAACAAAAGAGCCATATCAAGGGCTATGATCGAAAAACAATTTTCACACACTATATGCAGGCTGGTGAGTATAACCAGCTCACTGAACTACCACACTTATTCATAGCAAAGACACTGAAAGAGAACAGCTGAAGTCCATATTGTGACTCCCTGCCTGACAAACACTTCTGAAGAGTGTTGGGCCAAGGGCTGTATTTGTTAACAACAAAAGAGACAGCTTTGACACCTGCAAGAATGGCAGGAGGGAGCACTACCATCACATTAGAAGACCTTAAAGAGACAGTAACAGGAATAGGAGGCTAAGTGTCATTGAGAGGCAGCCCTCCACTCTACGAGCTCATCCTCTGTTATCTCTTACAGGCAAAGGTATTTTTGCAGTAGTAAAGGTTTCTGGCTCCTTGGGGATCATTGTTTCTCATTAAAAAGAAAAACAAAACTCCAGAGAGTGAGGAGCTCTACCTTTCCAGTAATTTCTTTTCAATTTAAAATACAAAAGGTAAGAAAAACTATGTATTCTTTACTTTGCGTGACTTCATGCATACTGTCATTTGTTGCACAAGCTTGGCTTTATGAAACTGGGAAGTTATTTAAAAGATCTGTTTGTAAGCTCCATAGTTGTTTTTTATGTTTTTCTTTTTTCTGTTGATCACATGTGGTTCCAAGCATTAACTCTAAACACTTATTTATCATACTTATCCCATAAAAACCCCTTACTTCATGTTTTCTGAATTTTTCGTATCAGTGAGGTAAATAAATATCAATGGGAAAGTGGGAGAAATGGACACCAAGAAGATATCAATAGCTGTACTCTTATACGGCTTTTAACAGTGTATTTTCAATACACATTGATAAATAACAGATGTTAGGTTATGGTTGATACCTAGTGGTCATTTTATAGAATTACCACCAGGATGGCACTTTATCAATTACAAGCCTCCTGTAAAACATATCTAAGATAAGCAGCTATCTCAAGCTAAAGCATATAAAAGAAAGGTTAGGCTAGGTTAAAGTATTTGTAGAGGGTTTTTTTTTTTTTTTTCTCAACTGAGATGGAATTAAGGCAAAACACCAGTGTATCTGTTCTTCAGTTTACCTCTGAGTCCACAAAATGCCTCTGATAGTAATAGAAGCCTCTTCGACAGAGATTGCAGTGGTTCAAAGCAGTCTTCAGGAAATATCTTCTATAAATTTGGTGCCATGTGTCTTTAATCTAGGAAAACAGTACTTAGATTTGACTAAATACATACACTCACTATCGTGCATAATTTAATGATCACATTTAATTTTAAAATGTAACTCTAAATTCCACTATTGCTATCATGTAATATATTTTTAAATATTTCTCAGCAGTTTGTCTGCAACTGGGATATGATTAATGTGTTAGTTACATCTGGCAAACATTACAGATTGTCAACTTAGAAAAAAAATTACTCTTCCATGCTTGTAACATAACTGAATGCTTAAAAATATTATCTGCAGCCAAAATACACTGAAATTATATACTACAAAACAGGACAAGTTGTTCTGCTGTTGGCTTCACACAATCTTCACATTAACACTGAGAATACATTTTTGAGTGGTACCCATTAATTTATCAATTAAACCAGATTAAAGCATAGAGGAATATTTAATGGGTCTTATGTAAACAAACACTTGTAACTTCTCTTGATTAGGCTTATTTATGTTCCAGTTCTTCAAAATTAAATATGTATATAGATACGTCTCTTCAAAAAAAACCATAAAATAAAACTAAGAAAACCAGCTGCTTAGCTATAAAGGAAACTCAGTTTGCACTCAGTCTCCTCACATAAAGGATGGGGATCACTACTCTGACCTTTACAAAAAGGTATGGTAAGTGCTGTACAGGAAAGGGGCAGCAGGTATTTAAATAACTCTTCTACCTTGAATAAGTACATGTATTAATGTTGAAAAGGTAGCCAAAGTTACTGCAGAAAATAAATCACTGTTAAATGAAATCTACATCTATTACTTATTAATGTTTCAATTCTCACTTATTTAAAATCTTACATTTAATTAGATAAAAGGTCTAATTACCGTTAAGAGCCTTACACTGCAATGAGATAAATCATTTTCCAGAACACTTTAAATGTACAATACATTCCCTCAGGTCTCTCTAAAAACCCCTGCCTTTTTCCAAGTATTTTTACAAAATTTCCCTCTCTTCGTTGTACCTATGAACTTCAAACTGCACATACAACCACACTGAAAGCTTAGGAATGCACAATATGTTTTTATTGTATCTTGCTCACAAAGGCATTGATTCCACTATGTAACATCTGAACAATAATTTTAAACAAGCCTTGTCATAATGAAGGCGAGAAAATCTGCTCAGCATTCTGATTTCAATCTAAACTGACAGATTCCGAAGTGTTATACTGTATTTGTCTGACAGCCAACAGAAGTGAGTGAACTGCGTGCAAGCAGTCATTTAGTAATTAATTTGGAAACATCTGGATTACAAATTCAGTATTTAGATGGAGTCTTTTGTATGCTATCTAGAAAGAACATCAAATGTTCACAGGGGGCTTCCATATGTTTTGTTACAATTCTGCAGCTTACCAGACATGGGTCCACTGTTATTCCTCTTGCTTCAAGATTCTTTCTGACAGTCGTCACTTCATCATTTGCCAGATAAGCTGCATGTTCTTCATTGCATTTGATTAATTTCTCAAGTTCGTTTTTTGTTTCGTTACGAATATTCTAGGTTAAGAATGCTTAGTTAGAATTGATTATTATAGACTCAAAAGATTATCAGCACCTCCTCAATAAACAGTCTACCTGCTTAATAAGCCAGAACAGAAAATACCTTTGACACTATTAACTATTTTATTTATGTGACTCAAAAGGGTATTTGTGCAAAGACATCTCAAATACAGTATTTTTAAATGGATAGTTCACTATCAAATTTTCATATTTTTTTCTTTTCATTATGCACAGAAATGCAGAAGAGGAAGAGAAGGGTAGAAAAAAACCCCATAGGTCTTAGCCTCCTTTCCCCTCCATGAACACCCACTAGCAGGGCTCACATTCACATATCACCTGTGACACTGATGAGAATTGTAATTTTTGCCTAACAGCTAGCAAGAAGTCTCCATGGATTCATACCTTTAAGTTGCTGTTCATTAAAGTCAAGTAAGATAGGTTGAAGTCACTGCCTTTCTCCCATACCTGGCTGCACACAGTTGACTTGTAAAACTCCTTCCTCTGAAACAATTACTTTCTACTGTATTCTTTTAAACTCTACTTACTTCTTTAAAGTATGATTCAGTTTGAGAAATATCTAGAAAAAGTAACATAAAAAGCCCATCATCTCTGGGCATTGAACGGAAGGTGCTATTTAAATTCAAAAGAAATTTCCAAAAGCTATGAGCAAATGACAAGTGAGATTGTGATGAAAACAGTCAATTGGAAGATACAACTGTGACTAGAATGCCAGTGATAATGCTATCACATACTAATTAAGTCCAAATGAAGCATGATAGGAAACTACAAGTGACTTCTGCTTAAAAGGCATGCTTGGAAAGTACAGAAGAGAATAGTCCAGTTTCCACCCTGTTTTCATCAATTTCTTTCTACTGGAAGAACTTTAGTATTCAGGTCAATGGCATAATAGTAAAGATGCAATTCAGCTGAAGAATGGAAAACAGTTTACAAGCCAAGATATATCTGCAATATGAAAAAAGTGTATGAAATTCTCCGTGGTGTAATACTTAAAACAATGAATAGTAATTGTGAAGTATTTAAAAGTAACTTCTTTTTTTTAGTCATCTAAATAGTGTGAAGAAGGTTGGTATTTTTTAAAATTTACTGAGTAATCAAAGTCTTCTAAAAGTAGTGAACTACACTTTTTTTTTCTCCTTTTACCTGTTCTTTGGTGCGGCCTGTCCAGTATAACCACCTTTTTTTCCAGTCTGGACCCACCATATCTTCAATAACAGATTCAGCTAAAAAAAGGAAACATGATGTTAAGTGTCACTTAAATTATATATAACCAGCCAAATGTATAGTTCTAAAATTAGGTACAAGATCAAGAACGGACATTTTATGCCCAAGACCATAAAATATGCCATAATGAGTCAAGTCGGGTGTCTTTTACTTAAAGCAACAGTCAACAACTTTTACTAATACTTAAAAGTGACTGCAAACTGGTAGATAGTTCAAGGAAGTATATAAAAAACCATAGCACCCCTCCACTGGGACAGCCCTCTAGGTTCCAAATCAGGGGTTTAAAAATCTTACCTTGTTGCAACTTGCATCAAAATTAATTATGCTTGATAACCATAAATGGACCAACTACTTTCCCTGAACTTATTCTACCCTTCTACCTGTGTGTCTGTACCATTTTTTGACTCTACAGCTATCTATCACTTATCTTTCAGTTGCCTCATTGCAAGAGTACTAGCTTGTGAGGCTGTATTTTGCTAAACATTTCTATCAGTATCAGTACCAACTGAGACAACCACTGTCTCAGTTGTGCTGATAGAAAAGCTTACGCTGCAGTCAAGTGAAGTAGATCCAGAAACTGGCCCAGATAAAAAAGCACATAAGGGTGGAATACTTCACACAACTCACTGTCTTTGAGACGACTTTGGAGCGTCTCTTCCATAAAATGAATAGCTGCATCCCACTGCTGTTTATCAGATATTGACCGATCTTCTAAGGCATTGTGCTGGATCACTCGCTGCAAAACAGAACATCATTTTAGCATACAATAAATCATTTACTGAGGATTTAGTAAAAAAAAGATTTCTGACTTCTCTTCATTTTTTGATGTCTATAAAACCAGCATATATTGGGCACACAGGATTTATTCAAGAGGCACCTTTTCAAAGCACTGCTGAAAATATTTTCTTATGTCCTTAATTTGACTCTCTTCTATAGCCTAGCATAAATAATGTAAAAAAATACAGCAAGCAATATGAAATCTGTGTCTTACAGAATCTATGAAGATGGTAATGAAACACTGCTATTTTTATGTGGCTATAACAAAACAGAATAAATGAGCTGATGCTAAACAATTCTCACAATGCTGTCCTTGGGCAGCCAGTGGATTATTGAGGACTTTTTCCTGAACCAACCAAACCAATTTTATTACATGTTATTTAGGGCAATAATTAACAAAAGGTAATAATAAAATGAATTGAGAAACACTGAATTAAAATATTATATAGGAAAGGAGAGATGGATATATCTTCCTATCATTTTATGATTACATTAAAAGGTGGCAAAAATACTGGATAGGGAACTTCAGTAAAAAGATTTCACTTAGTCAACAATGCAGAAAACCCCACTACATTGTACCAGGCTATCCTCTGCTCTCTCATTCCATTTATGTCGTTTAATACTTTCTTCTTTGACAGCTTGTTTCAATTTATCAAAGATATCATCATGCTCTTTTCCTTTTTGTTCTGTCATGAAACGGGCAAATTCTTCTTGCAAAGTCTCCCATGCCACCTAGAAAGTTAGCAAACAATACCTACTGAAACGGACCATTACACCACGTGCCAGCTGGTAAAGGAACATTTATGACAATTCTTGCAAGTATAAAAATTTGCATATTTTCTGAAAACAACGTACAAGCATAAAAGTAATTGACTTTTCCTTTGCTGCCTTATCCATTACTAATGAAGTCAACACTAAACTTTGCTATGTTGTAGCAAGTTGAATTCTGTTAAACTTGCATAAATCTATTAAATATGAATATACCTAGCTTGATGGGTTTGTTTAACCTTTTAAAGAGGGGTGTTTTGGTCTTCAATAGGGAAAATTCACCAGAAGAGCAAAATAAAGTGTTCCTGCTATATATGCTTCTCAACATCAATATCTTGCTAGCCTTTTCTGACATGCAAGCTGGTAAGGACTGTAATCAGCCCTTCAAACTAACACTTTCTTTCTCTGGAGCTATGCTTTCATTTAAACAGGCTTTGAAATATTTTTTTATGTTTTTAAATAACTAAATTCTCACCTCTACTGCTTTATTAGGCAGTTGCTTGTCAGTCCACTGCTTCAGTTTGATGTCCACAGTGGTGTTAAATGTCCCCGAGTTCATAGTCTGTGCTGCTGGAAGGTAGATATTCTCAATCACATGAGTAGACACCCTCTCCCATAAAGTTTTCTGAAGAATCTCCTCCCTAAAATAGAACGTTGTAACACATATGGTGGCTTTCAATACAAAAGTATCTAACAAGCACACATTCAATTTGTTACGCTGAGAAAACAAGACTACAGAATACAGGAAATACTCCTTAACATCAGGACACAACTTCAACCAAAATCCACTCGGAACTAAGGACACAAATAGACAGTATTTTCAGCAGCTTCAGAAGTTGGCTTCTACGATTCTTATGGCTGCCACTGCACTGCACAACAATTCCTTGCAGCCTTTAATTATACCACTATAACCATGCAGAGCTGTGTGTGCATGTGCACAGCAGGTGGGGGCAGACTGTAAAATATGGAAGTGATCTGTCTCAAGTCCACACTCCTAAAGAAGCATGTGGATTTTGTTTCTGTAGTATTCTGATTTGTTTGTTGGAACATGCTGTAGTTTTCCATTTTGGATTTTCATTGATTATTCTCAGATTTGACAACAATAAAGCAAGTTGAGAGGTCCAAACTTTCACCAAAATGTATATTGACATACATTTTATATAAATGTGCCTCACGTCACTATAAAACTAAGCACCACTTTCCTCTTTATGATGCATTTCAAGAAGTAACAATGGAAGCAATCTAACTTTAACCTTTTTAAATTACAATAAACCTACTCAGGAAACTTTGCAGCTGCAGTGAGACAACTCAGCTGAGCCAGCATGACATGCAGCCGGTACCCACAAAGGCAGTCACGCTCCTGCCACAGGCTCCAGTACAGGTTGTGGGTTTCTTGCAGGTTAATTTTGTTCTAGCTCAATATGCTAAATCAGCTTACCAACAGGTCATATGGTAGAATGGTGACAGCAAGTGCTGAAGAATAAAAAACGGCCTTTTTTTGGTGGTACAATTCTATCAGATTCACCCAAGCCCTTTTCTTCCAAATGGGCTGAAGCTGAGGACACAAGCCTCATCACTGATAATGCCCCTACTCTAACTAGGCCATCTGTGGACAAAGAACTGAAGAACTTCCAATAAATATCAGTCCTCCCCCTGTTTCAACAATGGTATAATTGAGAATTTGTCTTTTGTGTTTAAAGCATCCTTGAGATTTAAAAAAATTTTTAAGCGGTCCTCTGATATACCAGTATAAATGAGGACCAAAGACACTAGTTTTTTTACTGTTGGAACAGATCTTTGGCATATTTAGGGTAGCAAAAGTATTTATACAAAATTAAAAGGAACTCAAGCATTTAAATGTTGAAAGAATTCACTATAAATAAAAATTAATATTGCCACCAGTAAAACATGTTTTCCTTAAAAAACTTCGTTCAAAATAGGATGATTTGGATAGTGTTCAAACAAAGACCAACTATTCTTGATCACCATTAAAAGAACTGGGGATGTGGCAAATTAATTTCACTTACAGGGTGTGCTGGAAACTGTCTTGTGGATTTTACCACTTACAAATACACTGCAGGAGAAGGGCAGTCCTCTGATTAACAACAAATGCAAAGCTTAGTCCTTCTTTACTGATGTGTCAATAAAAATACACTTTTGCTTTGCTTAATTCAATCAAGCTTAATTGGAAGCAATGAAAGTTTTAACAGGATAGAAATATTTGCATTCATCAAATGCACTGCTATTTTTGGGCTGCATATAATGGCTAACAGAAGCATTTTTTCATGACTTAGGTTTCCAGTTCTACTTTATAGCTCATTAAACGTTATACAACTAGAATCACCTCTACATTTAAACTTTCAAAAGAAATGCACAGAAACATTCATGTCATACACCCACCCAATCCACAACATAAAATGAAGCAGACTAGACACAGGCCAGGGTACTCCAGCATCCAATACTCCAGACACACACAGCAAACAGCAGCAAACACCAAAATGGCAAACCTGTGTTATGTTTGGACTAGAACATAACTTCAGACTAATACACTGCCTACACTGCCACTGAACTCATCCACATGCCCAGAATTATTCTAATGTCATTAAGAGTCAGATATTTTATCTTGGTTTTTAATCTGTAAACAAGTAACAGTTCACTGAAGGCAAAGGCATTAAAGAAATCTTTTTTTCGTGGTTCTCAGTTGTGGCACAGGCTGTCAAAGTAATCCTTTACGTTGGTTAGTCTCAGCCTGCATCTACGGTGGCTTTACTGTAGTGATGCTACACTGTACTTAGGCTAAGCTCTCTCTCACACCTACGTCTGCCTTACAAAGTACAGCAGCGTAGTATGGTGCTCCTTGGTTGAGGCTACCAAGATCTACATGTAGGATTAAGTTCTCAAACATCCAGATCAGCTCTTTACAATCAGGAATTACATAATCCTTATAATTCCAAATCTCTGATTCACAGATATACAAAACTTCTTTTTTTCCCTATATCATATGTATTATTTTGATATGCAGAATGATAATTCCCAAACATCAAGTTAAGAGGAATTCCCGCTTCATACTTCAAGTGAACATCTGAAAACATCTTTGACTGTTCCTTTTCATTTTTGAGGAATATCTATTGTTCATTATACTGCATAAAACCAGAACAAACCAAACTGACACTGTATAATTTTTCTCGAGGGATTATATAAGTATTTGCAGATTCAGAATAATAAACAGACTACTTCGACAGACACAGAGGAGATAATAATACATTGTCCTAAGAAAAACAGATTCTTATTTATATGTGAGAATTTTGTTTACTAAACTCTTTATATTTTAGAAGTAAACTTCTGCTAGTTAATAAAAAAAAAAGCAAAAAAAATTGCCATACCAGTGCTTTGGTGTAACCTGAGTCAAACTTATGACTTCATCAAGAATCTCATTCTTTGCTTTTTCAAACAGTTCATTCTACGCAAAAGGAAAAAAAAAAAGAAATAATAAAATTTTAAGTATAGTTTGATCATGTTTTCATACAAAGAGTAAAAAACCAAAAACTTTTTCTTATGGCCTTTAAGCCTAAAATGATATCTTCTGGTCACATTCTGAACAACGTATGTGCTTGTCATAAGCTACCCTGGTTTCCCATACATCTTCCCAACCCATCTCCTGCATACCTCTGGCTAGGCATGGCATTTGAATATTCAGGATCTCTATAAAAGAATTAGAAAATGGGATCATAATTGTTTTGTTACTCTGTCTGAAATGCCAGGGAAGTAACTTCTCTTTGCCAGTTCTCTCATGATCACAAAGAAACACTGACCTATTCCTGTGGGCAAGTTTGGTCAGTTAACTGTATACCAGAAGAGCAAAGGACTTGCTAAGTGTTGAAGTAACACAATTTTGAAGCACACTATTTCATAAAACAGAGATCTCTTATTCCCTAGAATAATTTATACTGACCTCACAATTTTAAAGTGTCAGTACTTTATATGTTAACTTTAAGAAACCTTTACAAATGAGACCAAATGGCATAAATTTTAATCCATAATCTTCAATGCTTTGTAGCACACAAATTAAAGCAGTAGTGTAATTTACCCTGTCGAGCTCTCGCAACCGGGGGTAATTGTTCTTCCATTCAGTCTCAAGATTGAAACGTGTGGCTGCAAAAATCAGAAACAAGGCCTTTATTCTAATTGTCTACATGCACTCCATGACTATGATAAAAATTTAGCAGCTACTGAAATTGCCACAAACCTTGCTTATGACAAACCCCTCCAGGAACTTTAAGGGCCTCTGCAAACGAGCAAAGGTTTTTGCTTTTTACACTTAAGATATTATGTCTGCAAACTGCAGGATTCATGCATTGAAAAAATGTAGTGGAAAGAGAGCCATTCAACTTCCAGCTCTGTACAAGCCAGTCCTGACCTGGCTGATCAGACTGTATCTTCATATAGGAAGCCATTTTAAACAACATCTGAATCCAATGGAAGAAATGTGTTTTACCCATAAAAACTATGAAGAAAAAAATAACTCTGTTTATTTACTCTTTTGGCTTTTAGAGCAAGTGGGTCCTTCATACCATGAATTATTTTTTAATGTGTTTTTGCAAAGATTAACTGGGGCAATTATCAATTAATGAGAAATGGTGATCATATAAAACACAATTGCCCAAGCGTGCTGGCAAAATGGTATTATGTGCGTGGAAGAATTAACTGTTTAACAGCAAGTTGCCATTTCACTTGTTTTTTGAAAAGATGTCTACCTTTAAAAGCATCTGCTTGCTGCTCCACAGACTCTCTCACCATTTTCCAAAAGCAATCAGACACTGCAAGACTTAAGTTCTTTGTTGTTACTTGGTGTGCCTTCAGCATGCATGTCCTGTAAAGACAGACAGCTAGAGGAAATTCTTCTATGTATACCCAGGCTTTCTGGCCCCCGTTTTTTTCCTCACAAGAATAAAGCTTTGCTTTTTATAGCAGAGAAAAACATGTCAATGCACACCTAGCCCAAATTCCACTCTCTTTCTCCAAAATACTCAGTGCAGATGATCACCAAAGCAAGTGGGGAAAAAAGCCAACCCAAAAACACCTCACCACAAATAAATTTGTATTCTAGAGGTTGCAGTGCAGGTACTGCACTCCCAAAGACCATGCAGCTTACTTTCCTGAGAAATACAAGCTTGTGAAATCAAAACTCTGCTCAATGAACTTCCAGCAGAACACAAAAGTTAACCCTTTCAACACAACACCACTGTCACACCAAGATGACTGCTACTTAGAGGCACTACAACTCATATTTGGGCTGGATTCACTCCTCCCAGCTGTATCAAGTGCCTAGACATAGGCTGGGAACTTACAGAATCATAGAATCATTTAGGTTGGAAGAGACCCTTAAGATCATCGAATCCGACTGTTAACCTACTAAACCACATCCCTAAACACCACATCTATTAAATAACTCCAGGGAAGGGGACTCAACCACTTCCCTGGGCAGCCTGTTCCAGTGCTTGACAACCCTTTTGGTGAAGAACTTTTTACTAATATCTAATCTGAACCTCCCCTGGGGCAACTTGAGGCCATTCCCTCTTGTCCTATCACTTGTTACTTGGGAGAAGAAACCAACCCCCACCTCACTACACCCTCCTTTCAGGCAGTTGTAGAGAGCAATAAGGTCTCCTCTGAGCCTCCTTTTCTCCAGGCTAAGCAACCCCAGTTCCCTCAGCTGCTCCTCATAGGACTTGTGCTCCAGACCCCTCAACAGCTTCACTGCCCTTCTCTGGACACGCTCCAGGTCCATAATGTCTTTCTTGTAGTGAAGGGCCCAGAACTGAACACAGTATTTGAGGTGTGGCCTCAGCATTGCTGGATACAGGGGGACAATCACTTCCCTAGTCCTTTATTTTTGATACAAAACTAGAGCCAATGGACTGGAGAGAGGCTCAGAACTGCAGCAGAATCAATTGCTGCCTGAAGATGCCTGCCTGTCTCCACTGACTTACAGCAAGCATTAGGAAACCAGGCTAACTTAATCACCTCAACAAGATACTTCATTTAAGCAGATTAAATTTCAAATAGTGTTTCCACACTACAATTCTTTTTTTGAAGTTCAACAAGAAAAACTGATGCTAGCATTTACTAACACAGGCTCATTTTAGTAGAGGGAATAAATAGCAACATACTTCAACAGCTTTGAATTTTGAAAAAATTCCTCTTCATATTCTTTAATAGATTCAATGCTTTCACTGCTGTTTCCTGGAGAAAGAAAAGAGTGCTGCAACAGTTCCATTCAGACAGTTTTCTCTGCTATTGAGGAGAAAATAAAGCAGAGCCAGAGCTCTCTTTACCTTTTCCAGTAACAACTGCAAAATAACCCAAAGCTTTCATTGGGAATAGCTTGCCTTCAATTATTTGCTGGATCTGTGAAAATAAAAGATTAAAAAAAAGCATCGTTAACTTTGCACAGAGACATTCTTTCCTTTGGCGCAGTTTTAAAGCCAGATCCAGTTGTATCTATGCATAGACTACTATAAGAAGCAGTTTGTCACGGGACTGTAAGTTCTACTGATATTTAAAAGCAAAAAAATAAAAAGCATAAAACAAATAAGGCATAACATAGCAAAACACAAAATAAAGTGAGAAAGCCTATCCCAGAATATCCTAAAGCCTTCTCAGGAAACGGAACTTGCTCAGGTCACCTTCATAAAAGGAATCAGTATTACAGCAAGCTGTAGCCAAGCTGGGACTAAGTCATGTAGCTGATCACTAAAAGCAAAGCCTGAGAGAGATTAAAACAACCACCATCCCAAAAAATCATACTGAATAAAAAATAAGCACCCAAAACCATCTAGAACAGGTAGGTGAGGTCCAGTATTTCTGACAGCATCTGAAGTACTTTTCCATATGTGACTTTAGCCATCACAATATAGGAAAAATATTTCAACTCACCCTGCTTGGGCTAGCCACATTTTTCTCAGCAAGATCAACTTTAGTCAACACAAAAATTGTCCTTTTTCCTTGGGGATCCATTTGGCTGACTAAGTCTGTGACAATACTGCGTTCTGCATCCACTGATCCATCTAAAATAAACAAAACCAAAGTTGTATTTTGGGGACAATATAATCTAACATGAAGTACTGAAGATATAGTAGGCATCAAATAAGTTTCATGTTAGAACTTAAAAACAGCAAAATCACACCTATATTCAAGTTCTGGGCACACACAGTGAACGTTTTCTTTGTTCCCCGTATCATAAAAAAAACCCTGTAGTTGTATGAATTTTGAACAACACCAGCTTGCTCAAAATATTAATCTCTATTATTGTCTGTTGCCTCCAAAAACACTTTTGAAGAAATCTTGAATATTATTTGAATGATAAAAACTCTTATCAAAAAGTTGCTTTTTGCCAGATACCAAAGGTGCCGTAACTTATAAATAGACATTCCACACATACTGTTTTGCACACTATACAAATTACCACAAATGGAAAAAAAATATAATCACAAGAGTCCCCAGAGTCACATAAGAATCAGAATTAAAAAAATAAAAGAATCCTGCCAGCTGGATAGCCATCTAGACTCTTATTACCTTGAATACAAAGGATGATGGCATTAGGATTCTGCATGTAGGCCTTGCTGATGCTAAAGATGGTTTCCTTTGTATCTGGAGCCATACCTGATGTCACAGTCTTTAATACGTGTATGGAGATATACATTTAAAGGAAAAAAGAAAACAAAGATGTAAAAAAGAAAAACAACAGCTAATGTTCTCACCAATAACACTACCTCACTTACATATCTTTAAGATTTTTTTTTTTTTTTTTTTTTTTTTAATTGCATACTTACACTAATGACTCCAGGTAAATCAACCAATACCATTCTCTGCAAACCAGGACCTTTCACACTTAAGGAGATGGTCTGTAAAGTAAAACTGAAATTAAAGGTTTGTACACACACCTACTTTGAATGTAATTACATACACAATCACACATATATAAAATTATGTAAACATGTATTTACACACACATATACTTTAAACCAGCAACAGCCTGTAATTTTAAATAGGAAGGCCAATTTTATGTGCATGTAACTGTGACATAAAAATGATTTTAACAGTCCAAATACACATTGCAAAATATTACATATACACAAACTGGATTCACCACAATCTCCTATTTAAAGAATACCTACAAAAAATATACATGTACAGATATTTGCCACTAAATACGTGACAAGTCTTACCTCAGTGCTAACAGTGCACCCTTCTTTCACACTATTTCTCATTCTGATTTCTATTTCATTTCTCAAAGCTGCAAGCTGTTTTGAGACAAGCAAAATATCAAATATAAAACTCCTTATAATCATGATAGAAGAAACATCACCAACATAAGTAGAAAAGCTTATTTAGGGATTAAGATCTGTTTATAAATACTGCCTCAAATATATGTTGAATAACAAGTCTCGTAAATGGGGCACTAAATGACAGATTACCTGCATACTCCAAAAAAGCTCCTCCTATGTTTTACCCACTTCAGTACCAGCCAAAAAACATATTATGGCATCATTTAGTAACTAATATAATACCTTGCCCCATTAAACATATTTCACTCTAATTAAATAGGGGCTAACAGCCCACAAAGACAGAATTTTTTTCAGAGAATTAATAGAAGTCACATTAACTTCCAGTCACTTCTTTATACTTACATCCTCTTCCTTGGTCAGATCAAACTCCCGAGAGCTGTCTTTGAATAAAGCCACATGGTGAGGACCTTCACTAAGAGTTACCTAAATGGTAAAAGCCTTATATGAGAAAGTATGGTAAATCTAACAGAGAGGGCCTATAGGAAAGACGGGGAAAATCTTTTTAGTAGGGACAGCTGTGACAGGACAAGGGGCTATGGTTTTAACCTGTAGCAGGGTAGGTTTAGACTGGATATAAGGAAGAAATTCTTTACAACGAGGGTAGTGAAACACTGGAACAGGTTGCCCAGAGAAGTAGTGGAGGCCCCATCCCTGGAAACATTCAAGGCCAGGTTGGACAGGGCTCTGAGCAACCTGATCTAGTTAGCGGTGTCCCTGCTCCTGCAGGGGGGTTGGACTAGATGACCTCTAGGGGTCTCTTCCAACCCAAAACATTCTATGAAACTTGAGAAGTACATAGCATATGTATACTTCCCACTGCAGACATACAACTATATCTAATGTTTATTTAGCACAGGACTACCTCTAGTAGGAATTACTACTACCCTGATAGTATATATGGAGCATATATAGGCCTGCAGAAGTTTTGTCATTGACTGCAACAACTCACTTGCTTGGAGGCCATTTTATAAACAAATGTTCACATATACTGCAATTAATGGCATAATCAGATGCAGAACAATACAGCAAGAATGCTGATTCAGAAATTTTGATGCTTCTTACCTTAACAGGGGAACGTGTCATCATCTCCCCAGAGCCTCGAGGGAATATGCGGGCTTGAGCGATCATTTCTAACACACTAGTTTTTCCTGCACTTTGATCTCCAACCACCACCACCTAAAGTGAAAGTTTAAACAGCCATTGGCTTTTAGCGGGACATTTTGGAAGCTTAGACAAAAACTGACTAAAAAGATGTTAATCGGTGTCAACACTGGCTGTACTACGTTTGACAATAAATGCATTGGTTTAAATATTGAGTCCTTAAATAAATGCTAACTTTTAGTCATGCAAAAAAATTGACTTGTGCTTAAGACAGCACAGTCCACAAAGCACCCTATGGGCCTAACCTGCCAGGCCACCCAGTGAAGAGAGGAAGGGCTTGCTGTTCTTGTGGCAGGCAGTTCTTCTCTCCTTGGCAAAACACTGAAGACTACTCATCTGGTAGATGCTGCTTCTGCCTGGAGAAGGCTGAATTCTGATGTAGTTGCTGTCACCTCCCCATCTTACTGGATCCCTATAGAAGCCATGAGTGCTACAGGTGGTTGTGCAAGCAGGAAGCATTCCCAGCTCTCCCCTACACCAGCAGTCAGGCTAGCCAAGCCCCTTCTATCACTCCCTCATCCAACAGCACTACTGTGGGACATTACCCAGGGCACCTTACCTTCTTAGTTCTGCTGGTACACACCAGGAAACAGTAGTCATTTTAAACTACCAAGAAGGCCGGGGTGCCCTCACTGATATAATTTAAAATGAAAGGCTGAGCACAGCAGCAATATCTGGATCTAGATAGGGTTTTATCTATGAGCCAAGACAGACCTATCATATTTACATTGGCTATTCTCAAAATTCTCTTGTTGCATTTAAAATGGAGAACGTCTTAAGCAAAAACCCTGGAGTTACAAGAATATAGTTTAACACTAGCTCTGGATTATGCTGGAATATAATTAAGTGTTCTATTCAATTATAAGACTGGTGTTTCAGTAAAAAGCTGAATTTGAATTGAATTCTTTATCTACTTACTCGAGGTAGGTGATCTTGAGTGTTATAACTAGCATCATAATCAGACAGGATGTCGAGTACTTCAGAATACATATCAATCAAGGATTTCTACAAAAAAAAAGTAGAGAGAAAGCACAGCCAATTAGCAGAACAAAGATTGGGTTTCAAACTACTTCATCTGTATATTATGTGAACTTAACTGTAAAAATGTGTTTATTCTCTCCTGATGGTTTGAAACCTAAACTGTCTATACTGCAGCACCGATCTCTGTTTTATGAAGTACAATACCAAGTAAAGTCATCCCTTTCCTTCAGTGGATGAAAATATTACAGTTGCAGATTCATATTGCTGAAAGAGCAAAATTAGAGCTCTTATGTACAGCATAAGAGAATAACAGCGCTCAGACTTCACAGCTTTTAAGTTAAGAAGCTGAATTAAGTTTCTTCCATTAAACATCTAGACTTACGTTTTCAGCATGATAAACAGTAAGCATTAAGAAGGGTACAGAGCTATAAATCTCATTCTGTAAAACTAGGAACTCTGTCTTCCAGTTCCCAGAGGAAAGAGGAAGATCCATAGTGGTTAGCAAGTGAGGCAGAGAAAGGCAGATAACATCTGTTTCCAGAATGCTCAGGATATTGTCAGACAAAAGTAAAAGCATACTTAGTTCAATCTCTGTGCATTTATACAGGGGCATTAAAAGATGTTTCCTGACCCTGTAACTATATTCCTACCAAACTCAGCAAGACCCATGACAAAGTACAAAAGTATCAGACTGCCTGTGTAAGAAAAGTTGGAAACATTTATTAGCAAACACAGTGAAGCTACATCAAAAACCCAATCCACATTTCCCACTTACTTTGGTAAGTTACTCAGTTAGACCTTGTAACCCCTTTGTGCTCTTCAATTGGAACCATTTTCAAAATTTATATAGTTAAAATAAGGGATGTATAAAAGCATTAACGTCAAAAAAATTAGCATAAATATAACAAAAGTTGAAAGCTCATATACAAATTAAAAACTACAATTTAGAATAGTATCATGGAAAATATGGCACAATTATATTTCTATGCTGATTTGTAATACATAAGTACCTTTAACTTCCTCTGATGAATTCCCTTGTCATCTCTTTGCAGTACCAGTTTTCTTAATTCTTTGTTCTCCTTCTCTAATCGCTCAAGCATTCTTTGGTATTTGAGCTACAAAACAATGGTACAAATATACTCTTGTAATTACAGAAACAGTACGCTCACATGAGCAAAGTTTTACCTATGCAAAATACACCAGACTTCAGGCAAGTCTTTCAAAAATATAGAAACCTTTGTAACCACTACAGTTTATTAACACACAAGACCATCAAAAGATGACTATCAGAATTTTTTTTTTTTTGGCAACACATCTTTGCTTCAAAAAATTTTACCAAGACCACAGTGTTCAAAGTTGGGGATACAAAAATCCATCTTTAAGCAACTTAAACTAGCATCATTCTCAAAGGAGCTACACATACACAGTCAGATAGAAATTAACGTCAGTGGGAACTGGCTGTTCAATTTCCTACCAATAGCTGTCATTATTGTTCAAATTTTCACTTTTTGATTTTTTTTTTTTTTTAAAGGACATCATTCTGAGCAGCACCATCCTCTGTTTCTTAAAGGGATTAAATGTTCTTTTAGGTGCCAAAGAAAGGGCAGAGAAAAAGTTTTTCATCTGTACACAGCAGTTTTTACAACAAATAGTCCAATCATAGAAACAGCTTTCATTGAAAGAACTGCTCACTGCTTCACAGAACAGATTTTAATGAACACTGCATGGCTTATATACAACTCAAGAAAAATAATTGCAGTGACACTGCTAGACAGAAAAAAACAAAGAAGATACTTTGGTTTTCCTGAATGCCACTGTACTATAATCTGAACGTCTCGCCCTACATATCCCATATAATGTCTATTTTTCCTCTTGGGCCCCTGATATTTGGTCAGCAAGTGCACTTAAAAGCTTCTTTTCTTTATCAGAAATGATGTTTCCTAGATTAAAGGATTAAAATATAACTCCTTAATAAGTAAACTTATATCCTTTCTGCAACAAATGTGCCATTTAAACATACAAGACATCACAGATATATTTAGTAGCATTGAAGTTATAAAAGAGAACTGTAGAATGTTAGGAATGAAGTTAGCATGCATAAGAAGTTAAAAACTGGAATATCACCTCTGTATTTATTTAACAGTCTTGGGCTAACTTTACATTTCAGAAATATACTGCACTGAAGGCAAGGAAGGTCTTTTGGGAAAGCATGATTACACATTTGCCCTATTCTTAAACTCCCCTCATGCATTCTGTCAGTCACTGTCAGAGAAAGAACAGACTAGATTGACCTTTGGTCTGTGTCACCACAGTCAACTCCATATTGATTAACTCAAAGAATAGAAAAAGCACTGCATTTTCCCCAATACGTTTTATTTCAGGTGTGCTTTTATCTAGTAAATCTGAGCCTGCTGCACATAAATCGCTACTTAAGACATCAGTAACTCAGAAAAGTTACCTGAGTCCGCAAAAGTTCTTCTTGAAGTTGATCAATCTTCTCTTTGTCAGAAACCTACAAAGAAAAATAATCGTGGCTACTAAGACATTGGTTAGTTTATCCACTGTGAGTAACCAAATCATAAACTGCAAGCTCCATTCCACATAATAAAATTGACTTTACATGCATTTTAAAGCAAGTAAAATTATTCAAACAGCATTTGAGATTTAATGTTGATGGAAAGTTCCATCTGCAACAAGAGGTTCATATAAAAAAAAATAAATCTAAACTCCAGTACATGCAAATGCAGAAGTTAGCCCTTCAAGACTGAATACTAGGAAAGTGAGCTTAAAGAAGAGAAAACTCTATATGGTGCTCAGAGTTTTCTGGCCACTGCCCTAAATGCAATTTCAGTGGTCAAACTCTCAGGATCTCGTATGTTCATTTCATGAATCAGCATGATCCTAATGGGATCCAATCACCAAAAGCCCTGCTTGCTACAGAAACTACTTTCAGGTGAATGTTCACTATTTCTGAAGCTTCAATGAGATTCTTTCTTCGTATTTGTTTTTCAGAATTATAATCTTAAACATGCATTCACAACTTCATAAATTGTAATTAGTGAGGACAGTCTTGAAGGGTTATTTTAGAATTAAATTACATTAATCACTGGAAAAAATCAGGATATTATAATACAAAACATTTTGAAGTTCAAGGCACAAATGTAATAAGATCAGGCAATTAGAGCCATTTTAGTAAAATATTCTTAAAACGCGTTCAGCAAGATGTAATAAACAGTTGTTTAAAGCAATCCCTTTTTAATAACTTAAAGGCAAGACAAAGCATAAATGGTGCAATACAAATTCATGATGTAAATATTTACAAACAAAAAATATAATGGTTGACTGATGAAATACTAAATTTAGAAAAAAACTATAATCTAAACAATTACTGAAAGAATCATAGAGGTAAAAGCTTCAATATTTAAATAAAGCTCGCAATAAAGCTTATGTGACATTTACAACTCATTAGCTTCATATCAGAAAAAATGTATTATCTAAACATGCAGAGGACAGCTGTCATTTAGACACAAATCAATTTAGTTACTATAATTTCACACCAGCTGTTACAGATTAAACAAGAAAAAAATTCACAGTTATTCATAGTAATTGATATTATTTAGCTACTGAAGCTGTAACATACAGGACTGTGCCTGCACTTCAGAGAAAGCAATCCAAGCTGACACTTCCATCTATAACCCATTATTTTCTTATTCATGAACAGCAAAGAGGAACCTTTTTGTTTCTGTTAATTAGTTCAGTGATAGCAAAAGTGCATCAGAAACAGTGTTAGTTTAGCACACAAACAACTTGACACATGCAGCCACAGGGTGGTATAGGTAAGTACACATTTACATATACACACACTTTAAACACCTCAGAGAAATAAGGGGAAAATAAAAATAGAAGGGCAAAGAGAATGGTGTGGAGAGTCAGAAGAAGCAAGAAAATAAAGGAAAGAAAAGGAAAACAAAACGTTTCCACACAGTGCAGATTTTCGAAGCAGTTAACACTTTCCTGCTCTCTGCTCTTAAGCAAGCTGCTCCTGTAAGTGCTCCTGGGGCCTTGATGCCTCTCCGACATATACACTTACACACAGATCGCCTCTAACCACATGGGCACTGTCTTTTATGTACAGTATGCTTATGTTAAGCACAGTAAGCAAAAATATCGCACACAGCTACATGTTGCAAGATCTGAAGCAAAGAATCACTTAGCAGTAGATGATTAATTCTAACAAGGACAATTAGGTTAAGTTGTGTCAAAAATAACAGAGTTCTAGAATGATGTATACACTTCAGCATTTGGTTCAGGTGTGCTTTGAACCTTTAGCTGTAGTTAGTACATGCAGTATTTTGAAGATGTAATTCATAAGATTCCTAAAAAATTTTTAAGTTGCCAAGAAAAGCTAAAAGTATCACAATAAACTGAAGTACTAAGTCACATATGACTGCTCTATGATTTCTACTCACAAAAAAACCCCAGCAACTATTAAAATCTCTCTCTCTAGGCATATCAATATTTGTTTAATCCTGTTCAGCATGGTTTGTACATCAAGATGCCTCTTTCTTTCCCCATTGCCACCATAAAGAGTTTTGAGAAAAGAAAACTGTAGGGGCATTTCTAATCAAGGGCTCCAGCACAAAGATGCAGATACCTGCTCACTAAGGCTACCAGAAGCTCCTTACAGTTCCTCATTTTGCACAGCAGTTGCTTTCCAGCAACCTTTGTCACACATTGTATAAAATAAGTATGTGCCTCTGAAAACTCAGTACCTTTGAAACCAGAGTTACTGGGTTTGTATCTTCGCTAACCACACTATAAATCATTCTAAATTGATCATCTACAGAAGAACTACAATGATTTCCAATAATATAAATGACAACACAAAGGCCCAGCCAAAATGCATATAAGCAGCAGCCATGCACAGTGCAGCTATACAAGACTAATCCACTATACTGCTAAATATAGGCTGACAAAGAAATCAACAGGAAACAATTATATTTTTGTTTTTAACAACCTCTCCTGCTCGTGAGAGTTCTTACTATTATTCAATTTACAACTGAAGTAGATTTAATATTAAATAATTAAATTAAAATGGAAGATGTACAAGTAAATTGGGCAACAGAACTTCCAAGAATGGAAATGAAAAAATCATGTTCTCTAGTAGACATGCAAGCAAGCCAACTCAGTTAAAAACAAACAAGCTTAATTTATGCCCTATCAGAAGGGCATGCAATGACTTATTTCAATGGCAGAAACAATTTCTTTTTCCAAAGGAGAATTTGGATCAATGATCAGAATCTTTAACTTATATCCTCATACCAAGATATTAAAAGAAAATAGTTTACCATCTCTTTCAATTGTTTCAGGCAAAAATATTAAGTGTGACAAACAATGCCCATTCTGTGGCATTAGGCATGTATGCCAAACAGCACACTTGAATGTTCAATTAAAGCTTTTTATATGAGAGGGCAGTTAGACTTTCAACACTCAGAAAACACTGAGTACCTGCCTTGGAGGTCAGGATGACATCTACAAAGATAGACCTTACAGCTACTTCACAGCTTGGGAATTGTAGCATTAGTTGCAAGAAAGTACTGACAAGGTAGAATTTCAGTAATAAAAAAGTGTAATATCAAGCTCGTATTTTTTTCCTGATTGTGTTTATTAGGCTGATACATTTTTATATATCAAATATTGTATTGCCTTTCCAGTAATTTTTACATCTTCATATACTTTATTATAAACTTCAAGCCACTATTCCATACTTCAGCGCTCTCAAACCATACACAATCTATCAGAGGCTGAAGAAGTTCTCTTTATTTAAAAAAAAAAAGGGCAACTGAACAAATAGAGACTATTTAGACCACTGAAGACATCTTCACTCCTCTACTAAAATACACATCTGGATGGGAATGAATGCAAGTACATTTGTAGGACACCTTTTGAGAAAAAATAATCTGAAATAACTGCATTCCATTGACTTTTGTTACACAATGCCTGGATTCATAACTGAGGACAGAATACATCAGTGTTATTTTAAATCCAGAAAGAATATTAACTAAATAAATTTGAAAAATGAAATATGAGGAAAAATTTCCTTTCACCTTTTTTTAATTAAAAGAAGATTAACAGTTTAGAGTGGCCAGAGGTTGTAACTCTAAACCGTAAAAAATAATATGGCAAGAAAGTAAAATATTTACATTTAAAATACTATTTTAGTTTCAGAGAATAAGTGATTTAACTCTGTTGATGGACTAAAAAGCATGACAATTGCAGCTATGTACCTATGTCTAAAAGTTTAATTCACATTTACTGTGTTCCTCTTTCTGTGGGAGTTATCTTCAGATGTACAGAAGATAAAGTTCTGTATCCAGTGCTCAATTCCAAAGCTGTTGAAAAATACGAGTAATCAGAAAGATTTTTTGAGGACACAGAAGCAGCCAACAATGCAATGTGGTTAGGAATTAGGGGCTGCAACAGATTAGACAACTAAAATATCCTAATTTAGGAAACATTTCCAATTAGTCTCAACCATGTAATAGTAAATAAAACAATCAAAGCTTAATTTAAGTAAGTAAAGTGACGTGCAAATGTTTGACAACCACAGCATATCAGTATAAACTGTGCTTTAAGAGGGAAAACAAAGGAATACCTTTGATGAATATACAGTAGAGACTGTTATTAACAGCAGTATTTAATTGTCTGTGCAAAATTGTTCTTAAAGAGCTGCTTTCATTTTCAGATCAGTAACAGTATAAAGCAGGAAAAAACGTTCCCAGAGATATATTGCCTGTAAATAGCCGTACTCTTACAAGACAGAGTAACAGTAAGCAAGCAACAGTAGAGAAAACAGACTTGACATTTATTCATATACTTTCCTTAAAGTTTATACATAAAAAATGAGTTTAAGTAACAATTTTTATAGAGGCAGAGAACATACAATTTCAAAGTGACACAAAGTACTTGTTCGGCTTTTAACACCATGCTTTAAATGCAATTTGGTTAAACTGAAACAGGACTATGCACCTGTAGTGAAGTTCGCTGTAATAATTATTTGGGCTCATGATTTCATTAGTTAGATTTTTTCCTAGCTCAAATACAGAAGGCTGAAGTATTTGATTAGTGTGAATACAGTACACATTGTCCCTTAATCCATCACCTTTCGCTTCTGCTGGGAAGAGCCCATGTTATACTGGCCAGCGGCTCTGCGTGCTTCCTCTTCGTGCTGCTGGATTTGTTGTTGTAACAGAATGAGTTCACCAAGCAGGCCCTGCCATGAGTTTATAATAAAAAGGAGAGGAAAAATTTGGGGTGTAAGGAGAACACAGTTAAACCAAAGGACATGACAAAGACAGATGAAAACCAGGTATGAATGGGTCAGTTCAAACAAAAGTAAAATTTCATTCAAAAGATCTCTTGCTAGCTAGCTGGGAGTGGACATAGCCACCAAAACCATGCATTTTCCAAAACCAGGTAGAACAAAATAATAAACATTTAACTACATTTTATAATTATATTCAACTTCGAGCATCTAAATCTCCAAAAAAAAAAAAATTCAACTAACCTGGCTTTAAAATACTCTCAGAAGTTTCAGGATTTCATTGCAATTATTCATACCAGAAATTCTTAAGTAAGAGCAGTTTTTCACAACCTAAACAGGCATGCATTTAAAGAGTGTTTTGGATATTCTACACAAAGTTGTGCATAACAGCTAATAGGCTGAACTTTGTCAGTAACATGAAAGTTCTTATTTTCATGCAGACAGTTTATAGAAAGATGATTTTGCCTGCTACTCAATTTTTAAACTAGGAGAAGCAAAATAGCTTCTAGAGCATAAAGAAAGAGAAAGCCCCCTCTCCACTTCTGTAACACACTGCAGTTTAAATTCATGCTGTCATTATCCTGCCTGATCAATTCAAAAATCCCTGCAACTTGCTGCGTATTCCTTTACTTATTCAGCATTTCCACAAACCTTAAAGTTTCTTCTCTTCTCCCTCCACACCAAATATTCTGGTAATGGTAAACTATCTTTCAAAATTGGTTTAGAGATACTATACCAGCATCTACTGGAACTTTATGTACAATTGATTTCAGAAAATGAAGACAGAAGTATTAACAAACTATTTAAATAAAGCTCTTCAAAAAATTATTACATCTTCTAAGAAAATGCTCAGTGGAATGAAAGGAAAGGTTTCAAAAATACACTACAGAAATCAAAACAAATCCCGAAATAGAACTTTGGTGTAAGAATTCAAGACGTCTGCCATCATGTTATACATTTGTTGCACAAGATGCACACACAGGCATGTACACATAAGGATAAATAACACAGGAGAGGATGGATAAAAGGAGAGACAATCAAATGACCAAATATAAACATTTGTTAAATAGTGATTTGTGTAAGTTTTCAATAATAGAAAAATCTTCACATTTGTATTTTACTGAACCATTTTAAGATTTAAAAAATTTCTATATTGCCAGACTAGCAAATGCACTAGAAAATTGTCAAGAAATCAGGCAAAACGAAAGATTGCACTTCTATACAGCAGCAAGGAGAGCGAGCCTCAAGGCTACACTTAGTATTAGAGGAACAACAGTAATATTTTGCCATTTTGCAAACAAGGAAACTCTCAATACGACCTGACACAGTCCCTTTAAAAATTATGCTATAGGTGAAGAAAATACAAGAAAAAAACACTGAACAAAACCTGCCATGAAGGCCTTCTAGCATTTAAACAGGTGCTGTAACAAATGTTTGAAGTCACCAAATCTATTTAATGTGCAATTACTTCCTAAGACATCTGGTTCATGTGACTCTTACTCCATAGCAAAGTATTAAAAGCCCTTTTCAACTACAGTTACTCAATTTAAATAATAATATATAATATTATAAAATATTCAAGTAAAAAATACAGTGATTTAAAAGACTTCTCAATAACACTTTCTTCTTTGTATATATCAGTCAATAATCATATTTCCTTTATTTTATCTTTCTTACTTTATAAGTTTGAATTAAAAAAAAAATTTAAGAAAAAAAAATCAAAAAAAAAAAAAAAAAATCGAGAACTTTAAATAGCAGAGCAATACACACAACACCCAGGCTGGTAGGAACCAGGACAAAGATGTTTACATTTGTCATTAGACACTACCACTGTTTTTCTCCCCTCCAAAATAAATCATTCCAATGTAAAACTGTATTTATTTTAAAGAATTTTATCTAGAAAAATCAACATTGATGAATTAATGGGATTTCAAAAACCAAACTGTTTACGATCATTATACTATTATTTTCATTATCAAAGAAACAATGCAAAGGGGAATAGCACTAGCTGACAAACACATTGGCACAAACCCTGCAAAGTCATCATGAGAATCTGTGCACAATAAAGAAAATAAGGCAAAACAAGTGCTGACATTGTTACTGCATATGCTTTAAAATAAAAAAGCCCATTATTTTACATTAAAAGTTAATATGCTGGACTTCAGTTGAGTATGACTGTCTCTTTAAATTAAAAAGTTCCTCATGACTCAAGTATTTGTCCCATTTCATGAGCAACCAAAGCACTGTCTTTTTGCATGTCTTGACTCCTTCCACTATTACCCACTGACTTCAGTGTGACTGTTCATGAGAAAAACTGAGCCACAGTAAGTCCTCGGAGGAAAAAAGAGTTTGTCCTTGTTTCAGCTGGATAGAGTCAATTTTCTTCCTAGTAGCTGGCATAGTGCTGTGTTTTGGATTTAGTATGAGAAGAATGTTGATAACACACTGATATTTTAGTTGTTGCCAAGTAGTGCTTACACCAGCCAAGGACTTTTCCAGCTTCCCCTGCTCTGCCAGGTGCACAAGAAGCTGGGAGGGGGCACAGCCAGGACAGCTGACCCCAGCTGGCCAAAGGGATATCCCATGCCATATGACGTCATGCTCAGCGTATGAAGCTAGGGGAAGAAGGAGGAAGGGGGGGACGACATTGGGAGTGATGGTCTTTGTCTTTCCAAGTCACCGTTATGCGTGATGGAGCCCTGCTCTCCTGGGGATGGCTGAGCACCTGCCTGACCGTGGAAAGCAGTGAATGAATTCCTTGTTTTGCTTTGCTTGCGTGCGTGGCTTTTGCTTTACCTCTTAAACTGTCTTTATCTCAACCCACGAGTTTTCTCACTTTCACCCTTCTGATTCTCTCTCCCATCCCATGGGGCAGAACAAGCGAGCAGCTGTGTGGGGCTTAGTTGCTGGCTAGGGTTAAACCATGACATAATTAAATGCTGAGGGATGTAAAGGGGTGAAAATGATAAGGAAGACCGAGAGATCAATTTCTAAGAATTTGAATAAGTGTCACAATTTTATCTAGAGTACTTATAACATGAAACTGGGAATTAAGTTGGGAATATAACAGTCCTATGACTAGGGAAGAAAAGATTATGGAAATTTGATTGTATAACTTGCAAGAAAGAGTAAAACAAAGTAAGGATGACATATTTTAAAAATAAAATAAAAAGTCAAGAGATATTCCTTACTAAAGACTCCTTTCGCTCTCCAGCAGCAGCTGTAGAATTACTGCGCTGTTTCTTATACCGCCTGAAGGTGACCCTGTGTTGGCTGAGTGAGGCAGTCCATGCAATGCCAAATCCTCACCAGTGCATCAGGTTCTTCAAGGCACAAGATTTTATCAAAGTACCAAAGGCAGAGAAAGGACTGTGTGGTTGGTTTTGAATTATTCCTTTATCTGGCTTCTAAGCCCCAAATCAATACTTCAGTCTCATTTTTCACACCCACTTCATCACAGCTATAAACACTATAAATTTTCTTTAGAAATTGGGCTAGGCTTTGGAATTTGCTTCTTTAATAGGAAAATGACACTCTTTAGGAAATTTTTTTTGAGACGGATAATAGTGCAAGATAGTTTTCTAAGAAGTCAACACTGCCATTTCAAGTGCAAGCTTGAACTAGTCCCACACATGCAATAAAATATTTTACTGCATTATAGCTTTTATAACTATCTTCTCTCCTCCTTCTCCAAGAACAAAATTTCTTACTTAATCCAAGTAGAAACAGATTTAAACTCCATTTATTTAAATTACTTGTCTGAACACTCCAGTAATTTTGTTTTCTTTTCAAAAAGTTGTACCTTGTGTATTAAATGAGAGATTAGGAGATAAACACCGCATTAGCTGATGAAGCAGCCTGATTCAGTGTTCTGGACAACATTCACTCTCTCAAGTTTATCTTACAAACTAACTAGTTTCTCACTCATTCTACAGGAAGTTTTTAGAGACCCCTCTGAAGACCATTCCCAATAATGATTCTACAGAACATTCCTCCAAATGAGGAATTCCTAGATCTTTACCAGTTACTTCGCTTTTCATGAGGAAACAAAGAAAACCAGCTCATCAGCCATCAGACACATTTCATACCATGCTCCAGCATTTTCCATATCCATACAATCACAATTCTTAAACTAGTATTGATTGGCAGTGGAAAGCATTGAATGAAAAAAGGCCATCTAACCCATTGTCTAGAAAATAATTTTGCTTGTCAATAAACCAAGTGATTATGCTATGCTAGCTATTCATATGTGCCTTGTTTGAAATGTTATGACAAAAACGAAATCATACAAGTTAGCAAAACAAGTTTCTAAGTGTAACATATCAGATATAACTGGAGTAACAAAAATTAGTACACTAGACTAAATGTTATGAATCATACTGGTTTAATATGGGCTGGTATTTTCTGTACCACAGCCAAAGTTTTATTGGCAACATTAAAATGCAGTCATCACTGCATATGAAAAACCAGAATAACTATTAGTGATATTACTGGCACTCAACAAAAAAATGCTCAGTTAATTCAGTTATCAAAGACAATAAATTAAGATGGCCATTTCCTCACAAATCAATAGTAAAGTATTTTTCATGTTTTAAACAGTGAAACCTGTGCTAAGCAATCCCTCAAGAGAAAGTAAAACAATAGATAATAAATAGACAGTTTACAGACAAGGGAAAACAAAAAACTAATTTTTTTTTCTCATGTAGAAACCCATTACTGTTCCAAAGGGATGAAACAAATTGCAAGAAGTGAGCTTTTTACAGGTTTCACTACGTATTGCCATGCAGAGCTAATGTAGAATAAATGTATACATGCCTGCATATACAGAAAGGTCTTTTATGTAAAAGCCCCAGTTATAGTTCAGACACTAAGAAGTTTTCAGTTGCAAAAAAAAATATTTAATAATTAACAAATTCCTGATACTTATTGTTTTCCTTCCTTTTTTAAAATATACACAGGAAAAATGAAAAGCTTTTAAAGAGTGAGCAACATTACAATTTAAGAATTTAACAGAAATGAGATCTATTCATGAAAGCAAAAAATTAATCATCACCTTCTTTATTTCAAAGAAAAATGCTAAAACTTTTAGTTATCAAAACACAGTAACATTTTCTTCCAGAAGACAGTAAAAAAGTATGATGTACACTTTCTAAATAGAGTAAAAAGACAGACTGCTTTAAGAAACAGAAGTTCTTTATGAAGGCAGAGATCCTTAAGTAAGAATCACAACTGTGAAAATGTCAACAGAAATGAGGTTGCAAGGAGAAATACTTGAAAATAACTATAAAAGCTTAAACCAATTTCAGTAATAAGCTATAAGCTCAAGTGCCACTGAGAACATGCCTGGAAAAATTGCAAATGCACAAAATATACCTAAAATTACATTATTACAAACCAAGTATCTTAAGGATGCAATTCCTAAAGATTTTTATGACTGTCTCATTTCCCTTACACCAAAATATTTATCATTGTACTGTGTATATATTAAAATAGCAGAGCACACTCAAGTCATGTTTAAGCTGCTTCAAATTAACATCTACAACTAGCTATTGAAGCACTTTAAAAATACCTTGAGGACAGGTAATTTTTTTTTAGCTTTGCAAGAGCTACTTACCTTCTTGTACTGTTTGTCATTGTCATATCCCTGGTCAGTAGCTCTGAATGCTGTTTCTCCTGGAGAACCTACAATATAATTACAGAAACTTATTATAGCATGCAAAAGGCACTCAAAAATTCTCAGACTGCACCTAATATAAAATTAAAGTTTCAATGCCTACAAATTAATTCAATAATCTTTGAAGTTGCTATCAGCCAAAAAAGGTTCACCATAAGAAACTGAAAAAGAAATTCAGTTTAAATTCTGAAAATTTCATATCTAGTTTATGACTTAAATTAGTTATATAGGCAGCTTCAATTAGACTATTAAAGTTCTGAAAACTTTTTAAAAGTTAATTATTTCTGACAGACATGAAAGGACAATACAAATTCCATTGGCTTATTTTAACAAGAAAAAAAGATTATATTCTCTCCTACTGTAATGACATAGGTTTTCAAAACAAACTTCTGGAAAATGACTGAAATAAAAAGCTCTGCTAAGGACTCTGGCAGAGAAATATCAACTATTCATCCTCACAGGGGTGGATCTAAGTATTTTTAAAATAATTGGAAGGTATTTGTAATTCAATATTAAATTGCTGTAAATAGTTGCGTTTACATTGATATTCACTCCTCTTAGTACAGTAGTGTTTTAAGAGTTTGCTTTAAAGAGGCAGGTTAAGGGCAGTAAAAAGGGCTTTTACACACCTAACAACAGAAGTAGATCAGAAGCTCCTATGACTTCACTAACCAAATTGTAACCTGTGAAAAATCAGCAGAAGAGGGGAAATAAAAATTATAAATACAAAACAAAATGCAAAACAAAGATGAGGGATCTTTGTCTCATTTGGAGGACCACACAACCATAAATGTCAACTATGTCTATGTGAATATGACAAGTAATAGGTGACATCTCATAACACGAGTCAGTAACACCACAATTTTAAACAGCCAAAATCTTTAGCAGCCAAAATACATAGGAGATTGTAATCTACTTGTTACTTTGTTGAACTTCATCCCTACTTGATTGCTCGCTCGGTTTGTAAGATGAATGAACTAGTTCCACTGTTAATGGTCTTTTAAGAAAATGAAAATATGCTTCTTACGCACGCTGATACGGAAATATTTTCAAATGCTCTTAGAGCAATGACCGTGACACCACATAGATATAAATTTGCACAAACACAGATGTTACAGGAAGAATCTTTCACTCTATTATAAGAATGACTGGGTGAAGTTTTGAGCTGTGCTCAAGAGCAAGTCAGATATGATGATGAAATAAATAATTTTTTAGTTTTAAAAAGGTCACCCATCAGAAATATCTTATTCAGATCTCCCAAAACCTGAAAACCATTAAGCCTACTACTGCTTAGGCACCTACTGCCTAGGCACACTGCATTGAAAAACCATCCCCCTGCTTTTTGTGAAGCATTTGAAATTCCTACCTAACCTACGCCTTTGAAACGTAGCCCCTACCTAAGCTAAATCTTCAAGCAAGTCCTTCTGGAGCTACATCCAGCTGAAAAATATCAGTCAACCCAAAAGAATACTTTTGTCACAAATGCTTATTTCATGTGCTTGCAACATTAAGAATCATCATTCTTAATAATCCAACTCTTTTCTCCTGTAACTGCTGTGGTACTGTTACTGTCTAGTGCCACTCTCACCTTCTCCTAATTCTAGCTGGACACGTCCAGCTTTTGTTACTCACTGAAGCAATCTAGCTTTCAATCTTTGTTTAGAGTCATACAAGAATTCTAGTTTTCTGTTCAATTTCACATTTTGTTTCTCACCACTTGCTACTAGAATTCTTGCTTTTAAAAATCATTGCACTTACCTCTTCCCATAACACTTTCAGACGAGATATGCAATGAAAAGGCATGCATTTTCAGGGTCCGCTTTATTTTAGTGACTAAAGACATATCTGTAACCTCATCTTGTAAAAGCTTATGTTTTCAAAATTAAAACTAAGCTGAAAAATTGCTCTCACCAGGAGAAAAAAATCCTTTCAGCGAAGTGAAGCTCTCTCCAATCTTGTCAAAGTCAGGCAGAAGTTTGGCAAGGTCATCTGCATCAGGAAGGGCTTTGATAAGTTTTTCTAGGAAAACAGTACAACAACTAATAAGTATTTCTTCTTCCCTATTATTTTCATGAACAAAAATGGCTTAGGCTGTAAAACCTAGCAACTGTTTCAGGACATGGCTTTTTTATTTTTTTTTTTTAATAAGAAATTTAAAAGTTTCTTTCCACATGCACCTCCCCCCATTAGTGTTAGGAAAGTTTATCAGATCTGAACAACCAATTGCATTTTTAGACTTTGAACTTCCTGATAAGTTGATGCCTCAGGTAGTTTAAAATACTCCAAAACTTATTGCTGCATTTCACCACATTTCATATACTATTCTCGCACAGACTTTGTAGAGGATGTTTTATAATTACACAACGCTCACTATGCCCTCCTCTTGTACGTTTTAAGAAAAATTATTTTTCAATTTCATAAGCCAATTTTGTAATCCTTCAAAAAAAATAAACTTATTAGCTTTAGAGTACTACAAAAATGTAGTGTCCACTAGGAATAAGAAAACATTTGTCTCAGTTATTCTATCTCTGCATTTAACTATGCCATGCTCATACATGTAGTGAAATCTTCATAAACTTAAAAAAAAAAAAAAAAAAAATCACTGGCACATTACTACCCTGCATATATAAAAAAGTAACTCAGTGGGTGTTTTTTAGATTTCCATGTTTTACCTGAAAATATGCCTACTGTAACCAGAAGGTTCAGGAAAACAGTCTATACTTTTCATTTTATCAAGATATTCTGTAGATAGGTAGGTTCACTATTCTGCATTTTCAATTCATCTATAAAACATACATACCTTTTACTTATCTATTTATATTTTTTACTTTCAAGTGTCACTCATATAGAAAGAACGAACTTTGTGCATAATGCTATGAAAACCTGTGTAAGTCCCCCTGATCATGTTGCAAGTCTCCTTTCAATAATGGGTAACGTGGCCATATGAAAGGACCAAGAAGATTCTCAACTGTAAGGATGAATTATGGAATATCAACGCTAAACAATTCTTAATTTTTTTTTTTCCTACAAACACACTGATACAAATACCTTGGTAAGACACACACCAAGTTCACAATACAACTTCACTCAAATGACAGCTATAAAGATACTACTGCACTCGGGAGAGGCACTGAGGACCTATGCCCATATGTTTAAGTTGTGCATATGCTAGTCTTTAGATAGAGTAGCATTTTAGCTATTGTGATACCGAAGTCAATATGTTCATCAAGCTCCCAAATGAAGTCAGGAACAATCCACTTATATTCATCGAGATCTGGCATCATGTCCTTCCACTGATCATACGTCTAATACAAAAAGGAAAAAAACAGTAGAAATAGAAAAAGAAATGTATGGAGAGAAGCATATGAGCAATCTATTGAAAAGTAATAGCTACATATAAAACATACTAACCCACCATCTTTTAGATATGAATACTACTACTACCTGGATCTTTTAAAATCTATAACAGTTCTCTAAACATTCTGTTTTCCATTTTCACTGATCTTTATTGTCCCCCTGTAATGATATCCTGTAATTTTTGTGCATATTCCAAGAAATACTGTTCTGAAGCATACGATAACAACAAAGACAAAATGCATGAAATAGCTTCCACAGATAAATACCTTCTTAGCTGTATAACCACCACCTACAGCAGATCCTAATATAAGATAGCGAAGTTTGAGAAGTCTTGATGCTAGTCTAGCTAGCCAAAAGTTCCTGTGTGACTGGTATCCATATTTTACATCTAAAAGTTTTGTTTTACGTAGGGGAAGACGATTAAGAGAAGAGAACAGCTGAATGGATATCCTTAATGGAGGTCTTTGAAATTTTGAACTTGGGTAGTAGGGATGATGTATACTTCGGGAAACAAGATGCAAGTTTTGAAGTGGTGATTTCCTTTTTATTCCATAGCTGCTATTTGCTAGACTCCGGCAGATGACACTAAAAGAAAGAAATAAAAACTCTAAGTAACAGATTTCCTCCACACACCATTAACTCAATAACCTCTTTAGAAGCAGCGCACATCACATTTTAGCTGGTTACGGATAAATTAGAGCATCACTCTGAATGTACAGTTTCCAACTATCATTGCTATGCTACCAGGAAAATAAAAAGTTGTAAAAACCGTTATTGGGTACAGTGTTTCTAGTCACTACAGAAATAAAACATTATATACCATTTATGAAGCCTGTTATGAATTATTTTAACTTCTACACTGGGTTAAGGCAAGTAACATGTCTGTGGTAAAATATGGTTTGGGCAAACAGGAGCTAAGAGTCCACAGAAGACTATGGCCAACTTGCAACATAAAAGAAAACTTAACAGTTTGGCCTATCATGTTATTCAGAACAAATTTTTAGACAACATTAAGCTTATAGAGGATTTTCAAACTTAAAAAAACCCAGCAATACACAGACAAAATTCCTATACAAAATACATTTGTCCTTTTTTGGCAAAGCAGATTCTCCTTTGGAATTGAAGCATGTACTTAATCACATCTTTCCGTTCCTTTCACTCTTAATGTTCTGAGGTTCTAAGATCACAGCATTATTGTTTTGTCTTAGGTCATGCATAGACAAGATTACTTCTGGAGATGGCTGCACCATGTTTGTTGAAGACTTCAATAACATAATTCAGATTTATGCAAGAGTGAAAGTTTCAGTCTGAAAGATTTGACCCTGAAAACAGCTCAGCCATGAAAAGCACATGTTAAAAACACAGGAACCTTATCAATCCTGCCTACTTTAAACACATAAGTTGGAATAAAGCTCCTTGTGTACTTTAATTACACTATCTGCGTGCTTCAACATTTTGAGGTAGCTTTGCTAGTTTAGGGAAAAGACAACTGTGCTGGAAAAAGCAATTTCTTCTGTAACTTTTTAGTCTCACCATCATACCAGAATGGTTAATATTAAATCATTTACTGGATGCCAAATATGAGTGAAGTTACAGTTCTTGAAACTAATGCTTGGGTTTTTTTCCAGGGTTTTCAATATTATCAAGTGCATTTACTTATGAATAGGACAAATACAAAAGAAAATGCTTCACACTATTGAGAAGGCAAATTATTCATCCCATAATCCTAAATAATTTAAAATGAACAGATCTTAAAAGAGAGTGAATCATATGAAATGGAAAATGTTACAGCATTTTCTAATAACATGCTTTATATGCAGTTCTTTGCCTTAATATTTTCCATGTAGTAGAGATGCCATTGTCTATGACAGGCATAGTTTTAATGTCCAAAGGAGGAAGGTTTTGTTATAAAAGCACTTTTGACCCAGAAATTAAGCTTTTGGAAGATAATTGAAAAATCAGAATTATGCGAATTAAGACATTTTCCTCTCTTAAAAAGACCAATCCTCCCAATGACCTGTTTAGAAATTTCCTTTAGTGTAATGGAAAGCTCAAAAAAAGGGAACTCCACTGACTGGTATAAGAGTCCTTGTTCATAAAAGTCACTATGATTTTGAAGGGTATCCTCTTGCTGCTATACTAAACTACCTCAAAGGCTGTGCCTTTACAATAACAAGCTTAGTATCTAGAAAGAGGATAATAAGCAGGAGCAGAATAATCCCTGAAGTAGTTTCTAGTTTCTCTTCTTTGACATGGAATTACAAGAAGCTCAGAAATTAACCACAGATAGTACCAACACAAAAGCAGCTACATAACAATAAAAAATGAAAAGTGCCTCCACATTAGAAATATTTTATTTCCCACTTTTGAAAACAGCTTTTTAAATTGGGGTGTGGTAAGCCTGTACAAAGCAAGCTAATGACTGGGCCATTATTTCTTTTGTTTTGCAGTCACTGCCATTACACAGATATTAAATATTTTCAGCAGAGACCAAGTGGTAGCATATTCTACAGCAGCCACTTCCCATTACGAGTCTTCACCTAGGCTAAGGCATTTCGAAGTATTATGTAATTTTCTTCTCTGTGATTGTTCTCATTGTGTTTTACAGCATTCATTCTGTCTGTTTAAACTGAAGGAAAAATTGAGTTCTACCACAAATTGTTATGGCAAGAACTTGATCAACAAAACTGCCTTTTGAGTGCTATCATATATTTCAAATCCTACTTGCTTTAACTGCACACACAAAATCTTATAATTAATCTGAAAAACCCACTAATCCATCATTATACCAAAACTTCCATTTTCTCCTTTCTTTTCTCCTCCTGCTGCTAAAATCTCCCCATAAATACTGACAAAAAATCCCACCTTAAGATCATCACTGAAAAGTGCAGTTAGACTGAAAAGGGTGCCAAAACAATGCTATTAAATGAAGTATTTAATGAGTTCTACATTTAAAGCCTCTGGAAAGCTGTTTTTAATAACAATAACAAAAATTAGCTTTCTAGACATGAGTAGCTGTGCCATTAGAATCTGCCTGATTATAGGCCTGCAACCTGACTACTCTTGCATTGCATGGAGATGATAGATACCTTGTAAAAGAATAGTGGCCTAGTAGTATTGATAGCCAAGCATTCCACCTGGAAGTTACACCTAACATTTTACATACATTGGTCCAGTTTGAGTGCTTAAAAAAATCCCCACCTCAGCTGGGACAAATTTTCTGTAAAGATAGATATATACACTTACAATAGCTATGACTGCAAAGCAGTCTTTCAAATGCAACCCAAGAAAAAGCACTATGGTATTTTCTGTCTCATTCAGCCCTAGACGACAAACACTTATGTTCCCACTGCTGCTCCCAAAGCTGCCAAGGAACATTGAGATTACCGGCCACTCAATTTCACCGCTCCTGTCTGGAATCGTGCATAAGAACGGTGAAAAACAAGAGGAACGCAAGGTAGCTGCTGGGGAGGGCCAACCCCAGGACACGAAGGCGGCCCGAACTCCCTGGGGCGAGAATGCGGGAGACGCAGCTCCCTTCCACATCGCACGCCGGGTGCTGGGGGAGCTGAAGGATGGGGAATTTCCCGGCCTGTGATCAGCAGCCCCTCCCCAGCAGGCCTCAGGCTCCCCCCTGCGCCATTCGCACACACCCCGCAACCCGACCCGCTCCGCCGCTCCC
>NW_009259796.1:4769111-4823194 GCF_000687185.1 Egretta garzetta
GTCAGGGCTGGAGGGGGTGGTGAGGCCCAGCCCCGGGTGGAGGCCTGTGGTTGTACAAGGGCCTTGCACGCTGCTTAAATAAAATTTCCAGATGAGCCCCCAGCTGTTGTTGCGCTGGCGAAGTGGGTGAAATGGGCGGCAGCGCTGCCCTGAAAGCTGGAAAGCGAGGCACGTCCAAATGGGCTTCTGTGAGTTGTTGGGTTGTTGGCGGGCTTTTGCCCGCAGCTAGTTACGTCATTTCTGAGAGGTGCAAGCCTCACCTGTCTTTAAGGACCTCAGGCGTTGGAGTGTTCACCCGGCAATGCCAGCGCTTACTAACATTAATAGAAAGTTTTCCCCCCTGCCTGATTTGAACCTTTCTTGCAGCGAGTTAACCTTCTTCATTTACATGTCTGAAAACTGATGTCGTGACTCCTCTCAGTCTCCTTTTCTTTAGATTAAACAACCCTAAGTCCCTCCTCCATGTTTCCTGACTCCTTTGTCATTCTCCTCTGTGCTGTCCTGTGGACTGCCACCAGTTGGTTCGCAGCTTCCTTTCTGTAATATGCCCAGGACTGGGTATCACGTGCTGAGTTAAACAGAAAAGGATATTTGGGGTGTCTTATAGGCCAGGCTTCTATTTATACAGTGGGATTTTTCAGAGCCAAATAAGTTTCACAAGGATGACATAATACATAGGTGTATTTTTAGGACTGAGATAAAAGTTGTAGGGATGAGGTGAGGCAAATGTTTTTGTCCCTTGCTGGCTTGCTTTTAGATTTATTTATTTAAGGGACTACCTTTGTTTTAAATCTTACCTTTGCTTTTGTATTTTAACTTGACCAGTTATATCTGTGATTTATATACTTTTTTTAGGCAAATTTCAAATTAAAAATGAGAATGATGATACTCCATAGGACATGATACAAATAACTTTATGTTTATAAACTAATATGTAATTCTTACTTCGAACAGTAGAGAGCATCATATAACTAAAGGTTCCAATTTAGGCTGCTTTAGCGGTGCTTTCCCCAGGAGAAAGTGAACCTGCTTAAGAAAATGAACAAATTCCACCATCTTCATTGGTTCTGGATTAACAGATTTTGCTGGAATATTATGGCAGGTTGCCAGTCTATGGAAATGATGAATGTTTTATACCTTGAATGTGTTTTTTCTTTGTTTTCAGTTGTGAAGGTATAAATCTCCATAATAAGGGCGTTCTGTAGGAGCAGAAATTGTCCATAGGAGCTGGACTAAGCTTATGAATAGTGAATGGGTTGGATGAACCTTGATTCTTCCCTGGAGACTCAGGTTTGGTGGGATACTCTGCAGGCAGCTCATGTCTCTCCTCTGTGAAAGGGCAGCCTTAGAAAATGCAATTTTGCAGTTGTTTCCTATCTTTTATAGCTCCTAGACAGCACTGCTCAGTTTTTCTGTATAATCGGGTTTATCAGAAATGGACTTTATTGCATTCTTTCTTTATAATTTTTAATTGAAAAATTGTGATTCTTGGGTAATAACTGGAGTTCCTGTTGCTGGGTCTCAGAAGAACGAAACAAAAAGCTGAAAGGCTCAAAGCTAGCCTCAGAGTTGCAGTGAGGGGAAGGAAGGGGTAACACTGAAGCTGAGATATGGAGAGCACCTTGTTCCCCCTTGATCTTGTCGCAACAAATCACCCTTAACACAGCTTAGTACAGTTATATCCTTTTCTGTCCAGCCTCTGGTCTGGGTTCCTTTTGAAAGTGTGCTAGGTGTCAAGACCAGACAACTTAGCTCCAACGTAAACTGTTTGTCACCAACATTTTACAAATATATCTGTCCTTGTGCTTTGCATACACGCACATTAGGTTTGCAGGCCTGTGCCTGGCTCACGTTATTAGCAATGGGCAACTTTTAATGTATTAATTGACCTAGCTCCTTCATTTTATCTTCTCTATTCCCTGCATTTCTCCCATTTCAGCTTCTCTGAGCCTGCCCACTGCAGGATAAGCAGTGGTCTTTCCTGGTGCTTCAGATGTCTGGGACTTGCACAAGTCTATGCCTCATGGAAGTAAAATGCCAATGAATAGCAACTAACTTGGCACCTCTTGATCTGTTTCAGTCACCCTAGAAATAATATTTTGGTTTCCTTAACATATTTGCTGGAAGAACAGGTGTGCCTTTCCTGACCTCATTCCTAAAATTTTTGGTGTGTAACTTCTTGAAAAGGACAAGGAAATAGTAATGAGAATGAGAATGAATCACAAGACTAATAAACAAATGCAGCCTGACAGTAGCAAAAAAAAAAAAAAGGAGGTGATAAACCCCTCAGTGCTCTCTTCTGCTAGCTTCCTTTTGGCTCTGGTTTGGAGGTCAGATTTGTATCCAGCTCACTGGCATCAGTGGGGGATTCCAGTTTCCCCCAGGAGTGTGTAAATAACCTCAATGATATTTCCCCGAGCTATACGGTGAGGTCAGAAGACATTCAGTGATGACATTCTTAATAATGACTAAAAATGCTGTTACAGATCCTGTGTGGCTGGATCCTGACACAGTCAGTGCATAAATCCACCTGCACAAACTGGGGCCCCTGTTTGCAATGCCCAAGCTTGAATTTTTCTCCAAGGCATATGTGGGCATCACAGCTGGACACTTGGTTCAGGCTGGTTGCTAGGAGTGTAACAACAGCAATGCTTATTTTCTTTCTCATTTGGACACACTCCTAGTCTCCAGTGATTCCATAATCTCTTGAAGAAAAATATTCCCCTCTTGCCCTCCCCTGAAAGTTGCATGCCAACAGCACTTGCTTGCACCTATCAGTTATGACCCAGAGACATACTGTGGCAAACATTTGTGAGATCTAACTTTTTCTTTCTTGCAGTGTCTTCGAGTGACACTGTACCCTCCCAGTCGCAAAACTCCAACAACAGAATGGAGGGAGGAGGGATGAATGTTACCTGCTAACTCCAAAGAGAGGGAGGAGCTCCATTCTTCAAACATCAGCAGAGTTATAAGGAAGGTGTGTACTTAGAGCACTTCCTCAATGTGGAAGTTCAAGCACACAACGCTGAAGACCTGTCCTGAAGGTGCTCTAGAAAGTCTCCAGAGGGTCATTTCATGGGGGAAAATCCTGTCAAGGACCATTATGCACAGCTTAACCAGGGAGAAGAGAATGAGATGGTGAGTTGTATCTCTGTCTAGTTCTTTCTCAGCTTGAAGCAGCAGATAGCACATGTTCTGCAATAAAATGCTACACTCTATAATTTAGTTTTGGGTGGTGGGGGTGTTCCCATAGCAGAAACGTACAGTTAGTAAGGGGTATAATTTTTTTAGCAGAAAGAAAATCAAGTTGTATATGTCCACTGGATTTAATTGGTTATCCCCTCCAACAGGGGATGGCTTGACAGATTATTGATGTGGCATTATAAATCTAGGTGGAGGTTGCCTTATATGAGCTTGAGGGATGGGCTGGAGTGGTGTTCCTAACCATTTGACAGGTGAATCTTTAGGATCAGATCCAGTTAGATGAGGACTGGGCACCTTGGCTTTCTCTGCAACATAAAAACACATGTATTATATTTGCAGAAATTATTAGCAAATGCAGTCTGTTGAATTGACAACACTGTTCCAGCGTGTGCGCCTGCATAAAGCTGGATTTCTGAATACAGAACTACCATATTCTTTCCAGAGTTTTCCAGGGAGGATTACATTTCCATGACTTCCGTAATGTGTGGAAATAAGTCCTATGTTTACACGAAGTATCTGATTTACTGCATGGTCCTTCTCTTAAATAGTAAGCCCAGTGCACAATTGTAGTAAATTCAGTGCTTCTTAGCTGCTTTGGCATTACTGTGTGTTACGGATCAGCTATTTGTCACATGCATTCTGTCTATCTAATAGATTCTGCTGGAGAACAGATGCAGCTGTACAGCAACAATTCTCATGCACGTCTGGTAAATGCAGTGCTTCTCAAAATTCCCATGCTGCAGAGCTATGCAGTAGCTCTGCTATGAGTGTGTGTAGGATTTCTGGGTGTACAACAGCCTCAGCAAAGCTAGTGAAACACAGTCACTTACAAGCTGACATGGCTGTTCACTTCCAGAAATCCTGGAGAAATCTTCAAAACCTACTCACTGGGAATTCTGTTTTAGTGAAAAAGAACATGTCATGGAAAAATGTGGACATTTGTTATCCTTAGATACAAACGTAGATTTTCAGTCAGCTCTCTGCCATCCAGGGAAGGAGACGTCATATTTTGCGTAACCCAAACATGGGTCATTTGGGATGTGCTGGAAAATGCAGTACAGAGTCATCCAGCAGCATGAACTGAGCACTGCAGGAAGAGCAAGGCACTGGCTTTGAGGGTGGGGACTAATGAGCTCGGTGTGATGCAGAACCCAACTGGCTCTGCTGCTGAGTTACTAAACCTGCCCGCAGCACCCCACTCCTGGCTCTAGCCCTGGTGCTGATGTGCCACTGCTCCCCAGCTCCAAACGGCTGCTGGGTTTGTGTCCATGCCCCACCCTGCCCCTGTCCTTCTAGGACCATAACCACCCTGTCATTCTCCTCCCACTACTGGCACTGTCACTAGCAATGCCAGAATTGAGCCTGAGCTAGTTAGGTTTAAGTGGACTGTCTGGTGTTGTGTAGAGCCACACCATTGTACCCTGCGTGTCCAATTCCAGCTGTGCATGACTGGGACACCCAAGTTGTGCTTGCACAGAGCCAGCTATCCCAGTAATGTTCTTATTTCTCACCAGCATCATACTGAGCACATATGCCGTGAGTCTGGTGCTTGGGGATCTGCACTGTGAATCTGAGGTTTTCCATGCACAGCTGCTGTGTGTGCACAGTGTTGAGTCAATCTGCGCTGTGAATCCAGGGCGTCTGGCAGTTGCCGTGCTCTCTATGCCTGCAATGAGCATGAGCAGTGCTCATTCACCTGGGGTTCCCAAATGAAAATCACAGAAAGAAGATTGGTAAAGCAGTTGAGTAGTAGGTGCAATTAAAAACATAGCCAAATTGTGCTAGATTTGGCAGGTATCTATGTGTCTCTGTTACATATGTGCAAGAGAGAGAGAAGAAAGTTACAGATATGAGAGAGGGGAAGATACCTGTGAGGTTGTCTGAAGTACTGTAAGAAGACAGGAGAAAACGAAAGTGTGTATAGAAAGAGAGAACAGTTAGTGTGCGCATTTGTGTGAAAGAAAAAGAAAGTGATATGTAGGTGAGAGAAATTGTGAAGAAAAAGACGAAGGCTGTGCTTAAGCAGAGGAGAGAAGGAGAGTACATAGGGTAAAAGAGAGTTATGTGCAGATATTCTTTGTTAAAATCATGTATTTTAAATTACTGGCAGCCACAGCAAGTGGCACTGGTACATAATGATCTCAGTGACCCTGCAACATTTTTTTAAAATTCTAAGCCATGAAAAATATTTTTCAACATTATTTTTAACAGCCAGTTTAATTCCCTTGAACCAAGTTATTAACAAGCAGTTCTTGACTCCTCAAACAAGATCATATCACTTGGTATAATAATGTAAGAGCTGACATTGTGCAGGTGCCAGTTCTTCCAGAGTGAAATAGTTCAAGTAATTTTGAAAGCATGCAAGTAGTTCATTTGGAGTCTGGATGTGCAGTGCTTTCCTTTGTTGAACTAGGTGTCCATTTTGCTGAGGAAAGTTGTGGAGCTCTAATGAGAAGAAATACTTCTAAGTTTTCATCAGTGTTTCCCTTTCTTGGTACAGCAGAGATGCTAGGTAGTCCTGTATTTAGGAAAATCACTCTGACTTAGGAAATCTACCCTGTAAATCCTTGTGCACGTCTTTGGGATTACTTTACGTGGCTGGAGCACATTGCTTGAATGAGGGTTCACTCTCCTGGTAGCCAGCTAAAACTTAGCAATGTATATTCAGAGCATGACATACTATCTCTCTTCATAACCATTTGTAGTACCGGAAAGATCCCGGTGGTGTGAGAGCATTCTGGACACAGTAGCTTGCCTCAGAGAGGGCTAATAGGTATGGTAATAGGAAAGGATTTATTTTAGGAATTAGCCTGCTTTTTTTTTTTCCCTTCCCTTCAGAAAGATCTGCTTGAAGGTGGTTTTGAGAAGAAGTAATTGTTGGTGGAATAGGAAGAGGGAGGAAAAACACAGCTTTATGTCCTCTGCCAATTTGATCCTTCTCTCTGTACAGCTTGGGACTAATCACTCCCCTTGAACAAACCCTGAAGTGCAAAGCATTAAGTCCTGCAGTGCAAAAGATTGTGATAGACTTTGACAGGCTGCTGCTTCAGGAAGGATTTGCCAGAAGCCTGTCTTAAGCATGTGTTCCCCAGTTGCTTCTGTCCGAAGGAATGGGACAGCTGCAGTAGTCAGCTGGTGAACCCCAGCTTTCTGCCTCCTTCGGGATGCCACAATTCTGAAGGGAATCTGATTCAGGAATTTTATACACTTTGAGTTTGAAAAATTTAACTCTGAAAGGCACAACCTTGTTTCTAATGAAACGATAGTGAACGTTTAGAGGGAACAGAAACAACCCTCTCATGAAACAGGTTCTGTTTGGTAAGAATGAGATTCAGTTACTAAATTCCTTGTGAGTCTTAACCAGACTTTCAAGTCTAATCCTATTATCTGTTGTTATAGCAACGGGTTGTTTGTAGTAGGGTACTTGGTGACTGGGTTCCCAGAAGTATGGTAGTTCATAGCCACTGTTTAGGCTCCTTTCTGGTAGCTATAGGCCTTGTTTTCACCAGAGAAAAGGGTGCCTCAACTTGTTTGACTTCTGCATTTAAAATGTGCTGTGCAGATGACCTGGCAGTTAGAGGTGATTTTTGTTTTAAACGTAAGTAACAAAGACTTCCTGGACACTAGAGTGATAAGCCCTTGAGAGCTGGCTTGTAAAAGCAGCTAAGAACCTTTCTTGGAATAAGCACATTTTCTGCCAACTGAGCAGGTCTGGCAGCTTTTTCTGTCCAATGATCCATGGTCCCTACCTTCACCCTTCACTCACAAGTTAAACCATTTTGTTTTAGTCACTCTTCTGACTGTTGGGAGTCTCAAGAGAAAGGGGATGTTAACAGATGAGGAAACAAAGTTTTACTATACACTACAATATATTAGAAATTATTTTACAGAGATGAGATGAGCCTTGCATACCAGCGTCTTGTAGACAGTGCTACCTCCTGTGAGATAACGAGAAGCCCTTTGGAGTCTTACAGGCAGCTAATCTTAGCTTTGTTTTCCACCATCTCTTATTCTGGTGCCCTCAAGAACCCAGGTACACCCAGGCTGTGTAAAGTTACATATGCTTAATGCACTCATTGAGCCCTTAAAAACCTGCTTACACAGTAGAAAAGTTGTCAAGGTGCAAATCCGTATTCATCAGACCCATCTTCAAAAGAAGTATGTCTTCATCAGCACAGCCTCTTTGTGCAACAAAATACAATCCAGCAAAAGATATTCTCTTTTCCGTAACAACATAAACCCAACCTGACAGACATGTTCTTACTGGTGACATCAACACCAGGATTTCTGCCAGCCCTGGAAGTATTGTTTGCCATAGTGGACATGCATTTGCTTGGAGATCTTTGTAGTACAGACCTAGTGAATCCTGAATAAACCTGAAGAATTTCCAAACCCTAATTACTATAAGGCATTCATGTGGCTAGATAAACCTGCTGAGAAACCTGCATCATGTGTGTGCCTGTCCCCACTTCTTCATGTACATCGTGGATACCTCTGTTGTGGGTCTAATATTCACCTTTTATTTTTGGGAAGGTAATGGTTTTGGGAATTCTTCTTAAGAATTCCACTGTTGACTTATTGACAAGTGAGAACTGTTTCTGATTCAACAAGGATTTATTTACATACTAAATGGGTTTTTTATGAATGCAGCATTCATTGCTATAGTCTCTCTAGCTGAAGGCACGGAGTCAGGAAAAACACCTCAACCTAACAGAATATTTTATTCTGAAGTTAAGTACTGAAAGGTTCCGGCCCAGGGAACTTTGGCACAAGTTAGGTTTGGAGCTCAGTCTATTTTCCTGCCTAGCCTTACTTCTGAATGACGTGGCTCAGGCAACCTGCTCCAGACATTTCCAAACCATGGGAAATGCTTTGCTTCGGCTTTAGATTCCTACATGGACATCCAGATACGAAACACTAGTTAACATCTGATACTTATTCTTTCCCAGCTTCCTCCTAAACACCTATATTCAGAAATGTCATGTTCATCAAGACACAAACCAATGAACCTGAATCAACACCTGTGTTTGTAGGGCAGAATGTGCACTGGGTCAGACTGCTCGAGGGTATCTATCCATCTATCTCAGGAAGGTCCCTTGTGAGAAGCAACAAGATCCAGCAGACAGTGTAGTGGATGTCTTAAGAGCACGGCCTTTTTTTTTTTTCCCAGCTGACGTGTTCTCCTTGTCTTCCTCTCTCCTAGTTTTCAAGATGAGGAATACTGATGCATGCTTGGTTTTGGGAAGTGTCTTGAGATCTAAGGGATCAAATAATTTTTTGAGGGGAAACTATTCTGGAAAACAAAGGCCTGGAAACATATGCAGGCACAAGGTGATGCAGATACATATTTTGATAATTAATTTTGTGGTTTCCTAGGCAGAGAGACAGAGTCTGCCCTAGATCTGTGGTTATGTTGGCATATCAGGCTTGGGGAATCATTTGGCATTTCAGCAGAGAAGAACAGAACGTGATACCAAATGACTGCCAATCACATGCTGAATTCCCACCCTCTCCCTTCTTCATGGCATTAACTACAGCCTTATTGACTTCTCAGACTTTGGTTGTAAGGTACAAAAGCTGGAAATTAAAGGAATGATTCACTGGCAGAAGCAAGATGCACATGGCAGCAATCTCATTCTTCCCCACCCTGATATTCATGCCCATCCCAATGAAAACATTATTCCTGTTATTCCAGGTCTAGCCATTTACTGGAGGAAGTCTGAAGGCACGTTCTTTTAACAGTTCTTCCCTTAGGCATCTCTGTCTTCATGGGAGTTCCTTTGCTTTGCTGACAAGCAGTAAAGTCTGGATCCAAGTATCTGGATCTTGTTAGTAAGCCATTGCTGTGAACCATAAGTTCACATCATTCTATGTACTATTCTGTATGCTGATGATGACACTAATTTTGTAACCTTTTTGTAAGGATACAACTAGACAGATGAATGGAGAGCCCTTTGCCTGTTTATAGGAGCATGTGAATATTAATAGCAGGATTGCCACACCAGCTACCTTCTAGCAACCTATCTAGCAACCTTGCCTATCTGCTGTCCTCCATGAGCTTCCTTCTGTCTGCTGCAGAGTTGCCTCATTCTCTTGGGCTGCTCAGAGATTATAGAAGTCTTTGAAAATGCTGAGTGTGTACATCTCAAGGTGGTATAACCAGGTCCTGTGCAATGCAGACCACTTCCCTGTTCAGTTTACTATACTTTTTCCCCACAGTTGCCAATTTCTTCGCTTTAGAAACCCCATGGAGATTACCTAGGAAGATAGAGTCTGTCTTTTGGAGAATGACATAGAGCAGGAAGGCCGAGGCGGCATGTGGAACCACTGGGCAGGGCCTGCATTTTGCATAACAAGCAAAGACATCAGCACAGAACTAGGAATTATGCATTACTCATCCTTCCCAATTACATTGCCTTTTCTTCTCACCTTATAAATGGATCTTGCAATATCTGTGGCTGCAGATATCTGATCTTCAGAAGCAGATTGCACAGTTGCTGCAGATATACTAAGAAGAAGGAGATTGAGGAATCTTAACTCTTACGTTAGCAAATTCTCCTGGTCACCCAATGTAATTGCAGCCATGCAATCTCCCATCTTAGATCAGGGCTGGGTCTGCTCTATAAATTCACTGTATACGTTTCATTTCACCTTTACCAAGTCCCTGCTAGCACTACTGAGAGGGAATTTCGCCATGGTACCAAGACCTGGCAGCTCTTAAACTGTAATGCTGACTGTCATCCCTTTGAATTTTTGGGCAAGTCACCTTGCCCTACTGTAACAATTTCCCCAGCTTTAAAAATGGAATAATAATACCTACTCATACAACTACAGCGAGTAGCTTCCTTTGGCCCTCTGAACATGTAAAGCATTCTCCAAGTTTTCATTACTTGTTCTTAGTTATTTTGGGATGTTAGGACAATGGTACATTGGCAAGGTCCAAAATCTCCATATTGGAGCTATCATGGAAGATGGTAACAGGCCTACAAAGGCTGTGTCTGTGCTGACTTGTGCAAAGCAGCTCCAGCTGGTGCAGCCACACAGTGTCATTCGGCATCCTTCAGAGACACTAGCTGAGTCTCTAATGTATAGGTGCATTGATGCAAACTCACTGCTATGGCAGGACAGCAGTAGTGATTCTGATACTGAAGCAGGCACCGTCTCTGCTGCTGCAGTGGGTCTGCACCACTCTCCATCCCGTAGTGCAGACATAGTCAAGTTCTTCAGCTGTCTCACCCAGGGGCCTTAAAAAGCTGACCAGGGAAATCTGTGTTCCTGGCTTGGGGCCTAAAGGTTAGGGCCTCTATATTTTGGTATCGTTCCAACTCAGGCACACACATAAGTGTCTCATACTGAGTTTCACAACTACATAAAACTATTTTAGAGGTTTGGTCGGGCTACAGCAATCCAGATTTTGTGAAGGTGGATGAAAACTTCTGTGGAACATGCACAATTTTTTTCTAGTCATGTTTAGGACACATAAAGAAGCCAAATACAAGTTCTATGACTTGTTTTTCCACAGTACCATACCAAACAGTACCTATGGGAGAGCAGTGGATGATAGGGAAGTGTAGTATTCCAGGTGTTTCTTTAAGAGAAATAATAATGATTTTTTCCTTGTCTTTGCTGTACAGGAGATTTTTGGCTACAAAACGCAAGGCTGGCGGAGGGCCTTGTGCATTGCTGGATACATCTTGTCCTGCGGGGCTCTGCTACTGCTGTTTTACTGGAAGCCTGAGTGGGATGTGTGGGCAAACTGCATCCGCTGCAGCTTGGAAGAAGCGGACATTGTTCTGCTCAGAACAACGGTGGGTGCCTACTTTCATCTTTAAATTAGTCCCTAGTATCCAGTTAATTGGAAGATGAGTTAATTGGAAGGAATTCAGTTAGCTGAAATCTCTTACATTGCTGATTTCCTGCAATAATATCATACATTTACCATCATTGATCTGAAGAACTCTCAAGTATTCCACAAATGATGTGTAAGATGATGACTGGAATGGAAGGTAATAGCTGGTCAGACAACAAGCTGAAAGAAATGGGGGTGAAAATAACTGTAATATCTCTGATTTCGAGATGGTGTTATTTGCTCTCAGTCCTTCCTCCTCCCTTCCACCATCCCTGTGCTTTCTACATGCAGATCTGTCCTCCAGAGTCTAAAGCATGTGTTTGATTGGCAGTGTCCAGCAGAGTCTTTTTCCCACACTCGGCTTTCCTGGTGAAGCCACCTCTCTCTGCCAAAATTTAGCCAGTGGGCCAAACCAAAGATTTGTCTAGTTCTGTCCCCAGCAGTGTCCAACAGTGCATGATGAGTGATCAGTATAAGGAAGAGGGTAAGCTTAGACTGCTTGTTTTCTTGGCTCTGTTTCCATTTTCCATCAGCCCTTCCCCATGTCCAGTAAGCCTGCAGTCCTGCAGTTAATGCTTTCAGGGCTGTTTTGCTAATAGTTTGCTAATACAGATTCCTGTCTGTTGAGGACTGTACAGAAGCACTGCAACATACAGAAACACTGATTTCATTTCATGCAAGCTACTGCAACACTAAAAGAAGCAAACTGAGACTTGACTCTCAATCCCAGCTGAGCCTGAATACTCCAGGACCTTGCAGGGTTGGTTTATGTCCAGCAGTCTGATTTGTTCTGCTTCAGAGATTCCTGAACAATGACATTTGCAAAATGTGCAATAGCAAAATGGATCACTTGCTACCACTGTATTTGAGCTGCCTTAAATAAGCAGAGCGGCATGCAGTTCAAATCTTGGGTTTTGAAAATCACAAATCTGCCTGTTGAATATTTTAGATTGAAACAATCTGCATCCTAATAGGCTGGGACTATGTATATTTTTTAAAAGAAGCATATTAGGCTTAATCTCCCTTTTTAATCTTCAATTCAGTTTGCATTTTTAATTACCTATTCATGTATGTCATTTTAAATGGATTTGCCATGCTAAGCACTTTTCAAATAAATGAGTTTTAAAATGATCCTTTATGTAATTAAACAAGAATTGAATCGTATTGTACATTCTTGTTATCAGGAAGCTCTCTCAAAGTATGTTCTGGGCATTTGACAGTTTCAGATTTCCATCATGGTTCTTTGTATTAAAATGTACTAGTGAGGATACAAGTAATCCCATCAGCTTGATCCTTGGAATTCTTTTTTGCTTCACATAAAAACCTTCATTCGTAATTCTTCATCATCTCTGCAATTGCAATATAAGAGTCTATTAACTCACTTCTGTTACTGAATTTTGACTCACTTCAGTTCAAATAATGAGCACCTGTGTTATTCACTGCTTCCGTTCTCAATCTGCATCCCAATGTCTACTAATTCTGAAATTTAAATTAAAGATAAATATCAGAAAATAAATGTTACTCTACTCAAAATACCAGTTTAAGAAGAAAAGTGCACAAATAAATAAGTTATATAAACATTATTAAAGTTATTTTTTGAACCCTTAAATTACTCAAAGGGATTCATATTTGCTACATAATATTTTTTTTCTGTTGTCATTTCCAAATGAAGTTTAATAACTCTGCTTTCAGAACCTGGCTGGTGAAGGTAATCGGCTTTTTCCATCTGTCAAACTGTTCGCACACCAAATATGATATATAAGTCAGTCTCATAGTTGGCTTTAGTGCATGTGGTTCAGTGTTCAGGACTGAAACTTAACACAAGGGTACTTATTACATTAGTTGCTCTAATCTCTAAGACTGTACTACCAATACTAGTTATCTGACAGTTGCAAAGTTGAACTCAGTTTATAAAAGATCATAAACTCAGTTTGTGGCAAAAGCTTGTCTAAGGAACCAGAAGGGAGGCATGGTGCTAACACACTTGTTCCAATGAAGTGTTAACACAGGAATGACCGTGAAAAGGTATTGGCACTAAACATCCATTTTACCGTACAGCGCTATGTTCCTTTTGATCTACCCTTTACAGTATGGTCACTGCATCTCAGATTGTCCTGTCCTGTTTGCCTGTCCTAGATCATGACCTGGGTGTTCACATTCCATCCTTATCAGCAAAGTGCTAGATGTGCGGTCAGTGAATTATTTGCAGTACTCACATTTTGACAAGACCATGGTTCTGCTCCCATTCTCCTGATTTATCTATCAGTCACAGGTACTGGGAGGCCCCTGTTAGTTAGTTCTTTAAAAAAGTTGGAGCAGTGCTCTAGACAGGCCTACTGTAATCATTCACTTCAAGGTGATAGTGAATTTGGTCTGATTTTGAGGGAAATCGTGACACTTCTCTTATATATTCATTTAGGATGAATTTCAGATTTATTCTCGTAAGACTGTGACGTGGGTCTCTGTGTCTGCACTTATGAAAAGTAGATTGGATTATCCAGCCACTGCTGAGGACAACTCAATCTTCAGCAAAGCCATAATGAAGCCAAGTTTGCGAGTAAGTAAAATATTCCCTGCCGCATCTAGGAGATGGTAGTAAATCTCAGCCACACTTCACAGAGTGAAAGTGAGCTGTGAAACATATCCAGCTAAGAAACTTGCAGCTTGATGAACACAGTGAGCTGTGGAAAAACAAGCTAGAGATTTTAGAGAACTGTACTCACTTCTGTAAAAATCCTCTCTTTCTCCGAGGTGCGTTATGAAAAAAGAATCCTCACTGCTCCTAAGACAAGAGGTCTCAGGTACTTATAATGTAGGTACATTATAAGTAGGAGAGCTTCAAGACACTGGGGTTGGTAGTGCAGAAGCAGAGTTCTAAATCAAAAACTCATTCCTGGCATAGGAGTCAAGGAGTTTAGGGGTGGCTATGTGTCTGGGGGGAAACTTTGAGGGACCAAACGTCACAGCTCCCACCATGACAGGCAAACAGGGATGAATGCAGCTGAAGGAGAATAGAAAAGTGCCTAGGCAGAGCTGCATCAGTATTTCCAGAAATGTTTCATCAAGGAGGGTCTGAAACGCATTCTGCTTTCTTGCCTTTGTATGCACCAATTTGTGCTTTAAATTTCATTTGCTGGAGTCAGGTCTTGCACTGTTGACTGTTCTTGCAAAAATGTATCCCAGTCTCTTCCAGTTCCATAGCATTGAGATCCCAGTGAAGCACTGGGGAGAAGGTAGATGATTAATTGATACAAGCAGATCACAAAGTCCTTCATGAGTTGAGTAAATATAATTATCCCTGTTTTAAAACAAGTACCAGACAGCTCAGTTATATGTCTTGCTTAGCATTACACATTAAATTGGTGTGAGCAATAGGAATGCAATGGTACGTTTGCTAATATCTGGCTCTTGATTATAGATACTAGATTACTGCACTGGGGAACCCATAAAAAAGCTACATTCCGTTCCAGGAAATAGATTTCCAACTTGTTAGCATTTATTTTTGTATCTACAGCAATTTTTAGTAGATATTTTCATTATAAACCTAACTTCAGCTGAGCAAAACTGTTGCTATTACTGCTGGTTTGTGTGGGCATATATTAACGTACATAAGAAAGTTTAGTGCCAGCTAGTTTAATCAACTGGCACAGTATGAAAGTGAAGACTAGTTTGTAACATTCTTCAGAGGATTGAATTAGTAACATAAAAAAGCCCAATATAGCCCTCAAATAATAGGCCCTTTGAACAACACTTTCATATCAATCAAAACATTTAGATAGAAAAGAACAGATTTCAACGCAGTAAAGAGCAAACAGTTTAATCCTTCAGTAGCAATTCGAAAGCCCATACTTATACATCAGTTGTAAAACCTGTTTGCTCTTTAAACTACCTGAGTCCACAGAGTAATGTGTAGTGCCCAAGAGCTATCCAAGGACCTGTTCCAGCAGCGACTTGAGTCCCTCATTTCCCACTCCAGTTTTTAGCATTGCAAATATTGCAGCTCTTACTGCATGAAATCCTAACTACAGACCTCTTGTTAGGTTAATGACTGTGGTTATAGCTCCATTTTGAGTCAGCGTATAAGTTGAATATAGATTTCATTGGCCTGTAATAATGGTTATTGCACTGGGTAGGGAGAGTCCCCTAGAGCTGATTTCTTTATTACTTATGTGTATAGGTGTGTAGCCTTGCCTTCTTCCAGCTGATATGAAGCACCATTATCTCTAATAGGCTTAGTTACTGTTGCGCAGGACAGGACAGACTCCTTTTGCAAGTTATAAATGGCAGCGTGTGTTCCTAATGGGTAATTGCTCTGCAAGGGCTTAGCATTAGCAGGGACTCGGGAAGTATCCTGGGATGGCCTTTCTTGTCTGTTGGTGTATCTGTTCAGCTGAAGCACTTGGCACCATGCCTGCAAACTGCCCATAGCCCCCTGCTTTCCTCAAAACCAAACAGAAGATAAGGGAGTTGATGACTGGACAGCCTTTGACAACTGCCTTCGTACCCACCAGTGATCTCTTCCATTTGTTCTGTGAAATGAGAATGAGGACTGTGTGTTCCTTCCTTCACAAAACGGGAAGAGAAGAATGCTGCTTGGTACTTGCTTGACCTAAAGGTCTGTAAAGCTTACTGGAACCTGCACTGAGGTGGGGATCCCACTCAATAACCTAACTAGGGGGTTAGTATATGCAATCCCATCTTCTCTCCCTCCCTGCCCCCCATATAATTTGCTTTATCAGTTCTTGACCCTAGTGAGGATGCCTAGCTGAGATCTGTGAGCAGACCTCAGAGTATTTTTGTTTGCTGTGTTACATATATTGGTGTCCCTGTTTTGTTTTGCAGGTGAAAAGTATCCAAGTACAAAAAATCCGCTATGTCTGGAATATATATGCAAAACAGTTTCAGAAAGTTGGGTGAGTTCAATGCCCTGGAGTCTGAGGAAGTCAAGCTTCTTTGTGAATAATGTCCTAAGGAAAACACTCCCTTTATGTTCTAGAGCCCTAGAAGACCACCACACTTGCTCAGCTATACATGCCAAATTTGGTTCTGGTCTCACCTCCAATGAACAGAATATGAGGTACATATTTTAAAATACAAGTACTCGAATATGGATTTCAGAGATGTAAATTCACTGCTGTTGGTGCACTTCCCTTGAGTTCCTTGTGTATGCATTAATATGCATGTAATTTTAGATTAAATGGCCATGCATGAAAAATTGAATGAAAAGGGCTAGAGAATGTTGTGTATTCCTTGCCAAAGTTTTTGAAATGTCTTAGTATTCATCACTGTTATTGTTCTCAATCAGGAAATAACTATGTCCTGTAACTAACTCTAAGCAGTCCTTTTTTGGAGTAAGAGAAAGTCTCCATGAGATGGTGCAGATAAGTTGATGCATGCTTCTTCAGTGGCGTTCCATGTAACTGTACTGAACTTCTAAATCAATTTGTTCTGGTCATTCAATTTATTCTTACAAACTACTGTATCATTAGACAATTTACAGAATAGGTATTCCTGAAACTGCTGAATAATGATCTTCAGCTGATTGAATACTGAAAATCCAGCTCCTGACCTTAGCTCATGTTGAGTCTTACATTGAAATCACCCTTAACTGTATGCAAAATTATTTGGGTTTGGATCATTTAGTTTTAGGTGCAGAATTGTTTATAGTGCTTCAAAGGAATTTTTATGTGATGGAAACATTTCCGTAAAAGGCTGTGTTACACCTCTTGTCTGTTTAAGTAGATTTCACTGGTACAGTCATCTTTTCTGACATAAGCACTGTAGGGGCATTTAATTGTTTATCTTTTTATTGGAGAAAGATCCTCATAGCCTTTGAACTGGGATCGATACAAGCTCCCAGGAGTATTGAAAGCTGCAGTTTCTTGAGTGAGCTACGTTGTCACTATTTTATCTGTAAGCGATGTATCTTTATCCCATACAGGAGAGTTATCTGTGGGCCAAACACTATTGATGTTCCAGTGATCCCTATTTGGAAACTACTCATCAAAGAGGTTAACCATTTCTGTTGCTTTTATTCTAGCCTACTTGGAGAGGCAGAATATAGCATATAGAATATAATGGAGTCTATGTCTGAATTAGCTTCCCAGTACTCACTCATCAAACACACTCCTTTTTCAAATCCTGTTTAAAGCTGTTCCATGAAATTACCATAAATTCATTTATTCTCTATTGTTCCCTATCCTCCATACCCATGCTTGTGTGGCTGCTTGTTATTTGGATGTATCTGCGTCCTGGGAGCTCATTCTGTTGGCCTTACAAGGGTCAGTGAATGTTTACAAGCTGCACTGAAAATCAAACCTTCAAGGCAAAGTCTGTCTCTTAATCAGCAGAGATTAAGTGAACAGCAGTTGCTGGTATATGCCTACTGCTGAAGAGAGATCCAATGAGCTCATGACTCTGGGCACAGCAACATGTAAAGAACCAGTATCTTTCTCAGACAGGAACTGGCTATATGTGGCCTAAACAGAGTGTTCGTGGAGGTGTGCCTATGGTATGTGAGCTCTATCCTCATGGCACAACCTGTGCTTCTCTCACCTTTGTTACATTCCTTGTAAAGAAGCAAGCAAAACAAGGCTCTTGCTGAGCCACTCACATCCCAAATATCACCCTATTGGTCCAAATTATTTGGCCCTTCTGTCAGATGGAGATAGTCCAATCTGATTAGACTGAAGCCACTGCTAACAAAATTAGAAAGTGGGTTGGGAAACACAACACTTAACTAGATAGCTTTTATTCCATCCCATTTCTAACAGGATGGACTGGCTGGGTATACTGGATTCATTTGAATGTGGCCAGCTCTTGAGTATTGCTCTCTCTCCAAACAGGTCTTAAATCCATTTTACGTGTTCCAGCTGTTCAGTGTGTGCCTGTGGTTTGCTGAAGATTACATGGAGTATGCCATTGCCATCATAATCATGTCTCTCCTCTCGATTTTTTTGACTGTATATGATCTTAGACAGGTGAGACGCCTCACCTTTCTCCAAAAGGAGGATTTATTTCTAATGTCTGGGAAAGGCCAGGATGTTGCAACATGCACACGTACAGCACAATGAGAGTTACTCAGAGGTTTAGTCTTGTGACATTGTGTAGTAGCAGGTGCAATGGCCTGGCTTCCTAGTCATCATAATCTGTGTGGTTCTTCACCCACATCCTCCCTTCCCCATTCCAGTGCTTTGCTTTGTAACCTTTTGTTACACCTTCTCCATAATTAGGGTGGGGAATTTCTTTCTCTGTATGATTGTATAGTTCCTGGCAGGGCCAGACCCCTCTGGGCCTCATAACCACAAATAACAGAAGGGAATAATTGTTAGTGGATGAATTGCATCATGTAAATAAAATGTAACGCTTTTGTGTGTTCTCTTTTAATTTATAGCAATCGGTTAAACTGCACAGACTGGTTGAGTCTCATAACAACACAATGGTCACTGTTTGCAGAAATAAGGAAGGTGACTACTGTATTCTTCTTTCTTCGATGTGTTTTGTTTCTATAGCAATTTATATTAAACCCAAGAATGTATAGTATCAAGTTCTTTCTAGAGCAGTTCCTCTTCAGTCTTTCAGCTCTATTAGCTAGTTTCTGCAGATTGGGTTAATTTGACCTAGAAGTATGTTGTGCCACATCAATCATATTCATAACTGTTTGAGCGCAGCCTTAGCAAAAAATTATCAGGAAAACTAATTTTTCTTAAAGCAGTGCTGACAAATCCAACCACATAGCCATTAAATGGCTGTGAGTCCATTTAATTGCTCCATGCAAAGTCTTTTCATTGCTGTGGTATTTAGAGCACAATCCAAAAAGACAGAGCTTCTTCAGTTAGGTCAGCGCATTGGAACAATAACCATTGGTTGGGGCTCCTGGGGAGATAAGAAGGAATTCTGCAGTTTGAATGGATGCCTAGGCTTTTCTAAATATTGGAGGTTGTGTTCTTAGGTCCTACTTGTGATCCTTTGTTTATCAGCCATTATAAAGAAGTAACAATCTATTCACCAAGTAGTTCCTTGTATTTTTTCCCTTTACCGCAAGAAATATACGAAGCACAAAGTTTGCATTACATGTCACCTACAGGTTTCCAAGAGCTGGAATCACACCATCTTGTTCCTGGAGATATGCTGGTTTTGAAAGAGGGCAAAACCCTTTTGCCTTGTGATGCCATCCTGATCAGTGGGCAGTGCACTGTAAATGAAAGCATGCTGACAGGTACAGAGTATCCCTCCCAGGTTTGCCATCAAAACATCATCATAGCCCTATGGCTTCATCTGGTGACACAGGACATACAGTGTTATCATCTATCACCCTTATTATGAGGTAGTCCATAGCTATCATAGAAGGGGATTCTTTTGGGTGCTTGCTATAATAAAGACTGAATTGTAGTTAGCCCCAACTTATCTAAACAGACAAGATGGACTTTAGGAAAGACAGTTCATCTTTTTCTTTCTTTCTGGGGTGCAGAAGTGAGGAAGGAATCCTCTGATTAGAAAGGAAAGAGTGGACAGTGGAGTGAGCAGGACAGGAGAAGAAACAGTAGATAGGGAGCAAAGCTGTTCCCCCACAGGGCTCAGAGTCTGCTCCAGATGTAGGGGTTTCTCTCAGTCACTCTGAATGTCTTGTCGCTGATCACTGCAACATCTCCAACCTGCTGGAGTGTCTGTCTAGCCCTCCAGACACTTAGCCCCCTTAGTTCATGTGATAGCAGTGGAGGATGCACCAGTTGGGAGAGTTCAGTACAAAGCAGGATTTTTGGTGCAGGAGATGTTCAAGGTTCTGTTTCTTGTCTTTAATTTTTTTCTTGGTCTGAATCGAACTGAAACTCACAGTTCTGAAATTTCATGTAAATCCCAAAAACCCCTTTAATTTTGAAAGCTTCAGCTGTTAGAAGATACTTCTTCTGCTTCACCTTAGTGTATCTGCTCTGACATAAATATGGTATTTTCCAGCTGCCATTGAGCTAAAGGCTCTCCTTTTTACTAGGAATCATAGAATGTTTTGGGTTGGAAGGGACCTTTAGAGGAAGGGGAAATAGGGAATGTCATGTTTAATCTGCCTAAGGGACTAGTGTTGTGACCTGCACATGAAGTTCAAACTAGGGAAACAACTCGTGGCCATCAAGTGGAGTCATGTAACACCAGTTCAGTTCTCTTTTCAAGCCTGTACATCTATAGCCAGGGTTTGGAGTCCTTGGACTGCTTTCAGTTCTCAGACTTACACAGAGCTGTTGTACTGATGCAAAGAAGGGCTTTTCTCTGGCAGAGTCTGTTTGCTTGCAAGGGTTCAAACTCTTATTCGCTCTGAAGATGTCACAATATAAAAGTAACATCTATCTAAACTGGTTTCTCTAGTACATACCCTTAACTTACCATCTAGATATCTAGATACTGGACTTATTTGAAAGTCAGCAGGTTAATTTTAAGGTGTACTGCAGTCTTCCTCATGTGAGCTAATCTTCCCTAGGAGAAAGTATTCCAGTAATGAAGACCCACTTACCTCAAGCTGATAACTTCAAGCCCTGGAGAATACACTGTGCAGAGGATTACAAAAAACATGTCCTCTTCTGTGGAACAGAGGTCATACAGACCAAGGCAGATGACAGAGGAGGGGTGAAAGCTGTGGTGCTGCGGATCGGTCAGTCAACACTTCAGTTTGCTTTTCTTTTCATGCTTTTCCTTACTGGAACAGTATGACTTAATGTTCCCGGTTACATGGGTTAATGGCATTAATCCAAATTCACAACAGTCAGATGAAGAATCGATATCCTGGGCTGGGCTAAGCTATTATGCATTGTTTCCATTTGCTTGGCATAACTTCTACAAAAACCACTAGCATACGATTACAAAAAAGAATTTCGCTTTGCTTCTGAGACATTGAAAAGATCCTCCTCCTTAAGACAAAAATAACTTTCTTCTTTGTTCTGCAGAGTAGGTCACATACACTGAAATGAAAGATCTGGGCCTTCTTTCTTAAGTTATAGAAAGTATGAGTAATTATGAAGCCCTCCATTCTTTGTAGAGAACTTTTAGAACTGTTTTCCCCTTGGAATGATTTTAGTTTTTCTTTCCAGGTTTCAGTACAGCCAAAGGGGATCTGGTGAGGTCCATTCTCTACCCTAAACCCATGAACTTCAAGCTGTACAGAGATGCCCTCCGGTTCCTGATGTGCCTCATAGCATTTGCAGCCATTGGAATGATCTACACAGTGTGTGTATTTGCACTTAATGGGGTGAGTTACTAAATGCAGGAGAAATGGTCACACCCAGTTTCAAGAGACTTGAAACGTGAGTGGTTTCAAATACATTTATATATAAAAATATGGTCCTTGTCACTCTCCTTTTTGCCTTAGTATATGAGGCCATTTTACAATGTAATTGAATTTGTGACAGTACACAAGCTCTCATACATTCAGTTGAAAGGTGCCAAACCCCACTGTTGCCCAATAGTAATTTCTTCTGAGGTCTTAGCAGATCCTATGCAAGTGTTGCATATCTTACCAACAGCCTTCTGTACGCCAACTGTCTCTGTGTGTTACCTGCCCTGTGCTTGCTGGTACATGTAATTATCAATGCATGTCATTAGCATAACGCTTTCTAGAGCTCTGAAGATGGGATATCCCAAGAGCTTAGCACTCTGCAAGTAGCTTTTATGGAGTTGTGGCACTTTTTGTGCATTCCTAGAAAAATCACAAGTGAGTCATGGGTTAAATGGGACACAGACTGATGTGCCACTGTAAAAAGGCAGCTTTCCAAAAGCTTCAGTGTAGATCAAAGACCCATCTATCCCTGTCCACTGTCTTTGAGAGTAACTGGTATCAAATGCTTATGGAAACTGGTTAGGAAGTAGGGCAAGTACAGAACAACTCTTCCCTGGTACAGTCTTCCAACTTCTTGAAGAGAAAGGTTTAACGGTTCAGTAAGCTGTCTTTTGTATCTAGATCATCTAGCTGTAATAGCCACTGAAAATCTCCTAGAGTGTGGTTTGATATTTTTCTGAATTCATTTATGCCTTGGACTTGACAGCATCTGTGGCAGTGATTCCCACAGTTTAATTATGTACTGTGTAAAAATTTGTTAAAGCTGTTGTCTAAATCACTGAAGGCACTGTGGATTTTTGTTTTTAGAGAAGGAGCAAATAGCTGCTTTCTATTTGATGTTTCCTGTACTATTCATGATTTAGAGATCGCTGGCCACCCCTTCAGCCACCTTTGTTCCATATTACAGAGCCCTGAACAGTACAGGTGTAAACACAGATCCCTGAAATTTACTGGTCTTACAAAGAACTCTGTTTTCTTCTGCCTTTTTTTCCATATCTTTGCATAGTCATTTTGGGGGAGGGGGAGTGGAGCAGAAGGGAGATAACCTTCACTTAGCTATCACTCAGGTTAATATCCTTGAGAATTTTTGGGAAATAACTTCTGCAATGCCAGTTTTCCTGTATCAGTTGAGTCAGCCACATTTCCACTAATTTCTTCCAGAGTTCTCCAGGAGGCTTATGGGATATTAATTCCCTCTGTGAAGGCTGCGTTAGCTCTTCTCTAATGTGCCATATACATCAAGGGTCAGTTAACTCTGTATTATAATTTTAATCAAGTTTCTTAATGTAGAACTAAGACTTAATGTCTCAGGAAGCAGCAAGGGCCCGCTGTTCCCTACGGGAAGGCAAGCCAGGAGCCGAGGGTGACCAGAGCACAAGTAGTGCCCTCACCAACCAGGGCACAGTCACACAGTGTCTGAAGATGGTGGGGAGAGCTGGGTGCTGGTAACAGCCCATCAGTAGTCCTAGGCAAGGCAAAGTGGTAAATAATCCAGGCAGACCAGTCAGAAGCAGATGAGGACACGGGACAAGGCTGCCACACACGTCTAAAGGTGTCCATCCAGGAGACAGTACTAGAGGGAGGTACACCTACAACATGGCTCAGACAAGGACTGAAGGCCCAGGCCTGAGCTTAAATGGAGTTCCTGAATCCATGAGCAGAGGGTGTGGGTGGAGATGAGGCTAGTGAGGATAACTAAGGCCCATTAGTACACCTAGGGCGTTGCCATATTGGTCTCTAAATCTCTGGAGGGTTCACCTGAAACCTTTTAAAAACAGTTTACTTGTTCTCATGCATCAAGGTCAACGTAAGAAATAGTTGTACAGTAGATCTACAATTTTTAAAGCCTAATTGCTTTAGAACCTCTTCAAAAATTTTCAAGAAATCATTTCATGCCTTGATAATTGTCTGCCAATGTAAAGCCCAGGTCCTGAGTTGCAAGGCTGATTCTGCAATTAAGCTTTTGAATAATTTTTCTCTTTTGGAATAATCTACAATCAGTTGGCTCCGAAGATTAATTCCCCTTGGGATATCAAAGGAAGTGTGTTTAAGTACATATCCCACTGTCTGCTTTGCAGTTTTCCTTTTTTTTTGTTGTTTAACTTCTCCCTTGTAATATGTAAAATACACACTGATGTTATCACAGCAGCTGAAACTGTCTTGTCAGGCTGGTGTAAGATTCAGTCATGTGATACACTAAATGCTTTCTCCTCTGTGAGTGTGTTTATCTATAGGTGGTACATGCTTCATTCTAACATAAAATAGATACAAAATATTATCAAACTGGTGCCTTCTGTGTTCTGAAACAATGTCAATGAAGGGAGAATGAGAACATGATGGAAACTCAGCACATCAAATGCAACATAATTTATGGTCAAAGTCCCAAGCTCAGAAGCAGTAATAATAGAACACTATGATGGTCTGCAGATCCTCTGGAACTGCAAATTTGCTTTAGTTTGCAGTGTCTCAGTTCTGGGACCCCAATTTGAAATGCATTCAGTCCTATAGCAGTGATATCAACTGCCAAGAGTAACAGTGCCAACATTCAGCATACTGGCAGTCAATTTTACACCGACCTCTGAGCTCCCAAATTAGAGATTGTTTTTAGAATGAAACTTTTACTTCCATGTCTCCTCCTGCTAGTAAAAGCAGTTTTCTTTCACAACTCCTGGAACATAAGGTCAGGAGAAGTCATTAGCTCATGCATTCTGCCCTGCTTTTCAACACCATCCCATATTTCTCACCTGTCACCCTAACATGGAGTCCAGAGCTGTGCCTGTAGGCACTTGGATGAATGCCCATATAAATGGCAGATTCTTGTGTGCTGTATCATGGGAAACTGGGCTTGACTGAGGGTGCAATAGCCTAGCTGGCATATTTGAACTCATGTGCTTTGGAGGAGACTGTGAGCTCTACCTGGCAGGTTTGTTGGCATGGAGAAGGAAGGCCTGGAGGCTGCTCTTTAGTAGCGGTGTAGCCTGAAAGCCTTTGGTTAAATCAAAGCAATTAATTTCTTAGGGAGATGAATACATGACGGACCATGGGCAGAAAACAGCACAGCCTGAAGCACCTGCAGTGGAGGGGAGGAGGGATGATCAGACAGTGCAAGCAGCACTCCTTGCCACCCTCTTGTTGATAACTGCCTTTGGTTTTATTTCAGGAGGAGGCAGGAGAAGTGGTGAAGAAGGCTTTGGATGTTATCACTATTGCTGTCCCCCCAGCTCTGCCAGCTGCCTTGACAACAGGGATCATTTATACCCAGCGGAGGCTGAAGAAAAAGGGCATCTTCTGCATCAGCCCACAGAGGATCAACATGTGTGGACAGCTGAACCTCATCTGCTTTGACAAAGTAACTCCTATGTGGTGGTTACTCTCTTACTAGTAATGGGAGCCATGCTGGGGGTGGGAGACTATGGGCTTTGATCAAGCATTTCCATTGTATTGTAGAAACACACTGACCAATCTTGCATATTTAAGTGTGTGTTGTCTGGACAGACACTTGTGAATTGTTGTTTTTCTTGGCATCTAGGAATTGGCTGGTGGCACTTTCGCTCTATACTGTGCTGGCATTTTCTGGACAGTAACTTCTTAAAATAAGTCTTGCTTTTTGTTCCTCTTGGAGCTCTAATGTGGGAAGTTAATTTAAATGTACATTTTAACTTAGACTGGCACCTTAACAGAAGATGGCCTGGATCTTTGGGGCTTGCTGCCCTCTGAAAGAAACTGGTAAGGCTCCTTGACACACCAATGGCATTTAAATTTGGTGGGATAGTGACTGGATTCTCCTCGTAGACATAAGAATAAATCTGAAAGACAATTAATGTCAAACAGCAGTTTGAAGTTCCCCATATTTAGATTTCCAATATTATTTCTATATTCTCTGGAAAATGAGTCTGTTGCCTCATCTCAGGGGTCCTGCTCCACATGAAGAGATGCAGCCCCTGTCATCAGCATTTGGCACAGCATACCCAGGCAGGGTAATCTGCAGCAGATGTGCTAGGTTAGATCTCAAAGCTGCAGCAGTGCCCCAACCCTTCATGACATGAAGTCACTGTTACCCACGAGATTACCACTCAGTTCCTTCAGTGCCCACGTTTTTGCCCATTTACATTTCCAGAAATGTGCATGCACAGAAATGCTCAAACTTATATCAGCCTCACATCTCAAGAGTCATTACACAAGCCACAAGGAAGATATTTTATAATAATCTGTTCCTCTGTCCATCCCAGTGGACTCCTTAACTATGCCGAATACACCTATTCTGAGCATGTGTATCCCAGCCTTTAACAGGTGTGTGAGAAATAGCTCATGGGGAAGGTGAAGACACGCTTGTGGTCTGACCAAAGGATAGGACTTTAGCAGCCCTCTGACTTAGGATTTTTTTTTCTGTTAGTCATGTGTTGTTTGGTGTTCTCTGACGATAATTTTTATGTTCCCTTTTGTGTTAGCTTCCAGGACATTCACAACTTCCCTGCGGACCACAGCCTGCCTTGGGGCCCAGTGTTCAGAGCAATGGCAGTTTGTCATTCACTAATTGTTTGGGAGGGCAAGATCCAAGGAGACCCACTGGATGTGAAAATGTTTGAGGCCACTAACTGGGTAAAGCTGTGCTTTGTTATTACGCAAATAGTGGTGGACAGTTTTGGTGTTCTCCTAAAGGAGGAATGTCCCAAGCCCTCCCCTGCAAATAGCCGTTTCCCCCACAGAAGTAAAGAGCTAAAACCCAGAAGAGATACCACATGCTCAGGCTTTTGCAGAAATGTTCCTTGTTTCTGCGTAGAGCTTTCATCTAGGGGTACTTTGAGTACGTAGCTCATTTGACTGTAAGTGGTGGATATACAAACCCCACAGGGGTATCAACAGATAACAGGATGTCCCAGATGTGACATACACAGATTAAGACTGCTTTTACAGAGCATGTGACAGACTTCAGCGAGCTTTGAACTAGATGCAAGATTTTGACCTTTGTTAGAGCTCTGTCCATGTGGAGATATTTCTACCATCTTCAGGTTTGAAATCCCATGCTGCTACTTTCAGTCTCTGTGCCATTACCTACAGCCATCAGCATTGCTATTTACTCTCTGATCAGTTGGGGGAGAGGGCAGGGGGAGGAGGGGGAAGTGAGCATTTGTGAAAACTAGAAGGCTGCAAATCTGAGATAGATAAGAGGAAAACAGCCCATAATTACCTGGTGGAAGGTAAGCTATTACCACAAGTAATGGCCACAAGCCATTGTTGATGCAAGGTAAGAGATTCAGGGCAGGATTAGCTAGTTATGTGGGTGACAGCATCCATACTTAACACCTGTCTGTTTTGTACCTGCAAAATATGTAAACCAGCCAAGTTTCAAGGAATAAACTATCCAGTAATAACAAGAGTTAGAGGGTGGTTTTCCCCAGGGGCATCACCTTGCCATCTCAGCCTTAGGCAGACACACATCTGTTACAAATAAACAGGAATAATCCTGTTAAATAATTCCTGTGAAAATGAATAATTATGTGCCCTTTGACACCGTAACATATTTTTGTTCCTCACAGTCATGTTGTGATGATTAAAAAGCCTGGCTGATTTGTGGAGTACTTCAAGAGCAGAGGATGGTGCTTTCTACATTAATACAAACTCTTATTATTTTCCCATTGGGTCTATGTTATATCTAAAGATTTTTGCATATGTAAGTGGGTTGAAAAGGATTTATTGTCAGTGAGAGGACATAATCTATTTGCTGCGCAGGAGTCCAGCAGTATCTTAGTGAAGCTGGTGAAGCTCTAGATTTGATTGCCAAGTGAGGCAGTGGGTTTTCCATTACTAGAGCTTTTTAGTGGGAGATCAGACTAATTCCCCTCAGGAATGAATAAGATGATACCTTGTTTTGAGGGAAGGAAAAGCTCTAAATGATTCCTTGAGGTTCCTTTTAGCTTTACTGGTGCTGTGATCTGAAAGATCTTTGTCTTTCAATACACAGGTGATGGATGATTCCAGTGGACACCAGCTTGAAGGTCAAGGATCCACACATGCCACAGTTGTTAGACCTGGGCCTAAAGCCAGCAAAGTAAGCTATTTGCAAGAGTCACATTCAAGATCAAGCTAACTGTCAGTGCAAGTTACCTTTCAGTAGAGAAACACTTGGTTGTCCTAGTCCAAGAGAGCTCTTCTACACTTTGTCTTTCTTGTCCTGCCTGCAGAGATATTGTCTTAGTCTCTCTGATTAAAGAGAGATGCCTGGGGGAGCTTGCTGCACACACCAGAAGCAGGGGGATGCTGGATGGCAGATTGTCCAGCTCAGAAATTCCCCTGTCCTGGTGTCTGGAGACTCAATCCAAATTCAGCTGAGTGGTGAAGATCTCTAAAAGCACTTGGAACTGCAGTGGAGTCTGGTAGCTGATGTCAGACTGTTACTGGTGACATACACCAAGGGGGGGTGTGCTTTCAGACATCCATTTTTCCTTTGCAAGACCAGTATAAGACCTAGCAGAGTCTTGTTAAAGAAACAGGACTAGTGAGTTCCTTTCAGTAAATTACATCTAACAGTCTGCTAAAATTGTCAGTGAATGTTTCCTACTGCTTAAGCTAAATATTTCTGTACAAATTTCACCTCCTCTTATATACCTCTGGTATATACCTGTCCTTTCTGTCCCACTGTGACAAATCAGCCTGTTATACATGGTTAGCTTCTTACCATGGCCCAAAGGACAGACCTAAAATCCTTTGGCCTGAGTTTAAAATCCTTGCTGCAGTATCTAATCAACTTGCTTTTCTCCTAGGCCCCAGTGGAAGGAGTTACCATTTTACATCAGTTTCCATTTTCTTCAGCCTTGCAGAGAATGTCAGTCATTGCTCAGGAAATCGGTGGGGAGCAACAGGTCTTCACAAAAGGGGCTCCAGAAATGGTAGCCATGTTATGCAGAGCTGAAACAGGTAACGAACATTTATAAATGCTTCCTAGAAACACATACGTGTAAGTGACTTTTGATGGTGCAATGAAGTGGAAGGTCCAAATGAGGTTTCTCTGTCTAAGACTTTATACTTCAGCCTGAAAGTTAGACTCTCTCTATTGTGCTCCAAGTCGCAGGCTAAGTTCTCATACAGCCCTTCTCAGAAAAGAAGGCCTGCTAAGAGATAAAAGCAAGTACAAACTCTTGTGCAAAGTGTACAGTCTCTGCCAGAATAAATATTTGAAAAAGTTGTCTACTGGTCCAGCATACAGCAAAAAAAGTTTTCTTTTTTCTCTAAGCCTTGGGAGGGCAGCTAGAAGAACACAGCTCCTTCATGACATGCTGGAATAAGGTAAGTCTTTGTAGAATAGTTTAGGATCTGAAGTGCAAAGTTACAGAGGAGGGGCAATGATTTTCTTATTGAGCAAAGTTCAGTTCAGCAGCTTTCCTTGATGTCCTTGGCCTATTGACGGACTCTAGGTGTACCTGCCCTCTGGGACAGGAACCTTCCCTGCTCAAAGGCTTGCTTTTATTAGAAAGCAATCAAATGCCCTGATGAACTGTCTTTTTCTCTTTTGCACAGTCCCATCAAACTTTGAAAGCAAGCTTCTGCTCTACACAGCGCAGGGCTTTAGGGTCATTGGACTGGCATTTAAATCTCTACAGGCAGGGAAGCAATCTACTGATCTAACAAGGTAAGCCATAGACTGCTTCTTATCAGCCACATTCAGCCATGGGCTAGTGGTGCTTCACATAGTACCATTACCACAACACCCCTGCCAAGAGAAGGGCTGTAGTACAGAGTTTTGTTAGATTTAGGCTAGAGGGAATCTGATTTAAATCTGGCTATAGGTCCGAGAATGGGTAGAGGGCATTTCACTACACATGCTTATAACACAGGCCCAGAATCCTTACAAATTTCTTAACAGTGGATCAACATAGGAAGTATAACCCTAGTACGCTCTGAAGTCTAGTACACCCCTCCCTCAGTCTATCATTTCTACCAATCTTTTTGCAGATTTATCCAAGCTTTCAGCTGAAGAGAAGTCTGTGGGTTTGGTTTTTTTTTTTTCCTTATTCTGGCTCCTTGGTGAAGCAAAGGCAGCAGGTGACCCCTATTGCAGTGCCTGTTCTCTAGTCCATTCAAAGTCAACAGACTATCTTCTGCTGCTGTCTTGGTCCAATCCAATCCTTTAGCTTTCTAGCTTTAGCTTTCTTTAGTTTCTCGAGAAGCCAGCAAACTCTTCTGCTATCTTCATAGTATTAGTTTTCCACAAGCCTCACACAAGAACACCTAGACGTGAATCCATATGGTTTTACCCAAATCCCTCTGCTTTTTGCCTGTGATCCTCCAGAATCATTTCTGAAAGTTGTGGTTGCTTAGCATCTGCTGTCCTCTCTGTTTACTAGCTGCAGGTCCTAATCCAGATGGGGATCACTGAATTTCCTCTCACAGACTTTTTTGCTTTGCTGAAAGGGCCCATGACACTGAGGCATAGTACAAGTGGTTTGTTTAATTCTTGTCATAACAGACCTATCCAACCCAATGAGCATGCATGATGTATATACTGCCAGGAGAAAAAAGAAAACTGGAGATCAAACACAAAATCTGCTGTGAAAGCAGTGACTATTCAGGCACCACCTGACTCAGCTACTCTGACCACCTCCTCCTTACTGCAGTGGCTAAAAGCTTTTTGTTTTTCAGACTCTTCAGATTCAACCTGTCTCCCTGAGAGACCTCTAGTTTATGACTGAGGGATGGGTTTGTTTACCAAATACAGTTCTCAACTGCATGGGTTCAAGCGTAAAAGAAGCAATAGCACAGGTGTAAAGAAAAGAGTAGGAAAGAACAGAAATGGAGTTCCTGCACACTGTTTGCTCAGGTCCTGCTGTCAAGAGTAGCAGATGCATTTACTAAGGTGTTTCTTGGTTGTACAGTCCTCAAATGAGGACTAGCGTGCATGAACTTTGCAAATCAGACCACCATAGTTTGAGAATCCTGCAGGAAATCCAGGGTGCTTTTTCATGCTGGCTAAGAATGGTGCATGAATGGAAAACAGTCCCAACTTATCCATCAGGCTTCACATTGGTATGTGGAGCAGGTAGGTTGAAATTGGCTCTTTTTTGATTTGGTAATTAAGTAAACATGAGCTGGAAGCTGACTATGTACTGAATTCATTCTTCAGAACAAGGGAAGAAGAGAATAGAAGAATGAAAAATCAAGTGAAGATCCTCCATACACAACCAGCACCACTTGCTGCCAGTGGGAAGCAAGCCCTGCTGGTGCTGAAATAGCACCACAAAACACAGACAGCCTGGGACTGCTGAAAACTAACAAGTTACTTTAATTCTTTTGAGTTAGGTGGGATGGTTAATGGTTATAACTGGCTATCAGCAAATTCAATGCAAAAACAGGCCAAAGGCAAAAAGAAGAATTAAATCTGTCTGTCTGTTCTTCACTTTTAGGGAGGAAGTAGAATCTGATCTGACATTCCTGGGTCTGCTGATAATGGAGAATCGATTAAAGAGGGACACAAAGCCTGTCCTGGAAGAGCTCAGTGCTGCCTGCATCAGGAGTGTTATGGTCACAGGTGTTTAAAAAGGGTGGATTATTTATGTGGCCACTGGCCCTGGCAGGGATTTCGGTGATGTTTGAGTGAACAGTTTGCTGCTTTGTCACCACCCCTGGTAGAAAGGCACGGACATTTGTATCTTTCAGACAATTATAGTCCAAGAAGCATCTGTGTTGTAATAATGATGTGAGCTGAACCATGCAGTCTTGTATCCCTGAAAACTTCACCAGGCTGTGTCAGATACCTAACTCTTAATCTGTTCCACTTTCACCACAGATCATACTCCCTGGTAAGGTTATCAGATGACATGCACAAAGACGTGTCATGCAAGATCCCCTCTTTATAGGGTCTCATGAAATCCTCTTGTCATAAATGAGCAGAGATATGGAGCAGAGATGCCAGGACAAATCACTGAACCTTATGACATCTAGTAACTCATGCCTACCAGTCCCTATATATGCCATTTTTTTCTTGAAGTGCTGGTTTGGATTTGGATAGGAGAACCCCCATTTTTTCCATGGTCCAAAGACAATTTTCTGGGAGTTACACAGATCTTGGCCTGTTGGGCTTCACCACTTTCAGCACACATCCTACCCCAAAGCCATCTAAGGCCAATTGATGAGAATCAGTGATACTAGCAGCAATTTGGCAATGAATCCCATATTGGTTTTTATCTAAAGCACACAATCTAGGAGTGTGTTCCCCATCTTGGATTTCTTCAAGCTGAAGATGAAAATTTTTCATCTCCAGATGAAAATGAAAGTATTTCCAATTGAAAATACATCTAATTATTGAGACAGATCTCAACTGCAAAGTTTTGATCTTTATCAAAAACTCTGAGGCAGCGACACTGAAATCGTACTGATTCTTGCGGATATATTTGAAAACTCGGAATTCAGGAAAAGGCTAATGTTGCCTTCATAACCTTATTGCAGAAATTTTTAGATAACATTCCCCTTGATTTTTCTAGGTGACAACATTCAGACAGCTGTAACTGTTGCCAAAAATGCTGGGATGATTTCCCCGATGAACAGAGTGATTCTTGTGGAAGCAGACAAAATACCTGGATCTTTTTCAGCATCTGTAACCTGGAAATCACTAGAAGAAGACAAAACTGAAAGTTACGGAAGCCTGGTGAGCATATAAGAAGCAGGTGTTGTGCAGCAGGAAAACAAACTAAGCTGGAATGCTTTAAATAATGCAGTGGGATTATGCTAGTATAACAGAGACCATTCATTCACCATCGTCTGCATGTCAGAATGTTATGTGCTAGAAAAGTGTTTAAAAAGAAGGGATCTTTATAAAAATGTACTCCCCTAGAGCTTCTTTCCTAGCATATTATCCTGTGAACATGTTTTTGCTAACTGCCTAGCTAGGTTCAAGAACAGCTTTGCAGAAACCCAGGAAAGATTTATCTCTAGCCCTCATGCTTAGCTGATGCCAGTTTAAAGCACGTTTCCTTTCCCTGCAAGGTAAATTTGATAGTTTGGATGCGGACTTAAAATCTGTGCCACTGCGCTGAACGAACCAGCCTTTTTCAAGCCCGTAGGGAGTTAGGACTTCCCCATACCTGCAGTATAAAAACAGAAATTGGATATACACAGTGAAACATAGGCTAGCTATGCTCAGAAATTATATTTCATCAAGCATCTCCATAAAGAAACTGAGACAAAGACCAGTTACTCTCTCCCTGAAGAGTATGTCTAAAGGTGCTGACCTTTCTCTGAGAAGTATTAAGAGTCAGGCAGATGGGAAGGTATCTGTGCAGGAGCTGTTGGGGGGCTCCTTTCTACCAAAGTTCAGCCCGAGCAGCATCTTCACTGTATTTCACTGCATTTCACTGCAAAAAGGCATGCCTAGCTATGGTGCCCATATGCTCTCTCTAGCCCCTCCCACTCACAATGCAGCTCACCAGACTGACACTGTTGCATAAATTCTATCAATCAAATGTGGCAATGCTGAGGGCCAGCTTTTAAGACATATGAAGCACCTGGTTCACACTGAAATTAATGGCATTATATGCCTAAGTCCCTTAACAAATCCAGGCAAAGGCAATGGGCCTTGAACCCTGGTCTCTCAGAGTCTTCACAACCGTCATCCCCACGGTATGTCCTTTTCTTTGTCTGTAGTAGTGCTTGTGTAAATGCACATAGTAGCTTTTGAGGGCCTGGGGGCAGCGCTCATTCTGTCTTGGTTTACAGGAGGATGACAGTCAGACTGAACGAAGAGTCAGGCTGGCATTGGGATCAGGCCAGTATCATTTTGCCATGAGTGGAAAATCCTACCAAATTGTAGCACATCATTTCAGGCACTTACTTCCAAAGGTAAGACCTGGATTATTTACCTGGAGTGGGTTTGCCATTCAGTAGATTTGGATTGTCCTGGTATAATTACCTGAAGAGACCTGTACCAGGACATCTTTTGGGAACAGTTCTAACCCTGAATTACTTATGGGCTGGATGAATCTCTGATATTAACGTATGGGGAAGGATCTGAAAATCCCTGGATTTTTTTCTGCACATGAGAGGAGCAGACCTACCTCATGGTGTGAGGACATGACTTTTAAAACATTTGTGCCCATATATCTGGCCCTTGCACAGCACTGATTCTGTCATGTTTTGGAGAACAGGAGAAAACATGGTATTACACAGCATGCAATTCAGCATGACTTGCCTGCTCTATGGAAAGGATAGTCTCGTGAATTCTCTTCTAGTAAATCCCTGCCTGGTAATCTGTGTTCATCAAGTAACTCAAATGACACATCAGGCCTCTTATCCTTATTGTGATAGTTATTTTTTTCAAAATATTAATTAAGATATTAATTAATTAATGATCTTTGATCATTAGCCTTTCCTGCTTTGGAGTCTAGCACCAGTTGTTTGAAAATGTGAATTTTTGGTGGTTTTTATTCTAGATTATCACTGAAAGCACTGTGACCCTTACCTCAAGTGCTTAAAAAATCAATTCCAGTCAGAAATCCAGCCTTGTGGAAGAGTTTCAAAAGCTGGAGTAAGTTCATAATGAGCAATAAGAGTTAGGAAGTATTTGATGATTTTCAGGCTTGAAAAGAGTCTAGTAAGAGCTAGCTTTTGTCTAACATAGCATTTCCTGGAAATGCACAAAACTGAAGCTTCCACAGACATACAGCTTGGCAATTAAATTCCAAAAGCCTGTTCAAGAAGAGACACTGAAGTCCATGTTGGTTTGGCAACCCATCAAAGACCTAACACTCCCATGATTTTGGGTTTCGCTAGTTCACATCATCCTTCATTCTTCTCTTTCTGGGCCTGAAGGAGGGGCACTTGTCTACCCAAGATTTTTAGGAATATCTCCCAGCACTGCAGCTTCTCTGATGCTAGCAGTCTTTTTACTGCACTATTGCTGACTCAGTGTGAGTCCATTGTAACAAACATAAAACTTCATGCTAATGTATTCTTCAGTCCATCACAGCAGAAATTCTTTACTGTAGGCACATCTGAGGGACAAGCTCAAGGCTCATGCACAGTCCAGAGGCTTGTATTTCAGTCTTTCAGCTTTCCAGAAGGGCTTTTAACAAAAATCTCGCATGACTTGCATAAATGACTCTCATGGAAGAGGCTCTGATTCTCTCCTGTTTATAGGTCTCACTTTCCCCAGAACTGAACTGTAGGTCACTTTATTTTTTAGTTACGTTGTGGGCATGTGTGGAGATGGAGCCAATGACTGCGGGGTAAGTGAAAATTCTTTACAATATATTTATTTAAAAAATGAAAACTGAATGCAATGCCAGTAGAATATCTCAAACTGAGTACTTGCTGGAGATGGGAGTGCTCTGCTTATTCACAGAGTAGCTGTACTGGCACCAGTACTGATTCAGGCCTGATCTCACAGTGCAGTCCTTACCAGGCAAGAGCTGTTCTAGGCAGAGATTGTTGCAGTTTGTGGTCTTGTGAATGGATTCATTTCCTTTGCAAAAACCACCAGAGGATTCTCCAAATCCTCCACTGGGGTTTCTGTCAATGTCTTCAGTGTCTAGGGGTGGAGAAGACTAGGGTGAGGAGGAGTTTCCATGGGGAACAGCTGTAGCACTACAAAGTTTTTGTAAATGCACATTTTAGAAGTGCAAGAAAGTTGTGGGTTTTTTTTTTTCCAAAAGGTAGGGTCTGTGTTCAGGAGGGACCCATAACTCCCCTCTGGCAGGTTCAGTTCACTCCATGACTTCAGACATCCTTGTGGCAGTGAGAGCAATGCCACCTAGGCAGTGAAGCACTCACTTGCCCTAATACAAAGTCCTAAGGATCGTCCTGGGGGAAGCAAGCAGAGAACCTAGACTGTCTACATAAAGTGTGACTGCAAATAAGTGCTAACAAAGGAGGCAGAGCCAAACCTGTCTTCTGCAGCTGGTAGTGGATGGCTTTGGAGTCAGTGGAAAATGGACTTTCCCATGCTGTCGTCCCCATTCTTCTGGACCTGATGCCTCAATCACATGCCACTGGAGGAACCTTTTGGGTGGAGCACACCCAGGAGTGAAGAGGGACTGCTGTTCACAGAACACATCCTCTAATAAGGGGTCACTTCTTGGCTGACATAGCAGTTGCTGTGTCTTCCTGGTTTGTGAGTGCTGAAGAAGAATGTGACTTTCAGGCTTTGAAAGTGGCGCATGCAGGGATATCACTGTCGGAGCAGGAGGCATCTGTGGCTTCACCTTTCACATCCCGAACTCCCAGCATAGCATGTGTGCCAGAGCTAATCAGGTAGGCATGGATTTTTGTTTCCTATTTCATAAAGGAGACAGTTCCCACTCCTCTCAAATATTAGTGTTGGGTGTTCCCACCAGGCCAGAATGTACATATCTACAGAAAAATAAACATCTTTGACCTTGAAATTACCATTTGCCTAGTTCCCATCTGAAATTCCTTTAAGATACATTCATTCCCTCAAAACTACAGGAGGAGGGCATCTACAGCTCAGCTTTATGTCATAAGCTGTATTTTAAATGCAAAAGAATTAGCGAAATGAACAATGCTCCATAAAGCTGAATCAAATGTCCACAAATCAACATGTACACTACTGTTAGGCCCTGCCTCTGATACCCTATGCAAGCAAAACATTAACATCTGTTATGCCAGGGTCCCGATTTTGCTTAATGGGGCAGATGAACAACCAGGGAGAGTGCGTTACCCTTGTTGGATACTCTATGTTCACTGCAGGAGGCGAGGACTTGCTAGTTTGAACTCACTGAGCAGCTGCTTGGTTTTGTATGTTTTTCCTCATACGGAGTTGTTACCTGCATTATTAATGTGAGCAGGAAAAATTGCTGGGGTAAATTGTAATCTTGGGAACACAGATGACTGGAATCAAGCCCTTTTGCTTGCAACTTTCATTCAGGCCAGATTTTATTTATTTCACTTCCCAGGAAGATATTGGCAGAGACTTCTCTGCTTGTGACACATGCCTTGTTTTTCAACAGTGCTTTGAGAGGACTGGCAACAGGAGCAGACCCATCACCTAATAGCTGTCCTTATTCATGTCTTCACACAGGGAAGGCCGTGCTGCCCTTGTCACTTCCTTCTGCATGTTCAAGTACATGGCACTGTACAGCACCATTCAGTACCTTGGTGTTCTCCTACTGTACTGGGTATGTCTTGGGAACATGCTGGCTAGAACTGGATGAGCCTTGTAGGAGAACTCCCTTGTAGGAGAAACATGGCATAAAAGTCACGATAAAACTAGGGTATGGAGCTTTACCTTTATCTGAGCTACAAACTTCTGTGGCGTGATCATATGGTCCTCCTGTACCCTCAGCTGAAAACTGGAAAGATTCTTCCCATTAATTTCAGCCAGTGGGCTCAAGATCCAAGCTGTGCAAAAAGAAGGCTGAGGTACTTAACAGTATTTCGGATGAGGGCATATGTCTGTGAAAAGGGAGAATCTGGGTAAGCATATGCTGTTGCAATTTATTCAGCATTTAAAGCATGAATTAACTTGACAGTAAGCAAAATACCCTGGAGAGCCTTAAACCACTTTTGCATGGCTTCTTCCCAAATAGAGAGGAGGGCTTTGCATTCAGAAGTCACCCAACATTGAGAAAGCATGTCTCTTCAAATAGCCTTCTTTTTTATTGCACTAAGTAAACTGGAAGTGTCGTTAGTCTGAACAATGCAAAAAATGAGAGTATTCACTGCAGGGACAACGATGACAAATCTATTGGCAGGGTGGTGGATTGTGTGGTCCCCTTATCTGCTGAGTAGTGTTTCAGAACAAACAGCAAAGTATTAGCTGCACGAAAATAATACGGCTTTCTGGAGACAATACAAACAAGCCCACGGCAAATGTCTGATTTGTGATTTTTTTTTTTTTCTTTCTGCTTCTCTTTCCAGCAACTAAACTCCTTTGGGAATTACCAATTTTTGTTCCAAGATCTGGCTATTACCACTGTAATTGGTGTGACAAGTAAGCCCCTTAGTCATCCTGTGTATTAATAGAGAATGATCTCAGATATTTTTCGCCTCCTTGGTAATGCATAATTCTATGTACAGAAAGGAAGAAAAGAGAGACTACATAGAGTACAGGATGTTTAGATTAGTAGAGGAGGCATCTTGTTTGAGAAAAGCTTTGAAGTAAGATGGGTAATTCTTAGTGGTGTATTTGCTCAGCATGTAGGTTGTTGATAACTGGGATGATATCTCTAGAAGGAGTAAAATCAGACCTAATGCAGTGGAAACTCTATTCAGGCTTTTTCCTGTTGACTTAGGAAGGCAGATTAAAAAGATACCTAAGGATCCACACCCAAATGAAGAAGTGTAGGTATTGACTGTTTGGAGTCCAGCTCATATTTGGAGCTGTGTAGGCAGCAGGCATGAGAGGAAAGAGAGATGAAAATGGAGAAGAAAGAAATAACAGATGCCAGACACAACAGGAAGCTGTAAGCCAAGAATAAAAGAGGAAACCAGTGGTGGAGGGGAAAGAGAAAGACAAGGTTGTTAAGATAGAGTAAATGCAGGGAGAAGTTTCGAAGCAGGCATGGCAAGGGACGGGGCGTGAAAAGAAGACAGAAAAACCACATAGCTGTTGTCCATCCCTGCTGGAACACAGACAACTGGAAAAGGCCTTGATTAAATCAAGTCTAAAAGGGTCAGCCACAATACTAGGTGCCAAAAGCTACCTTGCTCTAAGTAGCTCAGTTGGAACACTGCATCAAGGCTTTCTGTAAAGCTCAAGGTCTGGATAACTTTGTTAAACCTAAGAACAGAAGAAAACCTATTGGGTCAGCTAATGCAGTCCTCTGCCAGCTCAAATAACTGGGCACTAGGTACTTAGTCCATGAGGGTGCACAGAACATAAGCAATAGAAAATCCCAAGTCACAGTTGACAAGAGACAGAAAGAGAACAGGAGAGCTTGAGCATATCCTTATATCCTTGGGCCTGACAGTAGCCAAATAAAATAAAAATCCAATATTTTATTTTCCAGAAATGTTTCATGATAGTCAGATGCCATTAATTAACCTCTTCTGTGGCCAATAAGATTTTGTAAGAAAGAAAACAACTCTATTTTGTACTTGATATAGTATGTATTATAAAGAACATTGTAGACTGTAAAAGTGCTGGCCGTTGGTAACACTCAGTAATATAGAGCAGCACTGCTTGTATTTTGGACACACTAGTAAACATGTCTGTGCATGTTTCAGTGAGTTTCACAGGTGCCTATCCAAAGCTGGTTCCCTACAGGCCTCCTAGCCAACTCATCTCGCCCCCGTTGCTACTCTCTGTTGTACTTAACATCCTCTTCAGCCTCAGCATGCAGGTTTTCGGGTTTGTGGTGGTCCAGGAGCAGCCCTGGTATTCCAAGACCGATATACACAGGTAGGCCCCCTTCTTGGGACTCTGGGTAACACAGGGCAGACCTAGTGGACAGGTCTGCATGATACTATTGATCAGCTTAACTACAGGCCTGATCAGCAGCTGCAGGCAGACCTTGTGCTTCCCCACAGGGTGCAAACACATTAACCAGTGTTGTCTTCAGGTCCCTAAGCTCTCCACCAAGTCTGCTGTGTAGCACAGTGCATGTGGTGAGAATGCTTCTGTTGAGCACAAAGAGTATTTGATTGCAGGAAGACCAGGGTATCCAAGTAGATTTGAGCTTAGGCTCTGCCAAGTTCAGCAAGCTCAACCCAGTGGGTAAGATTGTGGACATTACCAATAACATAGATCCTTGTGATAGCAGGAGCAAATCATGGCTGTGAGGGAGGATTCCTGATAGTGGTAGTGGAAGCTGGGGGAAATAACCAGGACAGTGATCATTCACTAACCCGATTGACACTCTTTTTCAGGGCCTGCCTCTCAGTGAACAACTACACGGAGAATTCTTCCTCTATTTCCAGCCTGGGGCTCCCTGGGATGAGAGATGGAGCCCATGAGGAAACAGACAATGGCTATAAGAGCTATGAAAACACCACAGTGTGGCTGCTAAGTACCATCAACTGCCTCATCGTAGCACTAGTGTTTTCCAAGGGAAAGCCTTTCAGGCAACCCATCTACACAAACTGTAAGTATGGTGAGAGAGGGAGGGATCTGGGAGTAAGTTAATTCAGGAGGTCAATTCACTACGGAAAAATTAAAACTTGACCAAAGTGATGCCAGCAGGAGCCCAAGTTAGATTTCTAAATGACTAAAGGCCACCTTTTCAGAAGTTTTAGTGCTAGTGGCATCCTGTAACCAGCAGCTCTCTGTACTGCTAAAAACTTGGCCCTGGCATTTGGATTTCTGAAACAGACAAATGGAGTTTGATAAAAACTTTTAAGGAGTAGCAGGAAGGTGCTGTTGGCTGGCAGAAGTATCATGTTACTTAAGGCAGCCTGAATGAGACATCTCAAGAAGAGCCAGAATTAGGTAGTCTCACTTTGCTTTAGTCTTTAGAATAACTCTGGAAGAGCCCTGTGCCTGTCTCTCCAAAGCATGCTGGTTGAGCAGTATTTGAGAGAACTCCTGTTCAGGGCATTCTGTTGGGCCCATCTCAGAAGGAAACATACAATGAAATCTGCATGTTTCCTATTCCAGAACCAGAGACATTTAGCATTTGCTAACTCTATGACCAGTAACCTCTTTAAAGAGGAAACCTCAAAGGAGGCAATAACTTGAAGCAGCTTAGTGAAGTCTAGTAGGTCTGTTCTGCCTCTGAAAGACTGTCATGTGAAGGGAAGATGAGCACATGTGATTGTGGCAGTTCTGGAAGTTGCAGTGAGGCACAGGAGAGCTGTTCTTTTTCTCTGTGGGACAAATCCTGCGGCTGTCTCTCAGGCAAGGCTCTTTTCAGTTCTTTTTTGGCTGAAGCATTAAACTAATGCTGCAGGTTTCATGGCTTTGATGTTTTAGTATAGTAATAGTGAGGAGGGTACATTCCTCCCAGAGAGCAGAAAAGTGGGTCATCAGCCTCCCAGAACCAGGCAAAAACAGTGTGAGTGGCTGGGGGGTGAAGTCTGGTGCATGCCAGCTGAAGAGAAAATGAATTTACACATTGGAACATTTGCCTATGGATGGGAAGGGTAATAGGTTCTCCATTACTTAGCCTCTTCAGAACCTGATGGAGAGCAAATTCTTGGTATCACTGAAATTGAGGGCAGAGTTTCTAATCATATCAACAAGAGCAAGACTACATCCTGGACATTTTTCTGAATGACAGGAGACACTGAGCTCAGAGTGAAACTCACTGGAAGGCTCAAAGGCTTCTCAGATATGAGAGGTCAGATCGAATGTTCAAAATACTCTTTGGCATTTTAAATCTCTAGGTACAAGACCTGTCCCAGCCTCACATATATCTACTTGACTGAGTAAAGCTGTGGTTTTACTCTGTTCATTTTTCTTTCACTGGAAGTTCCTTCCTATCTCATGGATTTTTTTTTTTTGAGTGTTTGACACAGAAAATTATTACAATCTTCTGCAGTAAAGGCAAGCAGCTGAGATTGCTCATAAACCTGTGGTTTTATTTGTTTGTTCTTATCCCTTCAGATGTGTTCATACTGGTGCTCATAGGGCAGCTGGGCATTTGCCTCTTCTTGGTGTTTGCTGATATTGATGGTCTCTACTCTAAGATGGATGTGAGTATTGTTCTAAGGTGGGCTTTCGTCCTACTACCAGTCCCGTTATAAGTGCACTGGGATTGTTTTTAATGAAAGGCACAGACTTTTGCAGGGATACATGGCACCTTTAAAGACAAATCAAATTTAAAGAGATGGATTTTAGATGATGGGATTGAAGAACCTTCTGGAGATATGGTAGCGCTAAACTAAGATCCGTGCATTCTGACACCTGGACAGCAAGTGCATTGTACATGTGACAGAAGATGAGATCCCTAAGCTTACCACAGTTGGTATATTGGTGGCTTGATAGTTGTGAAGCTAGGAGAAGAAAGGGGCACTTGTGTTTCTCAGGCTGTGCTATTCTACACACAGATACTCTTGCAAAGAAGATCTGCCAGTCAGCACTCACAGCAGCTCTCCATTCTTGGTCCCCAGTATTTTCGGGTCCCTGTTTAAATTTCAGACTGCCCGCAGTTTCCTGCATTTGGGTTTAGAACAGTTATAGAGAAAGACTCGCGGGGCTGTCATGGCAATAGAGGATCTATTTTGATCCTTGATTAATAAACACCAATAGGGCTTGGCTTATTTAGTCTGGCAGAATGCAAGCTGGAGTTACCTTGTGCAAGTCCATCCTAGGGGAAATGCAAGGGAAGGATAAGGTCCTTCCTTCCTAAGCAACACACAGTTATTTTTTTCAGTACATTTGTAATCAGAACAATGAAGTGTGGTGGCTTTGAATAACAAGCACTGAACATGATGCTGCTTCCAGTCCTGTATCTTTGCATGACGGTTAGCAAGTGGATTTAGAAAGGGAAATAATGAAACATGGAAAGAGAAGCATAAGCAAGGGGAATGGACCTGGATTTTGAATGCCAGGCAGCCTAGCTAAAGCTGCCTCACCGCGTAACTGTTTCCAGAGCAGCGGTTCAGTGAGCAAACCCAGTTAAAGAATCTGCCACGAGATGGCACTTTAAAGCAAGTCTTAGTCCTGTTGTGGACTGGTGACACAGGACGTTGTCAGCTGTGAGGGGCTAAAATGCCTTTGGGGAGAACTGCAAAACTCCCAGGCTGTCTGGAGGGAATACATTGGATTTGCTGAGAAGAGAAAAGGAGGGAGTGGCAATAAGAAACTGCAATAGCCTAGCTCTGGAGAAGCTGCTGATCCAAATAATGGATCAGAGCTGTATCTCCAAAATAAGTTGAGGGAAAGCCAGTGCTGCCAGCTGTGGGAAGCTGGAGTTGCGTTTGGAGCTGAAATACTTAGATTTTGAACCATTTCCTATATTAGAAAGAAAGGAACCATTTAGATTGCCGGTTGCAGTTCTGGAGTACGGTTTTCTCTGCTACATCATAAGTTTAAAAGCACCTTTATCAATAATTCTTTAAGAAAAGTAGCAATATTGGCCCATCAGCAGCATACAGCCAGTGTGGAATTTTAATGACACAAAGCTGGTGAAGGGTCTGGAGCCCAAGTCCTATGAGGAGCGGCTGAGGGAACTGGGGCTGTTTAGCCTGGAGAGAAGGAGGCTCAGGGGAGATCTTACCGCTCTCTACAACTGCCTGAAAGGAGGCTGTAACGAGGTGGGGGTCCATCTCTTTTCCCAAGTAACAAGTGATAGGAAAGAAGAAATGGCCTCAAATTGTGCCAGGGGAGGTTTAGATTGGATATTAGTAAAAATCTTTTCATCAAAAGAGTTGTCAAGCACTGAAGCAGGCTGCCCAGGAAAGTGGTTGAGTCCCCGTCCCTGGAGGTATTTAAAAGACGGGTAGATGTGGTGCTTAGGGACATGGTTTAGTGGTGGACTTGGCAGGGCTAGGTTTACAGTTGGATTCAATGATCTTAAGGGTCTTTTCCAACCTAAATGATTCTATGATTCTATGACACAAGCTCCCACCAGTGTCTAGTGTGCACACATGTTGTTGAACAGCTTCTGCTTTTTTCCCAGCTTGTTTGCACCCCTACCATGTGGCGGATCTCCATGGTGATAATGCTTGCAGTCACACTTGCTGTGTCCATCCTTGTTGAGGTGAGCGTGCTTCATTGAATGTATTTGTCAGCACTAACTGGAGAGAAGAAAGGGTCAGGTCTCACTCTTTCTCCCTCCTTAGCCCAGCTTGGGAATACCTAGTAAAACAGCAGCCATTGCTGCTACTTTGCCCTTACTCTCCTCAAAGCCCTACATCTGAATGATCAGATACAAGGGCACATCCATCTTTTCTTTCCTCTGGTGAGTAGATGTATCAGGCCCTGCTCCGGGCTACAGAAATATGGGCAGTCTTTGGTGTTTTCTGCTCAGAACCTGAAGACTGTCAGGAAGAGCTGGTCCCAGTTTTCTGGTGGAGAGCTCTTGTGGAGCTGATAGGAGAAGGGGTCAGTAAAAGGCTGTTTAAGGGATGTGGATGAGCAGGATGAAGAGGGAAAACTGCTGTCCAGGTCTTCCAGAATCTTCCTTTTACTCTTGCTTTTACAGGAAGCTGTCATCGAGAACAGGCCCTTATGGCTGCTGCTGAAAAAGACCTTCCGGTACCACTCAAAGAGTCATTACAAGAGGCTGCAGCGAGTGTTAGAGCAGGACTCAGCCTGGCCACCTCTGAATAAAACCTTCTACTCAGATTCTGTTGCAATATCAGTAGAGGGAAATATGGAAGGCCATAGCAATCCAACGTTTGACAGCAATGAGGATGCACTCTGAAGGAAACTGCAGAGGATGTGCGTCCAGGACAGTTGCAGTTGGCTGTAGAAGGACTGTCTGAGAGACACAAGAAAAGAGGAAGGACCAACCCACCAGTGACCCCCCATTCTGAGACCAATCAGCTCTGGCTTATTTTTAAATTAACTGGAAGCAGAAAAGCTGGCTGCAGTAGCATTAAGCCACAAGAGTGTTTCTCCTGTCCCCTTGCCCATGTATGAATGGCTGCCAGCTGCAAACGAACAGCTTGCTGAATATTGGCAAAGTATTCATGGTTGAAACACCCCATTGCTGCACCCTGCTCTTACACTGCATCATGCAGTCCATAAAGGTGGGGACTCCTCCAGGTGAGAAGTAGCTAATTCAGATACCAGCCCTCCTCTGGGGACATCCCCTTTGAGAAAACAAGTAGAGCTGGCTCCTGGAGGGGTTGCTGAACACAGGCAGGCCCTGGGATTCCTATGGCTCTCGGGGTTTCAGATACTGCTATCTGACGTCTGGCATTTGTTGGGATTTTTCTCCCCTTCTGGCAATCCTTGGCTTTCTGGAGCTGGAAGGAGCTGCAAATAGCCAAAGCCTTCTAGAAGCATCCACTCCCAGCACCATTATCCCACTGTGATGGGAACAATGCAGAGCTCTATTGCTAGCTCACTGCTACCAGGCAGCCTGTTTGCCCTCTTCTCAGATTAACACATGTAGTACTTGCATTTTCTGGGTGAAAAATCTATTGACCTACAGAGCAGAATGATTTAATTGTTTAACAGTTCTTTTTTTGAGGGAGATACTTGTTTGGGATATCCATTTTAAAAAAAGTAGAATGAAACACATGATAATTGCAAACTATGGTCTCATCCCGGGGGTCTACAAGGACGTGCTGTCCCTTGTGGTGCGAGCTTGCTCTACTAGAGCCGATGCTGCACAGCTGGGCTGCCGCCTGGCATCAGCTACTGGCTTACCAGTGCCAAAAGAAGCACACTGAAGGGGTTACAGCCCCCAAGGGCCTAAGGCCTGAATTAAAAGACAGGGAGCCGGCTAGGTCTCAGAATAATTTTATTCAATTCCATGGCCTGCTCTTAAGTTGAACCAGCTGAGGTTTTGGCTCTGGTTTCCAACCGTAATTGTGCATGCTACACGCCGTGTGTCATTCATCAACTCGTATCCCTCACATGTTAACCTTTGATGGTGACTTTTGCTCACTCTGCTGTGCTGTATCTGATGTACATGAATGCGATAGCACTGCACATTTCTGCAGGTTTTGCCTACTCAAAAAAAGCAGCTTCTACCAGTGCATATTCTCTTAGCCTTTTGATGCTAGGCTGGCTTCCTGCTCACCGTGTTTTGCAGCCTCGGTCCACAGCTTGGTAAAACAAGAAGATATCAGTCAGGGAGTGTTTGGGCCACTTCTCTCTTTGGGTCAGGTATGCAGGGGAGTTGTCCCCTCTGAACTGACTGCATGGTTTGTTTTTCACAGCCGGAGCTTGCCCGTGCTTTTCCTAGGTGGGGCTGAGGAGGACTTTGGGAGCGCTTCAGCACTGGGGAGTGTATGTTCCTATTCTTCGATGCTGAAGTACTCATGCATGGCCACAGACACCCAGAGAATCAGGCAGATTGGGAATCGTGGTAGACTCCTTTGGTCTTTCAGAGTAAAAAGTAGTTCTGGAAAACCAAAAGCAAATCAGAAGAGATTATGGATTGTTTTGATTCAACATGTCTGTACCAGAACAGCATTTAAAAACAATTTAGCTTGAATCAAAAAATAACTAATACTGTTTTTCTACAAAGAAAAAAAAAAACAAAAATGTTTCAACTTGAATAAAACATTTACTTGACAATTAATTTGAAAGCAGTTTTTTTCCCATTTTAGACAAGTTTGACGTAAGCAAATGGAGTAAATACCTTCTACCTACTGCAGTTTACCTAACGGTAAATACCTGCCACAAAGCCACACAACTTGACACAAACCAGAAAAATGGTTTACATTTATTCATAAAAGTGTTCCCAAGGTTAGGATGAGTTCCCAGTTTGCAGCACAATCCATTGGAAAGTAAAGGCTAGATGCTCTATGCGCTCCTTGCATCTTAAGGAGATGCCAAAGAACAGGTTAGTGGCATTATTCCTGTCGTCCTCTGAGATAACAGTAACATTTGGAGGAAAAATCCACTGTCCTATTTATGAACTCCCGCATGCAAGAAATATGCTGCTGCATGTGATAAACTGGCGGCCCCGGTAGCATTGCAGACCAGGCATGTAATTTATGTTTGTGTCACGATGGATGGTATGAAAATACCAACTTGTGGCAAACCGGTGGCACTTGTAGGGTCGACAAGATAAAGAGCTGCTGCTGAAATGCAGCCTTGCCTGCAAGAGAACAGAATTCAGATGGTGGGTGATACTGAGCCTCTGCCACTCTTTGAGATGTCAGTCTTGTGTCCCATCTTCCTATGCAAGTCCAATGTCTCCAGCCATACCCAGGCAACTTTTATCATCTTCCCCCCCGTGGCATCAGCCGCATTTCAATCAGCAGGGGCATGCAGTGTGTCCCAGCTGCGTGGAACTGCTTATGTAGCGGAACTCCGGCCATCGGGAGACAAGTGATGTTTTATGCACATCCTTGCTGCAGAAACCAGCTCATGTGCATACGCCAAAGCCCCTGGGTTCTGCTCCTTCACCTCTGGTGGAACATCAGAGGTCCCAGTCCACATCCCAATGATGGGCTCGTCCCCTCAAACTTGAACTGGGAATGGATTTAGGGTCAGTATGAAGAATAAGCAAAAATAAAAGCTTCAAGTGGGTTTAGGATTCACATCTGCATTTTGACAATCTCTCTGATTTGAAAGGATCTTACACTTCTGGAAATCGGGATGGCAACAAGCAGCTTCCTGCCTGCATGGTCTGTACCGGGCGCCCGCCATGTTCCTTTGCCCATCCTCGCTTCTTGTGCGTGCAAGCAAGGCAGGTAAAATGCAGGCGCTCAGATCTGGCTGAGCAGTTGAACTTGCTGCTTGGCACTCCCAGCTTGCAACACTGACAGAACAGTGAAGAAACAGAGATAAAAACCTAATGAAATGTGTTGCGTTGTAGGGGTATTATAGGGGTGTTTTGCAAATTCTGAGGCTGCGTAAGAGCAGAGGCAGGTGAACAGCCCTGGATGTGGCTTCTACAGTCCCTGCTGCAGTCCAGGCTATCCAAGCAGCTGAAGAATCCCCTGGAGGACTGAAGCTCCAGGCTCACCTTCTCCTTTTGTGACTGGCAGCGGCCACCAGTTGGAAAGCCCCCCCAGTGATCTTTGCCAGCAGACACTGTCCATCCTGGTTAGCTTTCTCCAACTAAATCAAAGGGGCAGACTCCCTGGAGCACAGCCAATCCACTGAGCCATTGCAGCCATCCTGAACAGCTCATTTCAAAATTTGATTTTCCTTGTGAAATGCAGTTGGCCTAGTTAATGAAAAAAGAAAATCACTTTTCTTGTTGTCCTTCCCATTTCTTTATAACTTGTTTATCTCGATACAGTCATCACAGTTTTTGTCTACTCATCAGCACTCTAGATCTCAGCCTGCTTGGCAGCACACACCACAAAAGGAGGAACAAATGCAGACCTTCGACAATAATAGCCGTAGGTGTACAATAATATCAACAAGCTAGAAGCTTTTACAAGACACACCAGCTTTCCACTCGCAGAGCACCTTTTGTCTAAGGAACTCGGTGCACAGCACAGCTCTTCAGGAGAATTACAGAGGCAGCTGTGGAGACAACATACCTGCCAAGGATCGACCAGGAAGGGAAAGCACAAATAGCTGGTACCTGGACCACCCAGTGCAAGGAGAGGAAACAGAGATTTCAGTTATCGTATACTGCGGGTGTCTGGTGCAAACAACTGAATTCAGAGGACTCATTCCTCGCTCTTACGGCCTCTGAAAGTCTTCACGTTGGAAAAACAGTCCTGGAGCGTTCTGCACTAATATCCCGCACCGGACAGTGCTTAACCCCTTCACAGCCTTCGTCTAGCCTGTGGGCAGATGGCACAGGGCCCCCAAGCAAGGAGGGTCGTGCTGTGCTGCACGGCGGTTCGCTGCACCGTGGGCTAACTGCCACATGCACACAAGGAATGGCAATGCCCAAACACACCGTCAGACAAACCAGGCTGTGTAACTTGTGTAACGTTCCTTCCTAGTTGGCTATCAACAGTGGGGACACGACTCCTATTCTAAGAAAGTAACCAAATGTCCTGTGTGTCTGAAATACAAAGCTGACTCGTCCCTGCTCTGGAGTGCCCTGTTTTCACAGTGTCCCTTGTGGCTGGTGACCACTGGAGGTGCTTGCCACTGCCACAGCTTTGGTTACTTGGTATAGGTCACTGTAGGTAAAAGGGAGTCAAGAAACATCCATTCGCATGTCTTCTTTAATTAACAAATCTCTTCCGTACTTCCTAGATGATTAGCCCACAGGGTTAAAATACAAACTTCCCACTTTACTGTGTAATTGTCCCAGCCTTTCATGCAGGCCACATCACTCCGGGCAAAAAGAGCATCCTATTTCAAGAAGGCAGTGAGGCTGGAGAGAGAAAGAGGGTGTCAGGAGACCATGACAGGCTCTTTCTCCTGAACCTACAGATGACCTGGGAGGTGCTGGAAGGAGTGCTTTTGGACCTGGGAAGTGGTTCAGTGAACAAGAGACACATTTCATTTATGTCTTTCTCCCCTCTCACAGCCCACGCAAGGCCAGGTAAATCTCGATTCGATAGCTCCAAGCCATGCAAACCAGCAATGCTCCCTCAGCCATTCCTCAATGAGCAAAGTTTTACCACTGCATGCAATTGCCAGTGCCTAACAGCTGCTCTGAGCAGAACTGCCCATTGCTGTAAAGCAGCAGAGCTCTGCAGATGCCGCAGGAACGGCGCCCCTGGGCACTGCCAGCTGCCGGCTCTTCCTCGCGCTGAGCCTCCAGCCTGCCGCTCCGCTCCCCCGTGTGATCGCCCTTACGCAGAGCTCGCTGCCCGCTCGCTGCTGACTTGCACGAGAGCCTCAAGCTGCTTCCCACGACACTCTGCTACTGCTCCTGTTACATCTTTACAGCCTTTCAGAGCACAACTCATACAGGAGTGTCCCATCCTTTTGATACAGACTGAAACTTTTTGATACGGCCTGGGGGGCAGGAATGTGGACAGGCCAGCCTATGGCTTGAGTCCAAGGGTCTAAGCAAGACAGGCATGCAACAACTGGGCCAGTCTCTCCGCCCTGGTGACTGGGTTGTTGTGAGGTTAGGCAAGCATACAATCCAGGGAGGAACGTGAGGATATGTGGAACTATCCATGCGGAACTATCCATGCAAGGCTTGGTGGCCAGGTCCTGGTGACAGAGGGTACCTCTGGCAGGCTGAAGGCACCATGGTGCTGCCTCCAAAGTTTGGGGTTGTTGGCATAGCACATGCCATAGCCTGATGATTGTTTTCCTCTGCCTGGAAGTTGTGCCACAGGGAAAGGGCCCTGGACGCTGACAGGATCCTCAGGAGGAATGGAGAACATCTCCAGGAACAGAACAGAAACGAGGGATGTCACATATGTGGCCTTATGCCCTGGAGGGCAGCTGGGATGCGTGGCTGATGACCAGTCTGTGGTCTGTGGTGTGGTCTGTGGACTCTGGAGAACATGTTGTATTGTTACATACCAGCGATACCAAATGCTTATTGTAGCTGCCTTTTCAACTTCCAGGGGTAGGAGACTGCTCGTTTGTACGAACAGTGTTGTGCCTGATTAACTGTATATGTTACACTGAATGCAGCCTGACTTACTTGATGAAATAAATATAATTTAATTATAAATCTCTTTGCTTCTTTGGGAACAGAGGGTGCTATTTTACTGCTTTCTGTATACTACCTGCTGGTTTTTTTATATTTTGAAAGAAACCTTTGGCATGGCTACAGCTTCACATTTCCTTACAGATGAATGGACACCTGGGACTTGAGCAAAAACAGAGCTTTATTAGAATCATAGAATCATAGAATCATAGAATGTTAGGGTTGGAAGGGACCACTAGTAGTCATCTAGTCCAACCCCCCTGCAGTGAGCAGGGACACTGCTAACTAGATCAGGTTGCTCAGAGCCCCATCCAACCTGGCCTTGAATGTTTCCAGGGATGGGGCCTCCACTACCTCTCTGGGCAACCTGTTCCAGTGTTTTACCACTCTCATTGTAAAAAATTTCTTCCTTACCTCTAGCCTGAACCTACCCTGTTCTAGTTTAAAACCATTTCCCCTTGTCCTAACACAGCTGGCCCTATGAAAAAGACGTTCCCCATCTTTCCTATAGGCCCCCTTTAGGTACTGGAAGGCCGCAATCAGGTCTCCCCGTAGCCTCCTTTTCTCCAGACTGAACAAGCCCAACTCTCTCAGCCTGTCCTCATAGGAGAGGTGCTCCAGCCCTCGGATCATTTTTGTAGCCCTCCTCTGGACCCGTTCCAACAGTTCCATGTCCTTTTGTGTGCACAAAGAAGGAAAAGGACCTGAAAAACAGTAAGATGGGGCATGTTGTGCACCAATAAAGAGAGTTCAAATTGTGAAAAGTGAGAGGATAAAAAAGCCAGGCAGCCCCAACATGTCCCTCTCTTGTCTCTGTGCCTCCTCCTGCCATGGCTCTGGGCAGGGAGCTCTTTGCCCTTTGGATTTGCCTCACTCAGAATCTGCCAAGATCCCCCGTTCTTGACTAAGCAGCTGAAGAGGGACTGGAGCCGTACGTCTCCAGCAGCTAATCTGAGCCAGAGCTGAATGGAAGAGGTTTGGATGCCCTCTGAAAGGGCCTCCTCTTCTGTAGCAGCCCTGCAAAGCTGGGCACGCAGCCTTCTGGTCTGACTTGTCAGCTAGGAAGGCTGCAAATGCCTCTTGGTGTAACCCCCTGTGCAAAATCAGGGGCTTTGCCTGGCATTTCAGGGCAATGGTGACAAAGGCAGAGCTCTGAACAAGCTCTCCAGGCTCTCACCTTACCTTTGCTGCCCTTCTCTTGCTCTGAAATACCTGAGATATACATCTTCAGTGCCTGCAAAAGCCAAGGCAGGGATCAAACAGACCCAAGGTGCCTTCCCCACACTACACTGCAGCCTCTCTCCTCCACATAAGTCACTGGGGTAGCCAGGTGAGGTATGTAGGTAAGATAACTAAGAGAAATACACAGCCAAGATACCTGGGCAAGGCAGCGGGTGCTTTGGCTCCAGCTGCAGGAATTGCACACAAAATGCCCAGATCTCCTTGAGGAACCCTTCAGTGATGCTGCCTTGGATGTGTCCTCCCACATTCCCCCACATAACACACAGCCCTGTGGGCGCACGCTGATGCTGAGGGCTTCACCTGGGCTGAGCTCTGCAGCCCTGCCTGCCAGCCCTCCCAGCCAGCACCGCCCCGGCAGCAGCTCAGGCTCCTTTGTTTCTGTGGGAGCGTTGCAATGGGGGACAAGCAGATCTTCCTGGAAAGCAAGTGCAGTGGGCAGCGCTACAGCATGGGGAAGAGAAAGGCTTTCAGACAGGCTGTGATTCAGGTTTCTCTTGTAGGAAGTGCCAAAACAGTCTTTCCTGGTAAGGCTCAGAGCAGTGGGTGCTTGTGCCAGCTGAACAGATACGGGGGGAGGGACCAGGAGCCAGCAGTGAGTCTGTGATGCCTTTATCCATCCATTTTCCCCAAGACAAAGCACCATGCTGGGCCCCCTGCCAACTCTCAACCTGCATGCAGGTCCTAATGTTTTATTTGCTTTGCTGGCAGGCGGCATGTTCCAGAGCAATTCCCCAGCTCTTTCATAGAATCACAGAATCATTTAGGTTGGAAAAGACCCTTAAGATCATTGAATCCAACTGTAAACCTAGCACTGCCAAGTCCACCACTAAACCATGTCCCTGAGCACCACATCTACCCATCCTTTCAATACCTCCAGGGATGGGGACTCAACCACTTCCCTGGGCAGCCCATTCCAGTGCTCGACAACTCTTTTGGTGAAGAAATTTTTACTAATATCCAATCTAAACCTCCCCTGGCGCAACTTCAGGCCATTTCCTCTTGTCCTATCTCTTGTTACTTGGGAGAAGAGACCGACCCCCACCTTGGTACAACATCTCAGGCAGTTGTAGAGAGCGATAAGATCTCCCCTGTGCCTCCTCTTCTCCAGGCGAAACAGCCCCAGTTCCCTCAGCCGCTCCTCACAGGACTTGTGTTCCTCTGTTTCAGAGAAGAATCACGGATAAATGATTTTATTTCCTTAGTGGTCTGCCTAGTGAGAGGTGCTTCTCGAAGTTGTTGGAGCTCTTTCCAGGGTGGACCTGCAGATTAAGGGAGATGTAGAAGTCTCCAGACATGCTGCACTGCAGTCCCTGGGCATCGTTCTCTCTCCCACCTGGGGGAAGGAGAATTTGGAAGAATTTCTGCTTTGCCATCACTGGGGAAATAAAGTGTGTGCAAAGAATGTGTCTGTTTATGGAGTTTAAATCCCCTGGTTTCTTCAGTGATAGGTATTTGCTTCCCTGTGGCTGAGCCAAAAAGTATCTGAGCAAACTGAGAGCTATTGTCTCTATTCACACAAACATGTACTTTATTCCAGGACAATAACATCACACATTTTGCCTGCCTGAATAAATGGTTGTTTTCAGACTTTGTGACAGAAGGAGAATGGGGAGAGACAGAGCAATTTCAGATTAATGCCTGAAAAATGTCTCTGACAACACTGAGAGCTGGGACATGAGAGACTGGAAGGTGCCCAGCGGGGCTCCCAAGCCTGCCTGCCACTACTGTCCTGGCCAGGGGGGCTGGTTGGAGCCTGCATCTCCCCCTGCCTGGCAGGGGTTCAGGCTGCATGCTGTTCACGGGTCCTGTGTCGCCCAGCTGGGCTTCTCCAAAGGAGTCATCAAGCCCCGTTTCTTTCCTTGTAACTCAGACAGAATTTGGACTGAAGCGATGCCCAGAGCTAGTCGGGAAGTTCAGACTGGATCGACACCTGAAAACCACTGCTCCAGCATGCACCTCCACTGCGCTGAAACCAAGCCCAGTCCTGGACACTGTGGTCCCCAGAGCAGATGCTTCTCTCTGGCTTCTCGCTGGACATGGTTCCGGGCACGAGGGTGGCTGCTCTGGGGTCAGCTCTGCACAGGGCTGTGGCACTCTCCCACTGTTCTCCTTGCCACGTGCCTCGATTTCCCTCCAAGCCCTGTCCTGTGCAGAGCCATCTCCCCGCCCAGGATCACAGGTGCCCTCCCTCCCTCAGCCACCAGAGCTCTGCTCCAGCCTGTTCCAGCCTGGTGAGCGCAGCAAAGCCAGGAGGCAGAGAAACGCACATCTTGCATAAGCCCGGCATTTAAGGGCTTTACACATGAGGGTGGATTTTCCTCCCTCTCCTAGGAGCCCAATAAGTAGCGTGTGCACTGTGAAGCTTCCAAAGGCAGCAGACAGGACCATGGTGAGAGCTGACTTGAGTTCAAGACAGTAACTGAATTGACACTGGCCTGAGTTCAAGACAGTAACTGCGTTCAACATTGCTTGACCCCACCGACAAGGGCATCCAGGACTGAAAACAACGTGGTCAGATGAAGGAAAAGCTTTGGAAGGATCATTGTGTGCTCCTCAACAAGGGTGAAGAAAATGAGCTGGTAAGGAGTGGGGCACTGTGCTAGGTTTTGGCTTCCTTGTGCACCTCTTTTCCCCCATGCCCATTTTGGATATGCCTATGCTTCTTCTTCACCTTCACTCCTAATTGAAGCGCTTCTCCTGATATGCAAGCGTCTTTGCTGCTTAGCAGGTCTAGGAAGATTGGGCAGGTGAGCAAAGTCTACTGCAGCTCTCATGGTAGGAATCCCTTATTTCTCAGTCTTTTACAGAAGCTTTTCTGGAGCTGCTCTGTTCTTACAAGGGTTATTTTATGAATGTGAATTGAATCTACTTTCTGTCTTTGATTGTGATTGATTATTGATTATGTGCAGCAGCCTTAAAGGGCTGCACTGAGTGGCTTGCAAACACAATGAACTGGAAACTTGTCCTGTACCTGCTAACATGGAGTGATTACACAGAGTCTGGTGAGGATGGGAGTAAGACTTTCTCCTCCAGCTTTCTGTGCAAGGAACAACTGGAATCTGGGTATTTCCAGTGCACAGAGTGGGCACAGAAGTAGATGCCTCTGCACAGGTGTAAGATATAGTCCTGTCACTCCTGCACTTGCTACAGGTATGTATGTGCTGCATGCGTGTATGGAAGCACTGCGGCACACTCCCCCAGGACAGGAGCCTCTGTCCCCTGCAAGCAGCGGCTGCTACCAGGTGCTGCCCATCATCTCCAGCGTCACTGTTTGCCCAGCCCTGGGGACTGGGAAAGTGCCTCTGTCATAGGGATGCAGGTTCTCAGGGCATACACAGGTGGGAGAGATCCTGCCCTGCAGACCACACCTGCACCTCTGTATGAAGATTGCTTGCCAGGCTACTAATAGTGATGGGGCTTGTCC
>NW_009259796.1:4823209-4832339 GCF_000687185.1 Egretta garzetta
GGCGTCTGCTCCTGTGAGCTTTGTTTAGACTAGGGGGGTTGGGCCAGTTGCAGCAGCCTGCATCCAGCACAAAATGAAAAATCTGCTGTGGAAGGCAGGTAAGGAGTCAGCCAGGGATGCTCTGTGCTGTGCTGATTGTTCTAGACAGTGTTCTTTGGGAGGTCACTAGCTGGTGTGTGAGTGTGGCCCTCAATGCCTGCCCCTGCTTGCATAAGAAATGAGGGGAGTGCCAACTCCCTGATGAGGATGGAGGGCTGGGACAGATGGGTGGAGTGGGGCTGTTACCACAAGTAGCTAAAGAGCTGGGAGCCTGTGTGTGCCAGATGAGCTGCACCCACTTTCAGGAGATGTCTCCCTTGCCCCATCCAGCCTATGGCTGCAACCCTGCTGGCAGAGCAGGGCCCTGGCTCTGCCCTGGATGCTGCTGACGCAGCCTGCCTTGTGCAAGGTTGTCTGCATCAGGCTGAGTGGTGTTTTTCATAATACATCTTCCTGAGGTCCTGTTTGCTGGAGCAGCCTTGCTTCCAGGTGCTGCACTGCTTGGAAATCTCTTCTTACTGCAGACTGTGGGTTCCCTCAGTGCTGCCCTTCAGTGCTTCCTCTGAGGTTCCATGTGGATGCCCAGGGTGCATTCTTTGGGAACAGGCTGTGTGCTGGCACAGGCTGCCTTTGTACCTTGCCTGTGCAGAGGGATCCAGTTGATCGACCGCATCTTGCAGCTGCAGGGGGCCTGGCTGTGCTAGCCAAGGCCACCTCTCTGGCCATGGGACATTAGGTTCCTGCCTGCAACGCAGGGCTGGGCTCCTGCCTGGCCCTGTGCTGGCAAAGTGGTGAGGACCCAGCACAACCCAGCTATGCTGGGGTCTGGCAGCCTGGGGGAAGGGGCACTGCCCCAGCGCCCTGAATGTCAGGAGCTCACAGCACCACTCCACTTATTTAAACCAGCCTTTTAGACAGCTATAGTGTCCTTCTGTTGATTACCTTCCATCATGCATAATGCATTTTGGGTTCCTCAGTTGCTGCACTTAGCATAGAGCTGCGTGCTAGATCTAGCCCCACGTGCTGGTGACAGCCTGTGTTGGACTTGTGCTGGAAATCCCTGAGTGCTCTCACTGGGCGACTCCCAGCCTTGCACTCACCCAGCCCTAATGCTGCGGCTCTTCCCCAGCCTTCCTTCCACCTCTGGCTGTGGGTTTGATCCTTTCCCGTCCCTATGGGGTGACGGGTGAGTTGTGGTCCCCCGTTCCTCCTTGTTATTCCACCTACCCCCAGAACAGGCTCCTTGTTTTCCAGGCCTACATTTGAAGTGTATTTATAAAAATCCTGCTATGAAAAGGCAAGCAAATGAAAATCTCATTGAATTTCCTTAGTTGGAGACACTGTGGTTTGTCCTCCCACCCTGGAAATGCCATTTGTAGTTATTGATTTAAACTTCTGTGGCCTCTGAAGGAATAATAGTTGGTATACAGCAGGGCTGCACATCTAAAAGCTACAGAGCTGGCTTGAAATGGATTTTGCTAACCCGTTATAAGGGCTGCATGATTATCTTTATTTCAGTTGAGCTGCATTGATTTCAGCTTAGTTTATGTTGATTATGATCAGAGTTCAGATAAATCAAGTTAATTGCTCTCTTAAACCTGAATAGGTGCTTACTTCCCTGCCTTTAAATCACTTAAAATTAGATTTGAAGTTGAACCAGTACAATTGTTTGTACAAGCTCTCTTGAAGGAGCTCTGCTTTGTTGCAAACTATCCTGTAAAGCACCAGTTGTCCCTCTGCCATTTCTCTGACATGTATTTCAGGTGTGGGACTCCCTCATTTGTATTTTTTTTATAATTTAAACCACTATTTCTTCCCCCTCCTCTCAACTACATAAGCTGTGTCATTAGGTTACGCTATTCTACCACATTGTGCACTTTAGTTGGCAATTTGGAAAAACATTCGGTGTAGTCACAAGTAGCCATACCAAACATTTCCTCTTACTCGCTACCTCCGCCTACACCTGCAGGGTCAGTTGGTACCTCCTTGGGGCAGGTGCCTGGTGGGCAGGTGGGTAATGGGTATCTGTGGTCTGGGTGAGGCATCTCACCTCGGTGGTGGCACAGGATTGCTCCTGCAGCTCCTTGCATGGGCCCATCCTGCAGCACCCATGGCAGTGGGTGGCCGATGCCAGAGCCATGGCCAGGGCAGCACTGCAGTGCCTCACCTGTGATGCTGCCACTTGCCTTCCTCCGCTTGCTTCTGAGCATGCGTGCTCTCCTGCCCTCACCATCGGCTGTCAGGTATAATTGTAGGGATTGCCTGGAGCTGGGCTTTTTGGAACAAAGAGAGCTGACAGGTGCCTGGGAAGTGCCCTGTAAAAAACAACACAACAAATTAAACCTTTTTTTCTAGGTTTTCATCTCAGCCTTAAACCAAAATTATTTTCCCAAATAAACTTTTATACAATCTGCTACAGCATAGGTGGCACAAACTGAGCTCCATCGTGGGGGCTGCCCGGGTACCTGCCTTGGGGAGGCAGGAAGGGACAGACACACGGCCACTGAAGGGGTGGATGTAGGGCTGCAGGGCCAAGGTGGCATCTACCCAGGCTGCTCTCTCACTGCCCTGAGAGCTGTGGCCAGGCTTGATGTGGGTGATGTGTCCGAAGGGTTGGCATCCTTGGGTGCTGTGAGCCACCAGCTGTGGATGGAGCATCTCCCCCCTTCCATCGTGCCCTGCAGGGCGCTGAGAGGGCTGGGAAAGCACACAGTGTGTAGAGAAGGATCCAGTTATGCTATGGGCATCAAAGTTATTGTTAGCCCCATGGGCAGGTTTAAAGCAAACCAAAGGGTACAAAAATCCAAAGCTCTTCTCAAGGGGAAAAACTAAAGTGATGGACTTAACAATCTCCTTCACAGACAATGGAGTGTCATTGAATAGATGACTGTTGGGCTATCAAAATGAAAGGGCAGGTAGGGAAGATGACAGATGACCTAGGGAATAAGTTGGAGGAGAGCATACAGAGCAAAAAGAGCCCTTCTGTATTTATTTTCAAGTTAAGGTGTATGTGGTGGAAGATAACACATCGGTAAGTACGGTACCTGGTATCTGAGGGGAGTTGCTCGGGGCTTGGCAGTTTTCTTTCCCTGAGATGGATTCTGTGCCCTTGCTGCAAGGTGGGTTCCACATTCAGCACTGAGTTTGCATGGAGATGCCCTCCTCGGTGGCAGGCAGGGCTGTTCGGTGCTAGCACCGCAGGTAGAGAAGAGTTACCATGACGGATCAGCTGTGATCTTGATGGTAAAAGCTTCAGACTGGAGTTAATTCTTCATTAATCCTGGGAGAGCTGGTGTGAGAATGTTCCTCTGCCAGCAGCATCCTCCTTTCAGCAGCTCTGCTGCGTTCCTATGTCGTATCAATCGGCAAGCTCTCGTTTCCAAAAATGACCTTGAGCATCTATGAGGGAGGGCTTCAGTCACCAGCCTGTCTTTTCAATAAGCTCGGGCTTCCTGATGAACAAATGCCAAGGCCAAAATTGTTAAGAAATAATTCTTTCCCTTTACAGGAGATTTTTGGCTACAAAACGCAAGGCTGGCGGAGGACCTTGTGCATTGCTGGATACATCTTGTCCTGCGGGGCTCTGCTGCTGCTGTTTTACTGGAAGCCCGAGTGGGATGTGTGGGCAAACTGCATCCGCTGCAGCTTGGAAGAAGCGGACATTGTTCTGCTCAGAACAACGGTGGGTGACCCCTCCTAGCCCACTGTTATTTGCAGAGCCTCTTGTTTCCCCAGGCAGGGCAGCCTGCCTGTCTTCATCTGCATGATGTAGCAGGTTAATAACACTTTCCGCTTTTGGAAGTGGAGCGGCAGTCAGGCTTCAGAGGACCAGCCATTTTTATTTGCAGGGTTTGAAATACTTCGTGTAAGACCACGCTTACACTAACAGGAGCGCAGCTACTCTGCCTGAAGGCAGGGCACCAAGCAGACCTGAGGCATTGCTGCTGCCCGTCCCTGGGCTCCAGCGGCTGCCCTGGGCCAGTAACACGTTCTGTAAGGCGGCTCTGCCTCTTCCCTCCCTTTACGTGCATGGGATGCAGCCAGCTGGCTTCAGCGGAGAGATCATCTTCAGAAGTTGTGTCTGGCAGTAGCCGTTCTGCTTTGAAATTGTTGGAGAACGCTGAGGAGATGGGCTTTAGAGAGCTGGATTTCAGGCATTGGTTATATTCTAAGGCTCCATGACTGTAAATTAAAACCTAACCCAATTCTAGCAGAGCAAATGCTTAAGACACTTAGTGTTCAACATTGCAATGATATTCCTGAAATAAATGCACTCAAAGTGCTAAATGAGTAATCTATTGCTCGTTGTAACTAGTTACATTAGACTGAGCCGATGAAAGGGCAATTCAGCCTGACAAATGCATGTGTAGCAGTAAAGCTGAGTTGCTTTTGGCTATGGGCATATAGCAAGTAACACAGCATTACAGGAGCTTTGTCGGGCAAAGTAGCTGGTACTGAGGACTCAATGTCCGCACCAGAAGTATTTCGGAAAGCTTTTACTTCCAACTAGCTCTAGTCTGATCCCATAGACCCCAATATCCATCCAGTAGCTATCAAAGCACATCTTCTGGTTTAGTTTCATCTTCTCTGAAATTGTTCTGCAGTGTGAACCAAAGTAAATGGAGATGATTGTGAGGTTGACAGCAAAGTGCTTTGCTGATTGGTACGAAAACACTGATACCAACATCCCTGTTATTATAGCCTTACATTTGCTACGGTTGCAATGATGCCACAGGACTGTAGTTCTCTGGGAATCTCATACCTACTTCCCACAGTCAGGAAACATTGTCACAGGTGATGTTTTGGGCTTGTCACTGAACTGTGCTCTATTTCTTTAGGATGAGTTTCAGAGATACACTCAGAAGAAGGTGACCTGGATAGATTTGTCCACATTGGCACTACCTGTTGGTAGTAATTCAGATGGTCCTCTTGTAGCTGATAAAGACTCTGTCATAAACAGAGCTGTAAGGAAGCCACAGTTAAAGGTAAGCCATCTCTAAAATGCAGGAGAAAGATGGCAGGGAGGAGGTGGGTGAAAATAGGAGTCAAGGCATCTGGAGGCTCCCAAGGGTGCTCTGTCACCATCTTTCTGCAAATCCTGTTTACATAAGCTCAAGTTTCCCCCTAAATTGGGGAAGCATCTCTGTAACAGTGAGATGGTTTTCCCTTGAACAGAAAAAGGAATTTTTGCTATTTGATCTTGTAGGTGAGATGTATCCAGGTGCAGAAAATCCATTATATTTGGGACTTTTCTGTAAAAGAATTCAAGAAAGTTGGGTGAGTGTCAACAGCCAGTTACAGAACCCTTTGTGGTGGGGGAACTCCCTTGTCTGAACTTTCTCTTGTTATCCTAGATCATTAGAAGACAGCAACACATGTCACAGCATACACCACAAGTTTGGAGCTGGCCTCACGACGGAAGAACGGAAGATCAGGTACAGTCTACGTATGAGTTAATTGTAACAGCGTGACCTATTAATTCTTCCTTTCAAATTCATGTGAGCTTCTTGCTACTCACCTTAGTGGTAAGGCAGTGCGAACTGCGCAGGTGACATTCGGAAAGGCACACAGCCATTACCCCTTAGCCTCTGTTGAGCTCATCTTCTCAGTGATGCCAGGCTAAGCCTGGGGAAAACGCCACTGGTTCCACCTGGGGTTCAGGGCATGGCAAGCCGTGACCGGCTTCCTTTGCCATCATCTCCTTAAAAGCCCCCTGGAAAGTTCACCACCAGATTTAGCAGGAAACTGATATCTTTTCAGCAAGGGAACAGTAAAATTCTGCCTCTTTGTAAGTCCTCTGGGATTCCTGACAAGTTTGTCCTGCTCAGCCATACGGTGCCCCGAGGACTTAATTTTTTAGATAAGTGCTGATGTTATTTGGGCACAGTTTTCCACATGAAGTCTTACCCTACGTGGCTAAGCTCTAACATGGGGAACTCTTCTCTACTTTCCTACAGGCAGCTGGTGTGTGGGCCGAATGCTATTGAAGTTGAAATTCGTCCTATTTGGAAGTTACTTTTTAAAGAGGTCAGTAAGTCAGACTAACAATTGGTGGGAGAGTTTGAAGTGTTTTGAGGACTTTGGGCACACTGGGATGGGGTGATTGATGCTTCATAGGCATAAGCCATGGAGGAAAGTTGGTGAACCTCCTTCATGTCTATTAGCACACATTCCTGGCAGAAAGTTACAGGGAAGAACGCGAAGCTAAGAGGATGCTTGGTGCTGCATACTTGTAGCAGCTAAATATTTCCGTCATGATGACCGTGTCCCTTCTTGGAGAGCAGTAGTGGGGAGACTGATGTCCTCCTCCTCTGCTGTAGGCTCTTATTTCTGACTGAACACCTCCCGTTAGCTGGGACATCTTGCCTCATGACGTGTACCTGGAGTGCTTGCGCTTTCTGCAACTGCTAGGACTGACCATACCACACCAGTAACTATTCTTTCATGTAGGCTCTTGATAATGATATGCAGTGAAAATTTTATTGGTGCAACTAAAGCACCCTTGTTCCTTTTAAATAGCCTTGTTTTACTAGTCCAAAGGTAGTACAAAGCATAGTACAAGCTTGCCTGTGGCCTCAACAGCAGTGTAAATTGGGACTGTGCTTTAGAATGGAGCAAAGCATTTGCAAAATTCCTGTTTTATAGTTGCTTTGTTCACCTAGTAACTTCCTTTTCTCCTATGACACAGATGCAAGACATTTTTTTTTCCCCTGCATAAATAAGGACACAAGGCAAGACTGTTCTTTTACGGAGGACAAAGCAAATGCATCTTGTGGATAAGGGGAGGGATGCATATGGGTGGTTACTTGCTGAGTTTGCATATAGAAATGCGGGACATATATTTTTGCCAACCTGTAAGCAGAGGCTTTGCATAGGGGATACTGTCATGTCATCTGTGTCACTTTAGTGGATTATGGATGCTACATGAATGCCTTTAAAGAGGAAGAGCTATGAATGCTGGGATTCTGAGCTAGCGCGTGTCTGAACTTCAAGTGGAGTTTGTTTGAAACCCTACAAAATAATGAAAAGCTCCAGGGCTCCTGAAATTGGTGGGGTTTGATGTTATCCACCTTTCAGTGCCCCCTGGAGATGGTTTTGAAGAGAACTCCAGCCTAGCACTCTAAAAAGTTTATTTAATTTGAACTTTGCACTTCCATCCAAGGCTGAAGCTTCATGTTTGAAATATTAATGGTGGTGCCTGGAGGCAGACTGGTCCTCATAAGCTTGTGGTATTTCAGTCCAGATACGGCTTTGGTGGCTGAAGACTGGCATCCTGATTTAGTGTCTGTCTCTTTGTCCTACTGAATGTCAAAGAAAGCATTAAATTTTCATTGAGGGACCAAATTTTTCAGATGAATAATTCATTTCAGTTCCAATCTTTATGCAGAAGGCTCTTTCAGTGGCTATTTTAGTTATACCAGGTCTACAGAAAAGTCTGTCACTCCTTCAGACAAGCCAAGTAGTAGGCAAATCTCTGAAAAACTTCATCAAATTCTTTTGCTGTTAGCTAGATCCCACAATAACCAAAACTGTATCGCCAGACTTCAGTGGGGCTTGTTGCCTGCTTTAGCATAACATATTAAAGTGAGTGATGACCGGTATTGTAAGAATGATGTGTGTGAAGTAGCCAAAAGTATGTAAGTACAAGGAAATCAAGCCTTCATTTTAGCTGTAGTCTGAGACTGATGGCCCCAGAGACCCTTGGTTCTTCTTTGCCATTTTTCTTTTTCTAAATAATCATCATATTCATAGTGACTTTCTTAAGTCACAAAGTGTTAAAGACATTTACTGTAATTTGGTCTTTTTTTTTTTTTTTTTTTTTTTTTTTTTTTTTCACATTCGGATAGTATCTCCTGTGTAGCAATTAGTATCAGAAATGTTAATGTCACCTTTTGTTAAATGGCTACAGTGGGAAACCAACTGGCTTACAGTCCTTTAAGTCTGATCTGAAGCTGCCAGCTGCTGCTGCATGGTGGCTGGTTAGCAACAGCTTTTAATTACAAACACTGCAAGCTCCGTGTAAGCTGGTAAATTCAGAGCTGGAGGCTACTCTGAATCAGCCATGAAAGAATGCTACCTTGGGACAGCAAAACAGCCCTTCAAATTGGTGTTTAAGGCTCCTGGACACTGCAATGAGATGTTCTCACCTCTTCCCACGCTCAGTCTCTCCCGGTGTGTGTTATGCCCATCCCCTGACAAGTGTTACATTTGCATTTGCAGATTTTAAACCCCTTCTACGTGTTCCAAGCCTTCACCCTCATGCTATGGCTGAGCCAAGGCTACATTGAATACTCAGTGGCCATCATAATCCTGTCGATCATTTCTGTTGGCCTAACCATGTACGACCTCAGACAGGTGAGTGCTGCACAGCTTGCCGGCTCCCTGTCCTGCACTCTGCTGACAATTTCATCTACCGCTGACACAAGTAGCTATTTAATGCTCTTTCTGGTTATGTTTTTATTGCTGTGTATTCTGCTATATTACCACAGATTTTTTTTCTATAAGAAAAGAGTTAAAAGGGTCATACCTGGGGGTCTTGAACTTCCCCAGAATTAAAGAAGATTGAAGTCTGATACCTGGTCTTTGTAAGGCTTTATGAAGGTGGACTATATCCATGAGTCTGAGTCTGGTTCCTACTGTAATTTCAGGATTCACTTTTCTTAAGGTTTGCTAAATAGCAGGTCTTAGCAGCAAAAAGCAGCATGACTTTTTATTTCTCAAATTTGTTCAACACCTCTGTCACAGGCAGAGCTGCTTGAAAGCATTTTCTAATAGTTTCAGCTCATTCACCTTTTGACCTAAAGCATTCTCCTGTGATAAACCTGAAACCTGCAGTCTCTATGGCAAAGGCAAATAGGTCAAGCTGGGCTTTACGCAATGTTTGCCTGCTGCTGAGTATCCTCACGCAGCCAGATGAACTGCCTGGTGCTTCCTGCTGGAAACACAGAACGCTCTCCCTGGGGGTTGGGAAAACAGTTCTTTGATTTCTGAGCCTGCTTTCAATACACAGGGAAGGCAAAAATCACATGGAGAAAGGCTATAAGAGGGGAACAAAGAGAAACTATGTGAATGAAAGTACAGACAGGGAAGA
>NW_009259796.1:4832384-4851277 GCF_000687185.1 Egretta garzetta
GGTGGGAACAGGAGTCTGGCAGGCAATGTTTTAGTCTCTCAGGTCTGGATTTTTAAGTATCGCATTCCTCTGCATTGTCAAGATTTAAAAATAAAAATAAACTGGGGATTCCTGGGTTCTGGTAAACATTTTGTTAATCTTCAGGAAAAATATAAGGGTTAGAGGACAGCACTGAGAATTGCAGTTCCCGCAGGCAGCGTGATGTGATATTAGAGGTGGTGGCAGGGTGAAGGGACGGCAGCTCTGGGGTGCACTGACCTGACTGCCATGCTCCTGTTTGGCTTTGAAGCCTGGCACAGCTCACACTGCCTCCAAACTGACTGCTAAAATCAGTGTTCCTGCACCAAATTACCCGGGAAGGGCAAGATTCGGCCCTTAGAAAGGTGCCTTGAGAAGGTGGTATAGCAAGTGGCTCTGAAGTGCTTCCCAGGAGTAGGCAATAATTTGCCCTTCCAGGAGTTGGCTTTGTTAGAGTCGACTCTGCTTTTCCCTGGGCTGGTAGAGGCACACAGCACCTTCCCTGCTGGCTCCCAGGCTCGTGGGGCTTTGGGCAGCATGTGATCCCGGCGCGCTGCACCAACGAGACGTTCCTCCACACCCCCTGCCCTGCTGAGGGCATGGTTTCGTCATCTGCTTGGGACTGATGTCAGTGAGGGCTTTGTGAATAGCTGGGGCCTTTGCCAGCACAGGTGTGTTGGCTACGCACCCCACTTTTGTATCTCTGACTAATATCTGTAGGATGACTAGCACTCCCATGTTGAACAAGCACTCGTGTCTCTTCCAGCACACCTCATTAAGTAAAGTGCTGGTGCCATTTCCTGGTATTGCAGAGAACAAAGAACAGATAAGTTCTGTTCAGCTTTCTTTGGCAAGGCTGGTTTTATTGTGTGAATGATAATTTTGGCAGGAAGAATTACAATGTTTGGGGCCTCTGGATATTCTCCAAACTGGCTTGACATCTTCTCATGAACAATTCTAATGAAGAAATCCATGCAATTGCAAAAAACCTGATCCCCAAGCAACTTTTAAATCAAGATAAGGCATTCTCTCTAATGGCCTTGCAATGACAGTTGACTTCATCGTTATCTTAGGATATGTTATTGTCCAAATTAGATTGCAAAAACTGGCAAAGCACAGACTCTCAGCTAAAATTAGAATTTCTGGGTTTTTTTCTTGCAATGGCAGTTTTGTAGTGATAGTCTTTACAACTTGGTTGTCCTGCTGATAGCCTCCTAGCCAGGATAACAATTGAGCACCAAGTAAACCCTCCTCAAAGGGACCTCGGATAGCAACGTTGCAGATCAGGAGACTTACTCTGGCACAGGGCAGGAATAGCCCCTTGAGGGTCAAGGGCGATACAGCGGCATGAATCGGAAGCAAATAGAAAATTAGGTCCCTGTTGCCACAGCAGCTTGTTCTAGGTGAAGTCGATGAACTTGCATCCTGACTTCTAACAAGCGATGTGAAAGCTCCCCGGGATAACTCACAGGGGTTCAGTTTCTGTGATGTTAACGCAATCACTGAATTGTAACCTACTGCTTCACTGGTGTTTCAATGCTGCAATTGCTTTCCCATCAACAGCAGTCTACCAAGCTGCATCACCTCGTTGAGGAGCATAACAAAGTCCAGGTTACAGTCTGCATGAAGAATGAAGGTGGGTCACCTGCGTCTCATTTTCCTCACCAGCCTGTATAATTAATTAACATGTTGAAATGTATCTGGAATTGCAAGCTCCTGCTGATTTCTACTGCTGAAATGCGAAGGGCAAGCTGCAGGAAGAAGGGGGCAGAGGGAAGTGAGCCGGGCAGGGCGGTGAGAAGTGTGGGCACAGCCTATGCGGTGCGGTAATGATGCATCTGTATCATTATCATCTGTATCTGTGGCACCTGCAATGATAGAGATGAACTTAGTAATTGGTGTTAAGAGTCATTCTTGACTTGGAAAATTTAATTTCACAATCAAGCAATTAAATAGCAACTCTGGCCTTCTGAGACCTGCTTTCCTGCTCTGCTGTAGGCTACTCTCACCATCTTGTCAAGTAGCTTGTGAGCGATTTTCAAGCAGTCTAGATATATGGCTCCCATCGAGGTATGCGCTTTCTTCCCTGTGTCTCAGTTCCTTGCCCATAAAATAGGGGTAATAGCTGGTTTTGCCTCCCAGAGATGTTGAGATGGGCAATGTCTAAGGTGATGGGAGTTGTAAAGGCCTTGGATAGGTTTTCTTGGTCAGAGTGTTTATGGACACTAGGCAAATAAAACTGAAGGCAACCACTTGGAGGGAGATGTTTAGACAGGGGCTGATCTTTGCGCTGTTGCTTTTCAGTCAGTAGTGTTTCGAAGAAGCGCTAGCCTTAAATCATGCAGTGTAGAAGTTTAGTGATGATGTGTTTGCCTTGATACTTTTTTTTAATTGCCCAGAACTCAAGCACAAGTAAAACTCATTTTTGTATTGTTCTGCAGGTTGCAAAGAGCTGGAGTCTTATTACTTAGTCCCTGGTGACATGTTTCTTTTAGATGGAAAAAAGCTCTCTCTCCCGTGTGATGCTGTCCTGATTGATGGAAGCTGCATTGTGAATGAAGGGATGCTCACAGGTTGGAGTTTGAAATGCTAACACCCTGTGCAGACTGTCTGTCAGGGAGATGTCTCTCTGTTCTGATAGCAAATTGTTGACTATTTGTTAGAATAGTTTGGTGGAAATAGGAAATAGTTTGGTTAGAATAAGAGGTGGAAAAAACGTGCTTGAATAATTCACGGTTGTGGGCTTTTGACCACTGCCATTGTGTAATATGCATTTCTTATCCACATTAAAAAGAAGTAGGATTAATATCCTGTCAGGAGTAGAAAGTGAAAATACTCATATACTGTGCATGTGTTTTCCGAGTTTTCGGATTCTGTTCAAGCAGGCACTGTATGAGCACAGGGCTCAGTGTTATACCTAAACATTGAGATGCTACAAGCCATGAACTTGGGTCAGGGGCAAAATCTGGCCCAAGCCTGTTGATAGAAAATGCTCACAGAAGCCATCCAATGTACTCTGAAACTAGAACTATAATGGCTGTCACCATAAATCTATGTGCCTAAGCACATAAGCAAGCTAATTAGTCAGGCAAGCTTGAGCACCTAAAGGGTGCTGTTGCTTTCCAATATGCAGAAGCTGACAAACTTTTAAATGCCCTTTAAGTGAAGCTGCACACTGTTCTTAGGTGAAAGCATTCCGGTTACTAAAACCCCCTTGCCCCTTGTGGAGAGTTCCATGCCCTGGAAAACCCACTGCATAGAAGACTATCGGAGACACGTCCTCTTCTGCGGGACAGAAGTCATACAGACAAAGCTGACGGGCAGAGGGCCAGCGAGAGCCGTCGTGCTGCAAACTGGTATTTCTTTTATCGTTTGCTAACCAGTGGGGGGGAAAGCGGCAGCCCTGGAGGCTGATAGGAGAGCTGGTTTAATGTTGTAGCTCAAGCCCAGCACAGGCCTGCTCTCCCCGAGAAGTGCCTGTTGCCACCTGATGGTTAAGGCTTGTGCAATGTTACCTGTTTTCAAACGGCACCAATGCGGTATGCTGCCGCTGTGTCGTGTACGCGATGTACGGCACGTGTCTTCACGCAGGGTTCAATACAGCTAAAGGTGACCTGGTGAGATCCATCCTCTACCCCAAGCCAGTCAACTTCAAACTCTACAGAGATGCCTTCAAGTTAATTGTAGGCCTCTCTGTCATTGGCATTCTCGGGCTCATCTACACCGTGTGTGTGTTCGTGTCCCACAAGGTGAGTACAAGGGATGCCTCCGTGCTGCAGGCGCCAGCTCTGAGCCCTCGGTCCCTCAAGATCTTTGGAATATTGTTCACTTCTGTAATTCGGTTTTCAGATGCCAGAAATGAAGAGGTGGGGCAGGGAGGGGGAGATGGGCAGACAAAGCAGAATAAATCAGTCGTCCTCAGGGGCAGAGCTTGGGGTGCATTGCTGCCCAAGGGAGGCTGTTCCCACCCCACTGCCCCTGTTGCTCTCACTGTTTGCAGAAGCCAGTGGCAGACGTGGTGGCTATGGCCCTCCTCCTCCTCACCGTGGCTGTGCCTCCTGCTATCCCCGCTGCCTTGACAACAGGCACTGTTTATGCCCAAAGGAGGCTGAAGAAAAAGAAGATTTTCTGCATCAGCCCACAGAGGATTAATATCTGTGGGCAGATCAACCTTGTTTGCTTTGACAAAGTAAGGCGCTTCGGGGGCACTGAAAGATGCTGGGGGCTGCTAGGAACACAAGGTCATTTTTTTTCCATTGACCCTGATCTAACCCCAGGGAAAAATCCTCTGCAGGTGCCCCTGCAGCAGGGTCACACTGCATGTCGGAGGCTTTCCTTACCATGCCCAGGAGCCCGGCAAGGACCTCTGGGCACGTGGCAGGAGGAAGGGCTGGATGATAGCAGGGTAACTATGTATTTATTTAAATTTAGACGGGCACACTGACAGAAGATGGACTGGACCTGTGGGGTGTCATCCCTTCTGAGGAAAGCCGGTAAGGAAGGACTTCATTTAGGAAGAGCTAATCCCCTGCATGAATGTACTGCCCCAGAGTCTGGTTAGGAGGGAGGCAGTCACGTAGGGTACAGAGAGACAGCAAAGAGCATGCAGCAAGAGGTGCTCAGGAGCATTTGGGGAGGCAGAGCTCCCTGCTCAGCTCCTTCTCTCTGAGGGGAGCATCTGGGTGCTGCTGAGACAGGCGTAGCTGTAAAGGTCACTGCTAATGCAAGGCAAACACGAGTCAGCAGCAGCATGAGTGCTTTTAATTACCCTGAGGGGATTTGGAGAATATGCACAGAACTTTTCAATTATGTCATTCTCAGCACAGTTCAATAAATATTCTTAATCTAGTCAATAAACCTTTCATCATTTAAATGTTAGGATAATGCTCCTTCTGTTGAAATTAAGTGTTGCCTGTCAAATTTCACCTAGCTTCTGTAAATGCTGTGGGGAAAAAAAATCTGTAAGACCACAGATCAGACCTACAAAGCTGCCTCAAACTCATGGCAGGCTCCATCTCAATTCCAAGCCCAAAGACCATTGAAATTCTCAAGAAATAACCACTATGTAAACATTAAACTTGACTGTATCCAGAATTATACTATTTAATTAGTGTAACACAATAACAGACTTCAGGCCTGCAGTGCATGTTATGCCAAACTCAACATATTAATCTTTTGCAGTGGCCAGGACAAATCACACACCCCATATCAACTCCCAGGTTTCATTAGTAGTTGTTAATATATTGAATACTTCAACACCACAGAGATAGTTATGCCATAATGAATGAGAGGATGAATTCATTGCGAGAGGAGAGAAATCACATTCCCAATACTTCCTCAGAGGACAGAGAAAATTACTATGTGATCCAAATTAATGAGAAGAGATTAATAAGTGTCAACCAATAAAATACTCTTCCAGTGGGACCAAGCATGTAAGATGGTCTCTTCTTGGCCCCCCTCCAGCACAGCAGGGAGGCCACCTGGAATAGGTGCATGTTGAAGGGGCTTGGAGCCCACCAAAGGCAGACAGCTCATGGAAATCATTCTGGCGCTACCGATTTCCATCAGGGTAGCCTTGCAGATAGTGTCTGCTCACATGAGCAGCAGAACAAAACTGGATCCATATATCAGAATAAATTAATGTAATAAAAAACACCAACCCCAACCCTCTGCAAGGTATCAAAACATAAGGCTGTCTTTGCAGACATGTCCAATCTGCACCCAGCTGGGAGCCAGTGCTGGTGGCTTGCCAAAGCGCAAGGAGGAGCTATTGCTGTCTGCATTGATCTCATTAGCCTCTTTGCATAATTACTCTTTCTTAAATGTTCACATTTTTAAACACAGTACAAGACTAGCTATCAGCTAAGCTGAATACTGCGAGGCAATGGCAGTAAAGGAATTTCATTCAACTTACAAAATATCCTATTGTATATTTAATGAGATATAAATGTTTGTTGGTTTTATGTGGTGTTTAGCAGTTTCACAGTGTCTCTCAAGTAATAATTAATTAATATGCTAATTATGACCAGGCTGAGAACAAGGTATAATTTGCCGGAAACAGAACAGGCTTGGGTGGCCCAGAGGGACAACAGGTCCTGGATTAATTGTGCCTTTCAATAGAGCTGCGAGCTGTCATGCTGCTTGCTTCCAGATGCATTTTGCTGTGCCTGTGTCAGTAACAGGGGATGCTAGTGGTGATCGAAGGTAAATAAAACCTATTTAAATTTCTCCTTAACATGCCAGCCTAAATAGTAATGGGCTGTGTTGGGCTGACAGACAGCTTGTCAGCCAGCCAGTTTCTTACAGGGGAAAAAGTGTGCGTGAGAAGAGATGACTCTAAGAAATAATTTCCATAATGAAATTATAGAGCCTTTGCCCAGCCCAGCCTTGCATGTGTTCAGTCTGTACAGCAGCATCAAGGGGAGAATAAACCTCAAGGCTTTCCTTAGAAAGAAATCAGGGCATGAGTCTTTCACAGCGTGCCGTCGTGTAACTCAATAGGAGTCAACCAACTTACTCATTTTTAAAACTGACACATGAGGGACAAACATCTGGTGTCTGTGACTATGCAGATGTAAAATCTATAGCTGGAAGTGAAGATCAGGTTCCTCGTGGTTCTCCCATGTTGCTCCCGGGGGTACTAAGAGCAGGCTGACAGTACGTACCTACCCCGGAGGGTGCAGAGCACCAGCCTGAGCAGATGCACCCACTTTCTATACTGCAGCTTCACAAATCTTCTAGGGCACTTTGCCAAACTTCTTTGAGGCCCCTGCTGCAAGTTGTTTCCTCTGCAATAGTGCCTCCTCTGCTTTGTCTAATACCAAAGAGCAATTGCCAAGCAGGACTCCTGTGCCAGCCCCTCTGCATGTTTTGCAGTCTCAGTCACTCCACATCAAGTTGAACTCGTGCCAATTAATTATTTGTTACTTTTTGGCCTCTGGAATGCATCCAACCTGTTAATCAGGAGGACAGGTAGGATGGTTTGTTGCTTGCAGTTATTGGGCTCAGCTCCACTGAATGCAGAGGAGCAGCACCTGTATGCACTAGCTGAGGACTTATGTCTCTGCATCCCTCTTATAAGCGGTCCCACTAACTGTCTGGTTTTAATCAGGTTTCAGAGAATCCATAAGTTCCCATCCAGCACTCCTCTGCCCTGGGGACCTCTGTGTGGAGCCATGGCGAGCTGTCATTCACTGGTTGTTTTGGACAAGAAGATTCAGGGAGATCCGCTGGACCTGAAAATGTTTGAGGGCACACACTGGGTAACGTGACTCTCATCCTCTGCACACATCCAAAGCACGGACACCTCCAGTCTATGGGGATTTACCCACAAGTCAAGCTCAAATGCATGCCTGTAGGGGAAACTCCTTTGCAGTCCTGGTCATAACAGCTGGAATTTGCTCTGTTATTTCTACTAACTGCACGTCAGATTGGCAGCACTGTGGCTGCTTTTTGATAGTCCAGCAATCATTTTCCTTGCGGCTGCCTGCATTTGCCCTCTTAATTTGATTTGGAAACACTGGAGTGTAGGGGAGCAGAGGGGGGGCCTGGTTGCTACTGGCTGGAAGCAGGGGATCAGACCACACCGTTGGCCATGTGGTGCACAGACCCCAAGTCAGCCAAGGAAATGCACAGGCAGGGTTTTATGCCCTTATGCTAAAGGCTGTTATCTCTGATTAGCAAAGAAACATCCCTATGGTGAAAGCAAGGCTGGACCCTCCAGCTGAGTGAGCAGTGAGTCTCAGAGAGTCCTGGGGAGGAGGCGAGAGACTGAGCCCTGGGGCTCATCCGTGAGGATGGAGAGTTGCTTGTGTGGGAGCAGGATGGGAGGAGGCACGAGAAGAAAAGGGGCTGTTCTTCTCCCTGCCACATCCTAGCCTGGAGGGGTTCTGGGTCTCTGCAGTTAACTGCTTTGCTGCCTTTTCTTCTTCAACCATTTGCTCAAGAGAGATTAATCAATAAGTAAAACAGATGGCGGCTCTTTCAGCAGCGCTGCGGGAAGGCATCAGGCTGGTGCTCGCTCCTGTGGAAGAGCAGGCAGCAGCAGAACCCGTGACAGCAGAAGGGAACTATGAGGGTGAATGAGCCTTGGCAGCATGTAAAGTTACAGAGCTGGAGGGCTAAAAGCATCCTACACTGAAAAGTGCCACCCTGTTTCCGCACAGAATATCAGTAAGAGTCTTTTAAAAGCAGGAGACTGGAAGATAAAACCAGGTAAATATGGATAATTATTTCTCTTCCCCTTCATCATTGACATGGCATAAAATTCATATGGAACTTGAGATTAGAGAAACCACAATTTGACACAGGTTTTTACTCTCATCAAGTCAAAAGATGCAGGGCCACGCAGGTTTCTGCTAAGGACAAGGCTTCAGGGAGGCTGCCACTGGCGATGGATAGGAAGATTAGAGCATAACAAAACGCTTCTGCAACTGGCTGCTGGCAGTAAGGGGGAAATGCGCTCCCTTGTGCTGCCACCTCTGCTTTCACAGACAGGTGTGAAGCCAGAAAAAAGAAAAGCATCAGAAATAACACTTTTCCTTGTACAGGAGATAGATGACTCCAGCGCAGCTCAAGATGGGGCTGGGGCTCTTGACACTTGCATCGTCAGACCGGGGCCGAAGGCCAGCAGCGTAAGTCCTGTTATTTCTGAGAGTGAGTATTTTGTGTTTTCAACCTGCAGCATGTGCAAACTCCCAGCACGTGCACTGTTCATTCACCTGGGCTAGTGGTTGCTAGCGGTACTGTGCTGCATCTTCCCCCAAAACACCCTGGAAGCACAGCACCAGAAAAAGCAAATTCTGATTAAAGCAGAGGTGCTGCTCAGAAGTGACATCTAAAGCACTTCATGTTCCTTGAAAGCCCCTCATTTCCAACTCCACTATTTGCACTGATAAAAGATAGACTTCTCTGTGTCCTCACCCTATGAAGCTGCTGGCAAAATGAAACTACACAATCAGTTTAAGTGGGAACTAATGCAGAGAAACTGTGTAAACAGAATAAATGTCTAAGGGGTGAGTTCATCTGCAGGAGGGGGCAATGTGAGTAAGGACAAGGCATTACAGCTGGAAGCATGGACGTGGGTCCATGAGTCCTGCTGGTAATGGTCGTACAACCCCACTGGCAGATTTATCAGCATCACCTCAAAGCACGGTGGTGTTTGCTTTTCTCTTCCCTTAAAAGTACACTGAGGAAGCTCTAAGTTTTGGCAATTGAAAATTGTTGTTTCCAGTGCAAATGTTGAACCAGCCAGCATCTTCCCGGTGGAAGGAGTGTGATCTCTGTTAGCAGCACCGGGAAGACAGTGCTGTGGCAACAAGGAATCAATCTTGTTTTGAGGATTGCTCTGTTCCCATGGTAATGTCACTGTAACACATCAAATTTTGGTTCCCAGGACTGTAGATAAAGGAATATTACATTAATATGTTGTTATTAAGAGAAAGAATGGGACAAAGCCTGGAAAACCAGTTAAATATAAAGAAAAAACATTGAGGTTCCTGAGAAGTACACTGGGAAGACAGAGCTGTTGAGGCTGTGGTTCCTAAACTTGTAATCAGTGATCTCATCCCATAGCCAGAAGGCAGTAAAAGTGAAATAATCTCCTACTAATAATAAATGGCCTTAGCAAGAAAGCCTCAAATGAACTGAAGTTCAGAATGGATTTGCTTTGTGACTTTGTGATTCAATGGCTCAAATAACACCTCACTTCCCTGGCCTCTCCAGGCTCCCGTGGAAGGAATAGCGATCCTACATCAATTCCCATTTTCTTCTGGGCTGCAGAGGATGTCTGTTGTGTCACGGAAGATCGGAGAGGAACAGTACGACCTGTACATGAAGGGAGCACCAGAAACAGTGTCCAGCTTTTGTAGACAAGAAACTGGTATAGAATTGTGAAAGGGCAACTTCACAGCGTTTATTTGGACTTAATCCAAACCAGTGTTTCTGTTGGGGCTCTAATCTTAAAAGGTTTTCAGCGTTCCCTCTCCCCACTGACCACACTGCAAGGGCAGGTGTGTGATTTCCCATGAGCAAGCCTTGGGCTTGTTAAATGTCACTCGTTAATACTACAAACAAGTTCTCATTACTTGTTTGTAAGTTAAAGATGCACCCAGGCCAACAGCTAGTGAGAGGCACAGCCTGAGGTTCAGTCCTTACACATCCCTTATCTGACTTGCATCAGCTAAAAGTATAGCACATAAATAATGTTCATATGTCAAGATGCCCAGAGCAGACATAGGACCATGGTAATTGCATGTGTTGCAACAAGTGCGATGTGCTGTACAAGTTCTTAAATTTCATGCTATTTATTGCCCTGTAAATTCAGCATTGAGCTATTGACCCAGCTTGCAAAGGCTTTAAATCTCAGTGATGGGAAACTTGCTGTGGACATGCAAATTACTGTTATTAAGGATAATTGGCATTAACACTTGAGCCAAGACTTCTGTCCTCTCTCTGCAAGTAAATATAGGCTTTTCTTCTTTTTTTTTGTATGAACAATATTATAAGCTTACGTTCAAATTTGTCTGCAAATTTGAAACTCAGGTCACATTTCACTGAATACTTCAGAAGGATGCCAAGCAAACACAGTATCAGTGGTTTGTGGCTCTGTGGTTTGTTATTTCAGATGGCACTGTCCTGAAAACAGGTGAAAATGGTTTTGAGGGACAATGGAAAGATATAGTTTAGAACCATCTAAGATCTAATGACACAAACCTCAGCAACAAAAATGTCTTCAAAATTATATTCCACTTTCTCAGGTTTCTAAATAGCTCCTCTTATCCTGTCTTGATTGTTTCTATGCTGATTACAGCTTGATGAATAATTAGGTACCACACTGTAAAGCTGTGATTGCAGTACGTAGTGAGTACAAAATACTGCACGGTTAAAAGGAACTCATTGCTTTTAGAGTCACAGGAACGATCAGAGAATTGAAAATTTAGGATTTGGGAGAATTCTTACATTAAGGGATAAACGTAAAACCTAATTTCCGCAGTCACTCAGCATGTATGCAGTAAAGCTTAATACAGAATTATGTAAGTTGTCCTCTGCCCAGTAATTCATCTTACCTACCTGTACCTTAACATGCTTTGAAAAAGTATAACACAGATGCATAGATCACTTGTTTGAACAGTTGGTTATGTGGCCTTGGTACAAAACAGCTGACTTGTATGAGAGGCCACAGTGCTGTAACCAGGGCTATAAAGTAGTTTAAAGGATGGGCATTTAACCCTAGGAAAGCAATCAGCAAGGATGGAATATTCTAACCATGAAACTTTTTTCCTGCAAACAGTCCCAGCTAATTTCTTAAAGGAGCTTAAGATGTACACAAGCCAAGGCCTCAGAGTCATTGCCCTGGCCCACAAAGTGCTAAACCTAGGAAAGGATGTAGACATGAGCAACCTAGAGAGGTAAGGTGGGCTGATGAGCTGCTGGTATCTCTGTGGGGTTGCTTTCCTATCTGCTTGTTATGACCTGCCCTGACCCACACCCTCCCCTCCTCATGTTGGGATGCTGTACCGTGTAACGCCTTCCTCCTAGCAGAGGCTGATTACACTGTTAATTGCCTGCTTTGCTACTGCTCTTGCAAGGATCACTGAGCTCAATTTTAGAATCTGTTATCAAAGAGTAATGAAAGCTGGTTATTTTGCTTCTATATGGAAACGGATTGGGACTGCAATAGAAATTCTGTATGCTGTAATCTGTGGGTTTCAGCCACCCAGTTCCTGCAAATCCCTGTCCCTCTCTCTGCACACGCATCCCTGCTGCATTGCTCCTTCCTAGACACAGCAATATAGGGGATCAGCAGTCTGCCTGAAGCTGCAGAAATAAGCTGCTTGATAAGCACTGCTTGTGTTGAACTTGTAGCAGTTGTAGCAAGCGTGTTTCCCACTGAACACGGCTTTCCTGTTGAACAAAAACTGCAGGGAGCATCTTGCTCCCCGTGCCATCTGTGGGAAACAGCACGTGTGTTTCTGTCCTTGCTCCAAGAGAGGAGGCAGAGTCTGGGCTGGTGTTTCTGGGCCTCCTGGTGATGGAGAACTGCCTGAAGCAGGAGACAAAGCCTGTGCTACAAGAGCTGGCTGCTGCCCGCATCAGGAGTGTCATGGTCACAGGTAAATCCCCCCCGGCTCCTCCTGTGGCCGTGCTGGCTGCCATGAGGCCCACAGGAGAGATTCACTCCTCCAGCATCCTCCATTGCACGTCCGTGGTCTCTACCCGGGCTGCCCCTGCTATGGCAGATGTGAGGAGCCTTGCCTCTCCACTGTCCTTGCAGGAGACAACCTGCAGACAGCTGTCACGGTGGCCAGGAACGCGGGTATGATTCCCACGGGCAGCAAAGTCATCCTCGTCGAAGCAACCGAACCGGAGGGCTCTGCTCCAGCTTCCATTGCCTGGCGACTGGCAGAAGACAGCAAAATAAACACAGCTGCTCCCTGTGTAAGTACAGCCAGGGATGGTTGCTTTCGGGTGCCGGGGGGAATTAATTAACTTTTAATGTCTAATTAATGTCTAATGTCCAGGCTCCTTAGGCTTGGACTCCTTGCTAAGGATTTGGAAGGAGCTCTGAGGAACAGAGGAAACCTGGGGGCAAGTTTATACCTACCCCAGAGTATATGGAGGTGTGGTATGGACCATGCACCTATTAGGGAGAAATAATTAATACAGTGGCTCTTTGCTCAGGGGAACATGCAAAATAACTACACGGATAACTGTCAAGGCTCTGCAGATGTGGTGGCTGCTTCAATCAGACTTGAATTGTGCAGAATTAATGCAATTATACACACTGGTCTGTGTGACCGTTTGCTGGACCAAACTTCAGTGTCTAAACTAGCAGCCTGTGGCTAACAGGGATTAGTTACGTGTGGAAACACAGCTAGAAAATCAAGTACTGCCAGGCATAGAGTTTTACAAAAGGATGCTGCAGAAGGCTGTATCCCTGGCTGCCTGGTGGGAGGCTGACGAGGTGGAAGTGAAATGGCATGTTATAACATCAGCCTGAGAACAAATGCTGTCTTATTTCTAGGAGGTACGTGCTAATACAGAGGAAAAGATCACCTTGGAAGGAGAAACCTGCAACCATCATTTTGCAATGAATGGAAAGTCCTATCAGGTTATCATAAAGCACTTCTACAACTTGCTGCCAAAAGTAAGTTCAGAGGAAACAAAGCACTGACTTGCCCTCCCTGTTTTATTAAGTGGCAGTTTTATGAAGTTCCAGCTGGAGAAAGGTGCTGTTTAGTTGCTGTAGCTGCAGTGTTGTCACTTCACATTTTGACAACTCTGGGCAGCCTCCCACCATGCCTCAGGTTTAACCCAGACAGCTTGCTTTCAGCATCTTCTAAGACCTCAAATGACAGGGATGGCCATGGCCCTGTGAGCAGCTGCGTAGCGGAGTTATTCCATGGTCACCTTCCAATTTCAGTTTAATTAAAACCCATCAACCCCATTCCCATGTACCATGACCATAGGTGGCAATGGCCTCTGCTCAGCAGGGGTGTCAGGAACATGAAATACCCACATCAGCAGCAGAAATCTTCAACTCCTGTCACCCTGTCCATAAAATAGCTGGTGCTGGGACAGATTTTTGGATTTTATACTCTCTGGCCAGGTTTTCAGGTAGGATAAACCTCAAGCCAAGCAGTGCTATTGCTGCTGTCAGGAACCATCTGTTCTGCACTTGGGAAACACTTAAACACCTCGCTGCTCTAAAGGCTGCTGCAGAGCACGCAGTGATCGCTGGCTTCCCAGCACCTCCTACAGAGCAGGCAAGGCAGAAAACAGCGCAGTATAAATCTGGTGTTGGAGGAAACCCAAAATCTAAGAGTAGCAAAACCATGGTTAGGGTTTCGCAGATGAGATTAGAGGGTTTTACAAGTGTCAGGCACCCATCAGGGAGGCCTGATCCTGCCTTGGCGGAGCGATGGAGGCACAAATGCCTGCCCAAGGCACCCGCTGCTCTTTCTTGCAGATACTAGTGAATGCGACGGTCTTTGCTAGGATGTCTCCTGGCCAGAAGTCCAGCCTTGTTGAAGAGTTTCAGAAACTCAAGTAAGGCTCTCTTTATTTTCTTCTTGAAGCAAACCAGTAACATGTTTTCTCTGACATGTGATCGTCCCAGTTAGCACTGCTCCAGGCCCATCTTTCCCACACTCCCTTCCTCCACGTGACCCCTGTTTGCATCCCTCATGGCTGCCTTCCTTCCAGTTCTCCTGCAGGGATCCCTCTGCATCAGGAGAACCTGCGCCCCTTGCCCAGGTGCAGCCACTGCAGCTCGCTGGCGCAGTGCAGGAGGCAGCGCTAAATGAGGCTGAGGTAAAAGTTCAGAGGCCGACCCCCAGATATACAAATAGCCCCCATCCCTGGCAACACCCGCACGGCTGCTGGTGCTGTCCTGGCTGCAGCTTCAGCAAAGCTGAACACCACCTGGTGCAGTTGGGAGTTTGACCCCAAAGAGGCTCCTTCAGGTCCCCCCAAACAGGACTCATGCTAACTATGGGTATTGCTTGCTAAGCATAAACACGATGTGATACCTTTCTGAAAAAGAAACAATTATTGGTTATGAGGTGCTTCCTCTGGGGATGAAGTTCCCTGCCGTCTCAGAGGGACCTCACGTGTGGTGGTTTGGGAGCTGCTGTGTTATTTCAGCAATTCCTATGTCTTTGGGTCTACAAAGATAGTTGAGGAGAGAAAATGCCAGTAAAAGCCAAGCTGCAGCCACAGGACCTGCTGCAAACCCTGGCTCCCTTTCCATGGCCCTGGTACCAAGGGGAAACCACCGTCTGGAATAAAGTGGCAGTGTTCCCTTTCCTGTTATGGCCTCTTTCAAAACTTAATCCTCATTTTGCTCTGTGCGCTCTGCCCCAACCTCTCCCCAAGCGCTAAGCCAGCGGGTGCTCCCCCATGGGATCAAACAGCGACGTGCGAGGTTTATGTTTTCTTCCTTCTTCCTCCATCAGTTACTACGTGGGTATGTGTGGTGACGGTGCCAACGACTGCGGGGTACGTAGAAGCTCGTCTCCTGTTCTCATAGAATTTCATCTTTTTCAACCTAAGGAGCGCTGTGACAAGAGGCTGCCCAGCACCACTTGTCACTAGCATTTCCCAAGCTAGCCCATGGGTACGCTCGGTCAGCGTGTCACTGTAGAATGCTACTACACGCTTCTTTTTTTTTATACTAACATACACAGTAATGGAGGATTACTGTTTTGATCCTCCCCTCCCCCTGAAGTAGGGAAGAGGGACTTTTTCTTACACGCTTTTTCAAATTTACAGTTGTAGATTTGAGGGTCTTAGCCATAAAAATAATTATTATATTACCTGTTACATTATTGTAATAAATGTTATCATAATATAATTTTATAATAATCCATTATTTTGCTTTGTAAATGTCCATGGCCTACACCTGGGCATTAAACCAGAGGTGACAAGGCCAGGTGACAGGGAGCTCATAAGACAGCAATAAAAGAAATATGAACAGGAGATTGAAAGGAAGAGAAAGGGGATAAATTCATAATTTAAATACTTCAGGAGACTGTTTAACAGAGGTATGGACAAACTCCGGTGTGGGAAACAGCATACAGGGTAGTTCAAAGGCCTGTAAATAGGTATAATGGGATTAAATGAACAAAAGAAATATTTAAGCTCTGGGGAAGGGAAGATATCTGGAAAATGGGATCAGCTGGGCCACAGGATAGAGGAAGATCAATTACAAAGGACACTTGAAGCAAAACTCATAAAGCACCAGCAAACACACTGTGTGGTGTGGGAGGGGTGGATGGGTGCCTCTCCATCTTCCTGCCTCTGTGGATTGCAGGCTTTGAAAATGGCCCACGCAGGGATATCGCTGTCGGAGCAGGAGGCATCCGTGGCCTCGCCTTTCACCTCCCAAATGCCCAATGTCCAGTGCGTGCCGGAGCTGATCCGGTGAGTCTGCTGGGTGCTGCCCTTGTGCAGCCTCGGGGTGCTGCTGCCCGCAATGAATGTGTGTGTGTGTGTGTGGAGTCACGAGTGGGCGTGTGCTGCCCTCAAAGGTGCCACTAAACCCAACCTAATTCCTCAGTGACTATATAAAACACAGCAGAAGGGTTTTTTAATTGTTTTTGATCTTCAAATATCAGTGCTGGGAGTTTTTTTGTGGTTTTAGGAGAGCATTGCCCATGGTGGCTGATGTTTTTGGAAGAGGTACAGCAGGGGAGTCGCATGAAAGGGCGGGTATAACAGTGACCACAGAATAGATTTGCTTGTTGTTACTTTAAAACATTCCTACGCTGCACACAGACGTGGAGCAGCCAGCCATAATGCCATTTAACCAAATGTAGGCAAAGGCAGTTACCTGTTTGTGTAGAAAGGCGCTTGATTCCCAAAACTGTTGAGCCAGTTAGTAATGACAAAGCAACAAGCAGCTTAATCCAGGTATTAAAATTGTGGCTACAGAATAAAACCAAAGAAACAAACCACTGCAGATGAAGGCTAGTTAAGTGGCTCTGCAGTATCTTCAGGCCAAAATATTTGTATATGGAATTTGAAGTGTTTTCTATTCTTCTTAGAGGCCCTAAACAACAGGAGCTACCCTCCTCAGAAGCAGAAAGCATTCGTAGCACTAAACCCACAGCGCTGTAGCTGTGAGTGGGGTTTTTAGCTCTGCTTTGTGTTTTGAGCAGGGAAGGTCGAGCTGCTTTGGTTGCTTCCTTCGCTGTGGTTAAATACCTGACCCTTTACGGCCTGATTCAGTTTGTTGGTACTGCTCTCCTGTTTTGGGTAAGTGTTTCATGCCCATCTTTTATCAGTACACTGTGCTCACCATAGGTTTTTATCTTTAGTGGTATTACTTGGCAGGGAAGAAAAGGTATACAGGGCTTCAGGGGATAACAAAGGTGTGGAAAGCTGGATAATTACCGGCAGGGGGTGGATTGGTCGTAGGGACCCCCAGAATCGGGGAAAAAGCCCAGTGATAAAGCTTCATCCTTTCCAAAAGAAGAAGGGGAACTAGAAGGGGGGTGAGTCCTGGCTAGCTGGGTGGAGCAGGATTTGCTGTCAAATGGGGGCTTTGGGAGAGCAGCTGCCTCTCTCAGCTGGAAAAAATCTTGCCAAAGAAGTGAGTGTCTCAGACAGATGAAGGAGAGTCGTTAGGGATAAACTACCATTGTGTGTCACCAGCATGTGATGAATCTCCTAAAATTTTAATCCACAAAAAGCAGTGAAGGAAATTCATGTGTGGATTTACTCTGGGCACCTCTCTTGCCCCAGTTCATGCATATCTTCTGTGCACAGCCCAGCAGGGGGTGAAGGGGAGAAAGCAAAGTGAAACTGCTGCGAATCTGCATGCTACAGCCAAGGCTTCGTGGCAAACAGGGAGTGCTGCTGGGTCACCACGTGGGGACAGCTTCCCCAGCCGCTAGTTTGGGCATGCCAACTTTGTCCATGTCCCCACTACCTAAAGACGGTTTCAAACCTGGCACAAAGTGAAACTCCGCCTGTCATTGCTATTCCTGTGGGCTGGGAGTGTGAGACCTGATCAGGGTGGCCCAGGGGCACTGGTGGGAAGACATTCAAATGCCACTGGGTCGCCCACAAGTGCTACGAATTAAAAAAAAAAGCAGGGCCCAGCCTGCAAGCTAGGCTCGCTTCATGGGCATGCATCAGGGCTGTGAGGCTGCTGTTGCTGGCACGACAGGGCTCTGAAATAGCATCGGATGCTACTGTTTGTATCGTCAAAGTTGTCGTCGGTTCTCAGGTAGTGCTGCCTTTGGTTTTGTTCCAGCAACTGCAAATCTTTGGGAATCACCAGTATTTGATACAAGATGTCGTCATTACCCTTCTGGTTTGCCTAACAAGTAAGCAGCTCAGGGAAGCCAGCTGTGTGTTTGAGAGCCTGAGTGTAAATAGTTGACTTCATTTCCCAATACAAAATAAAACAAGGAGCCAAGTTCTGCTGTCAGTAACATCATAACCATTGATGCTAGAGCAATTCCCAGGGCCTAGAGTGTGGGATTTAACTCATAGTCCTCTGCAAACATGGCTGCAGAACTCTGTACATAACCAATAGGGTTTGGATGTGGGACTCAACTGGAAGAGGAACAGTTGCTCTTCTGAGTGGCAGTGGGGCTCAGTCAGTGTAACTTCAGCTCCTGGTCTCCCGTGTGTTCCTGGTGTGAAACCCAGGATGGCTCTCAGGCTCCACTGGAAGTCCCCACCTTGCAAGTGAGGATGATATTCCCCATCTTCTCTGTGTGTTTTCCTGTGGGGGGTGAAATTCAGAGGAGTTTTGGATTGAAAATAGTGGCGATCAAAGCCATTTCTTGCCTGCTTATCAGGGCCAGGCTTTGCAGCATTTACCGCAATGAGCAGATGGGGGTCTGTCTGCGGCTCTGCTTGCCCAGCATACGCTGGTGGGTCGAGCTGCCATAGACTGCAAATGTCTCCGGTTTCTCTCCAGTGAGCTTGACTGAAGCCTATCCAAAGCTGGCACCTTATCGCCCTCCCGGCCAGCTCATCTCTCCTCCCTTGCTGCTCTCCATCATCCTCAACGTGTGCTTTACCATCATCATGCAAACCTGTGGCTTCCTTCTGGTGAAACAGCAGCCCTGGTATGTAGCGCTGGCCAGCCAGAGGTAAGTCCCTCTTTTTGTCTCTGATCCCCAGCTTGCAGGTCACCCTCCTGCTGCGTGCAGGGGACCCCCCAGCCTCGCCATGGCCTGCAGCCAGGCACACCGCAGGACCACAGCCAAGACAAAATTAAGTTGCTGCAGATGCCACACAGAAATCTAGCGGGCCAGCCCAAGGTTAACACATGCCTGTTTTTCAAACACCTCCCCTGAAGCATGCGTGGTGCTGCCCAGCTGGAAACGCGGGGCAAGCGGCAGCGCCCGGGCTGC
>NW_009259796.1:4851769-4859895 GCF_000687185.1 Egretta garzetta
TCCCCCCGCGCCCCTTTGCTTCCCTCTCCTGGGGTCTGGCCGCACAGCTCCTCTGGGAAATGTGGGTGATACCTGGTTATAGTAGGCTGGGTCGGAAAGAAAAGGGAATTGCTGTTTGTTGCTGGAGAGAGTAGGAACAGAATGCTGGGTGTTACCTTACAGACATTGCTCTCTGGGGAACCAGACCATGTCCCCCATCAGCCCGGGGGGAAACGGTACCAGCAGCAGTGCCCAGAGCACTGTCCTCAGTTACGAGGACACTACACTGTGGCCACTGTCTTCCATCAACTGCATCATTGTGGCCTTCGTCTTTTCCAAGGGAAAGCCCTTCCGGAAGCCCATCTACACGAACTGTGAGTAGAGCTGGAGTAATGCGTGCTCCGCAGATTCTCATTCCTGCCCCAGCATAGCCCTGGCAGGAGCAGCTGCTGGGGAAGGGTTGCTGTGGATTTTTCTGTACCCATACCAGTGACTGGCATGTCAAATCGTTGTTGGTGTATGTGAGCTCCTACTTCTCCATTTCTAAAAAAGCTCAGTGAGCGCTGCTTATGTTAGCTTCCTGCTGGAGATAAGAAGTAGCAGAGCTGCAAAAGGAGACTGAATCTTGGTTTGGTAAGTGTGTGCCTTCCAGAAGACGATGGGTTGGATTTAGAGCAGAACAGTGTATTCTAGCGAACACCGAGAGCATATGAGGATCAGATATATTTGTTTCAAAATACACACAGCAAAAAGAGTTCCTCTGAGACTCGCAGTCTACCTTGCCTGACTTTCCTTCCTAGAGATGAGGGAGAAAAGCCCGTGACACTGTCACTGTTAAAATCCTCTCACAATAACCTTTCTTTTTCCGGGATGATTTAGCCCTTGTAGCCATCAGTTGACTGATAGCTCCTTTGCCATTGCAGCTCATGGATGAGAGGGCAGGACTTTGCTTAATCTCAGCAGAGTTGATTTTGTTAGATATTTTGTTAAAAGGCAGGTCCCACACCCGTTTCTCAGAGCACTGATCACCCGCAGAAGACAGGTGAGACCAGAAAGAAGCAGCTCTGCAAGCAGCCAGGCTGAGGCAGGACAGAGGACCGTGTCAGCTGAGAAATCTGCACTCGCTTCTCGGTGTCTTACCCCTGTTTGGGGACAATCCCCAGGAGCATGCAAAGGGCAGTTCCCTCCTTTTGCCATGCCCTCAGCCCTGTCCCCTCTCCTTCCTGGCAGTGAGAGGGTTGCCAGGAGTCCATTGGGAGCTGTTGACCCAATATACCAGCCAGTTTTAAGATGCTCAGCTCCTGGTTAATTGCCGGGAGTTTGGCATGTCCAGATGTCTGAGCCATTTGCCGTTGCTCTGTGGCCTCCTGCTCCTTTGGAAGAGGATGCAAAACCAGACAAACTCTTCCTGCAGTAGGCAGAGGTATAGCCCACCTTGGCACCCTGTTGGTCACAGAAGCATCCATCACAGAAGCTGACCATGAGCCAGCAGTGTGCCCTTGTTGCCAAGAAGGCCAATGGTACCCTGGGGTGCATTAAGAGGAGTGTGGCCAGCAGGTCAAGGGAGGTTATCCTCCCCCTCTACTCTGCCCTGGTGAGACCCCACCTGGAGTACTGTGTCCAGTTCTGGGCTCCCCAGTACAAGAAAGATGAGGAACTCCTAGAGAGAGTTCAGAGGAGGGCAACAAGGATGATGAGGGGACGGGAGCATCTCCCCTATGAGGAAAGGCTGAGACAGCTGGGCTTCTTTAGCCTGGAGAAGACTGAGAGAGGATCTCATCAACATGTACAAATATCTTAAGTGTGGATGTCATGAGGACAGAGCCATACTCTTTGCAGTGGTGCCCAGTGACAGCACAAGGGGCAATGGGTACAAACTGAAACATAAGAGGTTTCAGTTGAATAGGAGGAAAAACTTCTTTACTTTGAGGGTGACAGAGCACTGGAACAGGCTGCCCAGGGGGGTTGTGGAGTCTTCTTCTCTGGAGATATTCAAAGCCCGCCTGGACAATGTCCTGTGTAACATGCTCTAGGAGAACCTGCTTTAGCAGGGAGTTGGACTAGATGGTCTCCCGAGGTCCCTTCCAACCCTTGTGCCATTCTGTGATTCTGTGTGATTCTGTGATCCCTCCCTGGGAGGGCAGCCCACGAGGGCAAGCAGCCTCCTCTGCTGCTTGCGGTGCTGGCGTACGGCTGAGCACGCAGAGGGGCGAGCGCAGGGGAGGGGATGCTGGTGTGGCTCACAGCAGTGCCCTTCTGAGGCAGTTTTCTGTGGTTGTATAAGAATCAGAACATGCCAAATCACTTGTGCAAGAAAAAACAGTGGAGGTGGTGAGCTTTGCAACAGGCTGATGGGGAGTAGCTCCTCTAGTTTCAATTCCACAGCTATTCTTTGCGGGGAGGGGGGGAGAAGGGCATTTTACATGATGGCAGTCTTACAGCATTAGCATTTGGCGATCCCATCAGCATATTTGCAGAGTTTGGTCACCAACCCCCCTCCCTCCCAGGGCCACCCATGCTCTTCTTTCCCTAGATGTATTTTCAGTCCTCCTGGCCCTCCAGCTTGCAATCTGCCTCTTCCTCTTCTTCGCTGACATTGATGTCGTGTACCGTGGCATGGAGGTAAGAGCAAACGGAATGTGCATTTTTTTTTCATGCCACATATTTTGCTGGCCCTTTACCTAAGCATACAGAGGAGAAGCTGCAGCTACGGTCATCTTGGAAATTAATTTGCTGATCTGGTGCTGACTGGGCAACCATTTCAAACTTCTCTAACATCCTTTTGACAAGGGCTTGATTAATGAGGTAGTCCTCCTCTCTAAAGGCTGGGTGGCAGCAGGAAGAAGAAAAAGTGCTTATAGCTTGCTGAGCTTTTCTTCTCAGCAAAAAAGCACAATAGGATGGATTGTGGTTTTGCATCTTGGAGGCGGCTTGTTGGCCGGAGAAGCGAGTGGGCAGGGATTGCTGCTGCTCCGCCACCCTGTACCACAGCACCGCGGCCCTGCCGGGTGCTCAGCCAGGGCACAGTGCAGGCAGCTGCCTTCAGCTGTGCTGCCCAAGCCCTGTGGCTCATCCCTGGCCATCCTGTATGGCATGGGTGTTAGGGCGGGCATACCCAGAGGGAGAGGAGCCGCACGTGGTGCGTTAGCTGCAGCTCCCCAGAAGTATTTGGGTGTTAGATCCTGCCTCAGGTGCCTGATCTGCAGGCTTCAGCAGTAGCTGAAGTAGCCAAGATGAGTTAGGCAGCTCCGTGCTGTGGGGAAGCTGGCACCAAACCTTCCAAGCTCTCTCCAAGCTCTCTGTGACAAGGAATTACTGTCACTTCCTAGTGCCTCCTCCATGCTTGCCACTGGGAAAATGTTAGTCAGCCTCTCAAATCATTAGGAACAGATGCAAATCTTGGCAAGGCATTTAAACCTAATTGCTGTTCATGTCTTTTCCAACAGTTCCTTTGCACTCCTGTGATCTGGAGAGTTTACATCTTACTGATGCTCTTGGTCACCTTTTGCGTATCTTTTTTTACGGAGGTGAGTGCGTGTGTTTACTGCCTGTTCAGTGGGGTGGACAGGAGCAGTGTCTGGTCAGATCTTGCTACCCCCATTTGCAGCAACACTGTCCTACTGCAGAAGCATAAACCCTCAGGCCTTTTTTTTTTTTTTTTTTTTTAAGGCTCAATGTGTGTCAGTCAAATCCATTTTATGCAACCCTGGAGGTGATTTAGACCACATCCCTTAAGCCTTTAGAGACAGAGTGAGCTGAAACGCAGCTGCCCAGGAAGAGCCCGCTGCCCTGGCTCACAGGGGAGCAGATCGCAGCATGGGTCAGGCAATTGGCAGTGGTTTTGAAACAACCATTTCCCTCTTGTCCTACAATCGACCAGGCCAGAGAGTGTGCTGGCTTGTGCCGCTGGGTATTGCAGTAATGACTAAGCCCTGAAGTGTTTTGTGTGTCAAGGCTGGCTGTATCCAGCATGGGGTATTGTCCCCTGCAAGGAGCAGCAGTGCCTGCTTGTCCCACAGTGCCAGGAGGAAAATCTTGCCCCTTGATTATCCCTTTCAGCTAAACAGACCGAGATCAGCACTGTACTGATGTAACTGAGCAGAGCCTTCCTGTGGATGAGGAAGGGGGCATTCGGCAGCTGTGTTACTGAAGGGGGGTGCACGCAGCCACCCAGCGCCATGGGGCTCAGGGGGGTTGCGTGTGTAGCTGGGGATGGCTTTTGTCCCTGAGTAATTCTCCCTTCCAGTGAAGGGCAACAGCACTGACCCTGTGCCGTGCCACTCCGCAGGACGTTATCTTGCAGAACAAGCACCTTTGGCTGCTGATTAAAGCCTGGTTTGGGTACCGGTCAAACAGCCAGTACCGAAAATGGCAGAGGATGCTGCAGAGGGATCCCACCTGGCCTCCTGTAAATGCAAAAGACTTTGCAGCAAAAAGCACAGATGAGATTTACATTAACCCCACCTATGAATACAGCAATGACGACTAGGCGAGACCCTGCAGCCGGGTGCGGGGCTGCGCAGTGCCAGCAGCTTCCTCACCTTGCATGGAGCAGCCCGTGTTTTCATCCTTTGATGCGCACCAGGTTCAGATGTCTGGAATCCCTGCACAAACCCATCCATTCAGGGGCAGGCTGGGCCCCGGAGCACAGGCAAGGATTATTCTCTCAGCTGCTGGAAAATAACAGCCTTGACTCTACTCCATGGCAACAGCAGGTCTCGGGCCTTGCCAACATCTCCTACAGAGGCTCAGAAATACTGAATAGAGCAAAGCGATGGCTTCTGCTGCTCCATGTCACACTTTCACTCCATGTTTCAACCGCTGCTCCACCAAAATCCTGTTCATGCACCCACTGGGCTTGAAGGCAAGGCAGTCCAAAATAAGTGACCTAATCTTGACCGCACAGAGTAGCACGCGTACAATTGCAAAATCCTGAGTTAAATGAAATGCTGCAGCTTCCAAGAACTACAAGAAAGTTCCCCAGATGAAGCAATTCCAGTTTTATTGCATCCCAGAGTGAATTACAGATGTGAGAGGGTGCATGCGCTGCCCTCACCTAGTTCTCCCTTGCTAGTTCTTGCAGACAGAATGCTTTGACTACAGGAAAGGTTAAAGCTCCCAGATTGCTGTAAAACCAGGCTGGGAAGGCTGGCGAGGATAAGCCCCACTTCTAAGCTTGCAAAGGCCAAGGACAGCACAGATGCTGTGCACACGCACAGGACACCCCGGGTTGTGCTCTGCTGCTGCCAGGTCCTGGCCTGGCTCTGGTGTCATGCGGCAGAAAGCAGGGCTAAGCCTTGGCTTCTCACTTTAACTAGGTCATGCCAAGGAGCAGGGGCTTTGACGTGCTCTGGCACACGGCTGCTGGACAGGTACACACACCTGAGCCCCCCTCTACATGCTCTCTCATCTTCAAGCTGTTCAACCACATAATTAGTTTAGCCATGGAAGAAATTTTGATTACATTCGCAGAAAGCAAAAAAGGACTTCCAGATTGTTTTATTATAATATGTTTTCCCATAAATAAAAAGAGGAACTTTATTTAAATGTAGTAACAGAGGGCACTACAAAATACGACCAGAAGTCTGGGCTATGTTATTTCAAACACTGAAACAAATGATGTTTAAAAAAAGCTTCTGATCCCCTCATGTACATGTTAAGACCAGTCAAAAATAGCAAGCCTCTTACAGACAGCTCTTTTGCTCTCATCTCTTCTCTTCTTACAGTCCAGGCAGTTGCATGTGGTGAAAGCAACACAGGAATGCAATTTGCAAATAACATGGCTCCAAACACTCAAGCCAGATGATACTCCTGGTAAAGGGTAATAAATCACACTTTTCCAAAACAGTTTTCTCTAAGACAAGCCACACATCAGCTTTGTGACAGGGAAATAACAGGGGTGTGCAGATTTGGAGGTGGTGTATAGGTGCTGCACAGCTTGTTCTCCAGGTACGTTGCCCACAGCACTGCAGGGACCCTGGCTTTGCCTTCCCGCTGGCTGGAAGGTCAGTCTTCTGCTGGGGCTACAACTGGCTTAAACTCAGCTTCTGGGCACTGAGGAGCCAAGGGCCCCAGCTCTGGGGTGAGGGGCTAGGCAAAGGCTCCTGGCTGCCCTTGCAGACCATGGTGGTCTTTCTTTAAACCTCAGTGCTTTGGCAGCCCAAGGAGTAGATTCATAGAATGGTTTGGGTTGGAAGGGACCTTAAAGATCATCTAGTAACCTTGGTCAGGTCCAAGGCCAACAACTACTGCACTTACAGGGATGAAGAGGGAAATTTCAGTGGCACAGCAGTCCCAACCTAGAACAAACAGCTGCCACAGAAAAAGCTAGCTGGGCTTTTTGTCAGCCCCCTGCCCCAGACTGGGGGTCTGCTGCTCCCAAAGGGAGCCAGAGAAGCCAAGAAAAGGGATGCTTGCCAGGTAGAAGACTGAGCAAAACACCATCATGCCAAAACCAGAGCACTCATTTCAAACACTGACAAAAAAAGCCTGTAAGACCTGCCCTTCCTTCCTACCTCCCACCCTCACAGGAGCAGCTCTGTTTAGACACCGTGGGCACGGGCTCTGGGGGACAGTGCATGCTTTGTCTGCCCTTTTGCAGGCCTTGGAACCTGGGGTTTTCTACTTGCACAGGTGCTTAGCTGGAGGACACACAATAAACCCTCAGCAATAGTTTTACGTTACTTTTGATTAAAAAAAAAGTAAAAATATGAAGGTTAAAATAGGTTATTCACAGAAAGGGCCCACAGGATGTATAGAAAGCTTGTGCCAGGCCTCAGCAGAGCAGCAGGAGCGTGAGGGTGGAAAATTTGCTTGCAAGCACTCCCAGACTATCACAAAAGTTATCACAGGCAATGCAATAAAAGCAGATGTGGCAAATAGGCTAACACTGCCCTCTGCAAGGGCAGTGCAGTTGTTAGTAAGCCTTGGCAGCAGCTGTGGCCACAAATTGTCCTGGGTCCCTCCCGGGCAGGGGCTCCCTGCTCTGCTCCCAGCTTGTCCTGGCGGCCCGTCAGTACTGTCTCTCTCTGGATCTGCTCCGGAGCAAGCCCAGCACGGAGAAGGCACCAGCGGCAGCTGTTACAACCCCAATGGCACAGATTGCTCGTTTGGCCTGCAAAGGGGAAGTAAAACACAGGCTGGAAACATGATGAGGTTTGATTTTTTTTTTTACCCCCAGGCACACTAATGAAGAGCAGGCAGAGATAATCAAGGCAATTAAATGAATGAGAGACACCCATCCCATAAGCAGAAGGGGTAACACCCAGGCTTTTACCCTTGGGTGGTGGCATTCAGTGAGAGGGCACTATCAGGGTGCAAACCACAGTGAACCTCCTGGGCCAGGGTCTCTGGTGAGGCCAGAGGCAGTGATGGTTTGGACCCTACGCCCGGGGCTTTGATGTCCCCGTGCAGCTTGCAGGCTGTGTCCCGGGTCCAGGGGCTCACGAAGGTGTGCTGTGAGGCACCACGTTGCTTACCTGGTCAGAGACCCCCTCGCCGTAGCGGAGCAGTGTCACGAAGTGCTCGCAGTTGTTGCCGAGCAGGTCATAGGACACCTCCTGGTCGATGAAGTACTCAGCGCGACGGATGATCTCCTCCACTGGAAGGGGAGCGTAGGTGCCATCGTACTTGTTGTTGATGTGGTAGGTGTTGTTTCCCACCACGTCCTTCAGAAGCTGCATCCTCGCCCGGGCCTTTCTGCTGAACACTGACTTGGAGCTGGCGAACATGGCTGGGGGCCCTTCATCTGGGGAAGGCAGGGATGGGGTGAGCCAGGCAGGCCCCGTCTGGCCCCTCCGAGACCTCAGAAGGGTTTCTGGCTGGCTCCTGGAAATGCTATCCCACACAGGATCCACCACCAGCCCATGGAGGGACACAGGGCTCCTGGGTCACCCCAAAGTCCCTTCTGCACCCTGCCGGGCTGCACCATCCTTACCTACAGGTGTCACGTTGATGACGTACCCGTCCCCCAGGTAGAGGGCCCAGTGCTGGTAAGCTGGCCGGAAGATCTCGATCAGGTCCCCAGGCTGGGGGTCGCCGGGGTGGGTGGCACCGAAGCTCTCCAAAGCCGCCATCCCAAGTCAGGACATGCCCCACTTGCTCAGCGCAGGGCCCGGCGGAGAGGGGAGCTGGGGGATGCTGGGGGA
>NW_009259796.1:4860645-4893087 GCF_000687185.1 Egretta garzetta
CGGGTGAACCTTTCCTGAGCGAAGGGCAACGCTGAGCTGGCGAAGGGAAGCAAAGGAAGTGCAGCTCAAAGTAAATCCCAATGGTCGTTGCAGCGCAAAGACGTTTCTGGGTGGCTTTTCATGTGTCCTCCGTGTTGTGGCCCAGGAATTTCCTTCCGGATATCAGAGGCGTCTCTCGGTTGTGCCCAGCAAGAGCGCTCTGAGCTGAGGGGTGGGCAGCGCAGGCAGCCTGAGCCCACCTGAGCAGGTACGGCGGCTGCCTGGGCTATTGCCAGCACTGGGAGCTGAAAAGGAGGGTTCACTGTCAACAAAACTGTCCTCTGGGTGAGTTGAACTAAGCAGCCTGTTCAAAGCCCAGCACTTCGAGAGGCAGGCGAGCAGGCCAGCTGATTTAAAAGATCAGAGCAGCAGAAGGTTTTACCGTAGTTCCGGCTTCTCTTGACATGAAATAGTTAATTCAGTGGAGCACTGAATTGCAATTCTGCCCTCTTTATTGGCGCCTGTTTCAAGTCTGAAGTACTTGCAGGGCTTTGCAGCGGAAAGCCAAGGCGATTCTTGAGGTATTGAAATAGCAAGGTGTACCCGTGGAAACCCAGAAATCTGCTTTACCTGGGCACAGCTGGGCCCTGTTGCTTGGGAGAGCCCAGGCTGGGATCCTGCAGGGTGGGGACCGTGCTCCCAGCCACTGCGAGGGGAGGCGAGCGCGGTCAGCACCGTCCAACGTTCACAGAATGGCCCCGTTGGCAAGCGCGAGAGCGCAATGGGAAGCTGCTGCTGAACAGGCAGGAAAAATGCTGTTACAACTGCGGTGAAATTCCAGCATAAGGTTGACAGTTCATTTACGCACAAGTAGGTCTCTCGCGCTGATTCGTTTTCATTATGTAACGAGGCTGAAAGCCCCTTTCCATTCACGTCCTCTCCAAAATAGCTCAGCTGTGCGTGTATGGGCAGCTGGCATGTTCTTGAATGGACCAGGGTAAAATGCCTTTTATCCACCTAACTGTTCGTAGAGGTCACAAATAGTTTTTTGGCTAAGAGCACACATAAATTTGTGGGTACGTGAGAAAGGGTAAGTAAATAATAACCAGCATTATGGCACAAGCAATGGGAAGCCCCCACTGTTCCTCACTGTAATCAGAAATGAGCCTGCAAAGAACTGGAAAAGGATCAGGGAAACCTTAATGGTGCATTCCTTACGTCTCAAAGCTTCACTCGTGGTGCTGGAAATTCACACAGGGCTTGTACAAGGGCCAGGCTGTGTCTCAATCCCCTCAGCCTTGCGAGTGGTCTGTGTGGGTGTCTCACACTGCTCGTTACTAGGCCTTGCCACAAACACCTTTGATCTTCTGCTGAAGGGGGGTCCTTAGCAAGGCCTGGGACTGAGCCAATGCAGATCTCTACCCACATTCATTAGAATAGGGCAGCTTCAGGGTTTGCAAAGACCCCACGGAGAGTTTATTGTCCCCAAGGAGATCTCACTCTTCAGAAAGTTTTTGTTAAGTTATGCTCTTGCTTAGCCCCCCCCAGGCTGGAGGCTGATGACAATCCTACTTCTTGTCCACTCCACCCTGACAGCCTGGAGGCAGCTATCCTTCAGACTATCACTTCTTTTGCTCCAGCACTCCCGAGGGGGACAATGGGGTCATCTTTTTTGCTACACCTGTCACCAGATGAGCTCAGTGTCTTCTTATATGCTTGTCTCCCCAGCTGGGACATGCCTTGCCTGAAGAAGAGTAAGAACTGTGTCCAGTTCAGTCAGCTAATCCTCTCCCCATGGAAGTATTTGGGTAAGATGACCTAATGAAGACCTGCCTGGGATGCTATAATTAATTCTGACTGCATCAGTCTACTGTTTATACATCTGTCAGAGCTGTGTATGTGAGGGTGTGCAGCGCATTTGTGCTGGCAAATTCTGTCTGGGCTTTGTGTGCTTCAAACAGCCTCTTATGTGAGTTAGGACATCAGTTTGAGTCTACAACATGAGATCTGAGACATATTTTAGATGAACAATTTCAAAGGTTTTCAGCAAATGCAATGATTTATTTATTATTATTTATTCTCAAATTATTAGAAATACTATTAAATTACATTAAAATACAAGAACAGGAAGTAATACAAATTAATTGGAAAAATATTGCTAAGTGTAGGTATGTATTTGGAGATTAATTTTGATCAAATGCAGTGTTCACGATGCACCCGTAATCTTGCTCATGTACTCTGTCATCACATACATCACTGGAGTATTTCAAAGAAGATTCCCTTGATTTCCTAGCTATACCCACCTTTTTCTTCCTTCTGTAAAATGGAAAAAAAAAAAAGAACAACCATTTTTAATTTCTATTCTTAGCTGTAGAAGGAGGTCAAATAATGGTATGAGCATGAATGAAGTCAGATTTTGGAGAACCCCAAGTTTTGTGATAGTGATGCATATGCCCTGTGTAAAGGAAATGGCATATGTTCGTTTCTGTAGAAAAAGCTGTTTCCCTCACATTCCTCAAATAAGATCCTGAATGCTGTGGTTCCTTTCTGATGCTGCAGGTATGTGACTAATGGGAGTTTTGAGGTTTACAGGTGCTTAAAGGGGTGTATATGTCTCGACTCTGCTGAACGTGGCAAAGCTGGGAAAAGCCTTACCTGTATATGCACACTATAGAGGAGATGAGAATGACGATAACAACTACGCCTGCCACAACTCCGACGACGATGGCAACTGTGTGATCCTCAGGATCCAGTATGGGATCGTCTGAAGAAGAAATAAGAGTCCTGTCAGTGAAAGCTAACCATACTGTGAACAGAATTTTTTTCTCAACCCTTGCCTGTCTTCTAGGTTTATACTGTGTTCTCTGATGAATGTGGCTTTCTGTAGTGGTGTCAGATCCGGGTCCTGTATGCTCTCCAGAGTCCTGCTGTCATGCCTTCTAGCACCTCTCCACTGGGGGATCTGACCCCTTCTTTCTGCTTGGATGATCACAGGCATCCACCCACTGGGTTACTAATTTACAGCATGGAAATTAAGAGCAAGCTCAGTCTTGTCCACAAAGACACCCATTTTTGAAAGTGGTGTGTGTAATGCAGACAGTAAAATCCAAAATTAGTTTTATTACCTATCTTTTCAAGCTCGCAGCTTAGTCCTGTGTACAGTTCTGGACATTCACAGTAGAAGGGAAGAGAGGTGCTGTTGGTAGTTTCAGAGCAAACTCCATCATTCTTACAAGGATCTGGCATACATGGTCCACCTAGCAAAAAAGAAGGAGAAACACTTCAAACTCTCAGATAATCCAACCCTGAGAGAACTGTTCTTGCTTAGATTACACTGACTCTTAATGCTGGACATCCCCTGTATTTTAAGGCACATTACTGGTACATGACAACAGAAATAAGGGAAAGAAACACTGTTCCTACAATGAAACATTAGAGCAAGATCCCCTGTGTGCTTTTCTTCTGTGCACACTCTGTTGCAACTATCCCTAACCTAATGATGCCCCATAAGCAGTACATCAAGACTTCTTAGCATCAAACACAATATGATGGTCATTGACTCACTCCTGTAGCATCCACGACTGTAGTTTGAAATGCCACAGATTTCATCAGATCCACACACTATCTTAGAGCAGGAGACAGAGGAGCTTTCTGTGCACTGGCATCTCTGAGAGCAGTCATCAGTGGTGAATATTTCTCCAACCTGGAAGACAGCAGTTAAATGTTAAAAAATACCAAATAAAATCAGGCAGAAGAAACATGAATGGGGCAGTGGGGCCCCATGCTACTCTCTCTGGTGCCTCGTGATGAATGGCAACAGGGCAGATGATTTTTTTTTTTTTTAGTAGTTTGTACAGAAAAGCAACTAAGCATTTTACTAATCCAGCTCTTTGAAATCAAGGATGGCCCAAGAAAGAAAGCAAAAGAAGAGTTTGGGGGATGAGATCCCAGCCCCAGGTGGGAGTCCATGTGCAACTAACAATGTCTAACTGTTGCTGGAAATAAGAGAGTGGCAGATGCATCACATCATGCCTCAAAGGCAACGTGGAAATGCTATGTGCCATTTTTCAGGCAAGTGCCACCCGTTCATAGTAAGTATCATCTCCCTCCTCCCATAAAACAATCTTTACTGGCTTAGGCCTTTTCTGTACCAAATCTCTAGTGTTAAAACAGAAATCTATGAGATTATGAAGCTGTTCTATTCTGCAGCAACAATGGAGGATTCTCTGTATTCCTCAGAATCCAGCCTTGCTTGGGGCTCTCTTCATGTCATAGCCAACTCTACAGACTCTGAGCCCTGCCTAGACCACTCTTCACTGAGAGGAGAGGGACCACAGTGACTGACAGAATTTCCCTGTAACTAACTGTTGTATTGTAAACTTTAGAGCCTATGAGGCTATTATTTAGTGTAATAAAGGTGAAGAATTAACATTGAGGTGAGAGTGTAATCATATACTTTCTCCAAGTGCCTGCCTTGAGTATTCTGGCAGGCAGAGTGAATTTCAGAGGCAGACCAAGTGATTTACTCTCTCTTCCCTTTGTCCAGAGACAAGAATTTTATTAAACAATTGCTCTTCGTTTCTAATGCAAAATTACATGCTGAGGAGAATGAGGAGATTGTCAATTAGCAGAAGAAAATAACTTTTTGGTGCTGCGGGAGCTGCCCACAGGGATACTGTACCTCATAATATTTGTTAAGGTATGTGCAGCCACATTGATTGTAAGGCACGCAGTCAAAACCACTGAGAACATAGCCAGGGAGACATTCACAGCCTTCAACACAAGGTGATTCGCACTCAGAGGGGCTGGTCAAGCTGTTGCAGGATGCTGGGCATGCGGTCATGCATGAGCTGTAGTTGCTATTGGCAGGACATGATATACCTGTAAAAATAGGGACAGTCCAGTTATAGCAGGCTGTTGTACATTACTTACACAATGCCCTTTGAGATCCAGAGGACGTTACTATTTTGTAGGAGGCAATATGATGAACACACATACACAGAGATGTGCATACATATATAATGGTACCAAAATTGGAAGCAAAGCACTCCAAAGTCAGAAAATGCATCATGAAAGCTATTTGTATGCTGTGTTCTCATTCCTGGTGTTCATTGATCTCAAATAACTTCTCACATTCAGGGTAGCCATCCCTGCAAGTAGCAGAGCTTTTTTCACAACTCTGGGAACCACGTTTTACCAAGAATACAAAGTCATCTAACCATGGGTGATGCAGGGGAAGTATGGTTTGATGAATCTCCCAACTTGAAAATAAAAATTAGGAGAAAAGGGTTTGATATTATTATAAGTTTTATTTCAGCATTTTTTAGTCTGAAAGATTTGGAGTTTTCAGCTGAATCTTTTTGATCTTGAAATTTCACAGGCAAAAAAGAGAATTAGTATATTTTGTAGATTTAAAAAGAGACTAAAATGAAATGTTTTTCCTTCAGATTTGTGGCTTGTGATAGTCTCCAAAATGTTAACGTTTTTGCCTGGTTAGTAATGGGAACATTTTTTTCTCTCGCAAAACTTCTGGCCACAGGGGAGCTTGACAGCTCTGCTTTCCTAAGTAGCTTTCTAAGCTGGGGTCTAAATGTGAAAGTCAGCATAGGACACAGAAGAGAGGCCAGAAAAGCAAGTGTACATGCTAAACTGTGAGCAGTGACTGAAGCATGAATCAACACGCTTTTACTCCCTGAGAAGCTTTGATTTATGGTGCATGTCAGAAAAGCCTCAAATGTCATATTTTGGGAGTCCTTTAGGCAGAAACCATACTTTCTGATTCTTCCTGTGCTTACCACAAACTGTCTGTTGCCTCCAGCCTTCCATATTGACTCCTTGCTGCTGACAAGCCAACACGTATTCCTCCAGACTGCGGCATAAGGTAGCATCCTCATCTCCTTCCACACATACATCAAACACGCAGCTCCTATGTGCCACATGAGAAAGCAGTCATTCCCAATACCTTTGTTATTGTTTATTTTCAGATGCTTTTCTGCCTGACTCTGAGTTAGTTCCATTTTCCTGTATCTGACAGGAAAACAGAGGAATAAAAAAAACCCCAGCCACATGATTGGGAAGATCAAGTCATTTGTTGTGCAGCTGCTGCTAACATGCGAGGCATTTATATATGAACAAGCAACGAACAGGTTACCTGACTGCTTGTCACAGTAAGTTATTATTTGCTATCTGTTTCTGTTTTGCTGTAGCATGGCTGCATCTTGCTTATAGAGCACTTTTTAGTGCTGCTAAGTCTTATAGATGGACTACACACTTCCTTCAATACATGGGTACCCTCCCCATGTCCAGAGGCCTTCAATATTGACACAGAGTTCTATTTTACCCAGTGTTTCTTTTCCAGTGCTACCTTCTTGGCTTTGCTCATCACCTGCATATCCATGGCCTGATTTTCAGATGCATTGAGATCTGAGATGAATGGGATCTGCAAGTATGCAGTGCCTTAGAAAAATCAGGCAACAACTAAGATGGTAGAACAGGCTGCCCAACCAAGTTCTAGGGTGAGAAGAAAAGTAGTCTTATGTTAAGAATCAGGATATATGCATTGAAGCCAGTGGTACAGTTTATCTGGCTTAAGATACCGTCACTTTCTTCTCACAGCTAAGAGGGACTCTGAGGTGGGCATTATCTACCTTTAAACCTTGGGTACAACTATGTGACTAAAGAAAAGTGGCAGCTACTCGGCAATTTTGTGACTGATGATGGATGAATGGTGAATGTGGGGATGAATCAAGAGGTTTAATACAGCTCAAAATTAGGTGTGTAGGAATTGTGTATGTAGGAGGCCAGAGGAGCCTGGAAACACAGCAGAGGGAGGCTTTCTTGAAGATACCAGGTTAGTTACTCTTCACTAATCTGTTTTTTGCACTTCTCCATGAAAGATTCAAGAAGTGTCACTGACAGCTTCAGCCTTTCTGGCTATAGCATGAAGGCTAGATTTTATGAAGCTAGAATTGCTAAAAGGAAACTAAGAGCCAGGTGCTAAATTCTCACTGAATGTGGATGAGAACTGTAAGCACACTAGAAATCACAGCCTACGCGTGTAATGCTTAACACTGCTGCTTTATCTGTGTAGGAAAAGAGGAAAGCTACTTTCTAGAGCTGATAGAAAATTGAAACTCTAAATCGATGGAAAGACAGATCACCACAATTATTTAAAAATAAATAAGGGTATTTAAATATATCAATAATGGAATCACTGGGCCCAGATCTCCAGAGACATTTACTACCCTTGGTTCCTATTAGTACCCTGGAGGCTGAAGATGCAAAGTTCTTGTCAGAAACTAACACCAAAATGATTTTGCAAATGGGGAGAACAACTGTCTGCAGCACACACTTACGTGACATAGAAATTTGGTGGGACTGTAGAATGACACTTCACGAAAGGACCGTTCGAATCAATCAGGATTTGACATCTTGAAGTTCTGTTTACTTGCCCCAGCTGATTTTCATTGCAGCCTTGGAAAAGTCCTGGATCTGGTTGCTCCTCGGACTCATTTTCTGAGTTGACGTCTCGTCTGTAAATTCAATCATTATGAAACCATCAGTTCTCTGTACATCCCGCATGTAGGTAGGTAGGAGGGAAGGAAGGACGGAAGGAAGGAAGGAAGAAAACTTATTTCCCTACCTGTTTCAATGTTCTGTATGGACTAATTAGCACAGAATTTGCCTGACCACAAGTATCATGTTCATTTATATTCAAAAGAATGCCCTTACTTTTTGTGTACTGGCAAAAAAACGCTAGATAGCCATGAAAGTAAGGAAATAAGACTCTTCAAGAACCTCTTCTGGGAGGAACTGTGAATTCATCTTGATGGATTTCAAAGCTACCTTCATGTTCCAGAAGGAGGGATGACACTGAACCAGGATTTGCCCTCCCTCAGGCCTATCCAGCACAACAGGATGTATTTATCTTTGCTAGGGACCATGAGCTTGGCAAAGATCTTATTCATCCCTGTACCCTAGCAGCTGTAATGGCTGTGACTCCAAAGAGGGATATTGAATTGGAGTAATGCAGTGATAGTTCAGGCCTCTTTTGGCTAGATAGAAGGGCACTGGTAGTTCACTGTAGTGATGAGCAGGAAAACTCCCTACACACAGACCAAGGGAAGAAGAAAGACCAGAAATAAGACAGCATAATTATTCCTGGATATTAACTATGTCTTAATTCACTCACTTCCAGTGGCTATGCTTGCCATGGATATTAAGTAGAAAATAAGTACCTGAAACGAGAGATTGTTCTTTTCAGAGGAACTTTCCAGCTCTCACCAAATACATTCACATTCTTCACCCAAACACCATCTGGTTTTGTAAAGTCATTTCTATATCTCCCATCAAAGTCACCACACAAGCCTTCCACTCTGTTTCTGTAGGTGTTGGCCAGCTTTATATCTAGAGAAGTTCGGAAGAAAAAGAAAAAGCCATTACATAGAAATCTTTGCTTCTGAATGTATGGAAGAGGTGGAAATCAGTGCCAAGTACCACATTTCATGATTCAGATCAGAGTTGGTAATGGGACATATGCCTCCTATGAAGGATATGAACACAGCCCTGAACATACATGTTCATACATACATGTATTCACAGGAATGTTCCTGTGCTCTGCAGAATGGATGATGAAAAAAGTTGTTTCCTGCAGCCAATAAGGTATTATATAACATGGCATCACCACCTGAGTGCTCTTAGTGCATACTGCTTTGCAACAAACTGAATGCACCACCCGCTTTTTGCCCTTCACTTAGAATCCGCTTGCCTGTTGAGAAACAGAATTCCTATAAAACAGACCTTTTCTTTCTGCAGTTGGAATGTTAGGATTTGGAATGATGGTCATGTGTATAAATGGGCTAGAACTTTCACCATACGCTCAGAAATAACATGGCTATAGTCTGTTGTAAATCAGGAGTAACTCTGCTTTGAACAGAGGAGGTAACTTACCTGAGTGAGCTGTGTATGTGTGATATAAGAGTCCTGCTGAGAAACACTAAAGAATGGGATTATCTGGAAAGGATGTAAAAGGACACACTCACAGCCGTGTAGCTTGAGGACCTCAGTCCTATCACGGGGTTAAACTGGCAAAGGGGCAGATTCAGACTTCACCCCATCATCCTGATTTGCTTTTGGTTTTGATCACTCAGGCCTTACTTAACACGAAAAAAGTAGAACAGTCTGACTCTACTTCTCATCTCTCCTAAGTTCAGGTGGATCCAGGTAAATAAATGCTGGTTTTATGGTTTTTCTGGTTCCTGGGAGATACTTTTTATTTTCATTTTCTGGAAGTTCATATCACAAAAGGCCATAGGCTCAAAGGGTGAAGGTTTCTAATTTTGCCTTGGGTTTGGACCTCCTTTGGAATGTGAACATTTTTTTAACACAGTGCATAAATATTCCTGCACATTGTCTTAGTGTCACTTACCTGCATTTTGATTGCCATCAAAGCTCACGTATAAGCCAAAATCCGTCTTCAGGTAAATTCTTCTTATCCTCTGGTATATATGAATACCTTCATGAGGACGAGCAGGGGGTCTCACCCTCACACCATCCAACTAACAGGGAAAGAATAAGTTAAAATTCATAATATATAGGCCAAATTAACAATCTGTCTTCAGTACAGGTCAATGCTACAAACGAACACCCCTCTTCTCTGGTTTTATGATAAATATATCAGATAATTTAACTGGGTAAAAACTCAGTATTCAATTTTTTAAAGTTAACAAAATCATGTATTGAGGAAAGTGATCTGGACATAGTATTTTCATATCATCCTAAGAGATTTCTATTATTGAGCTAAAAATATATATATGAGCTATGTTTACTCTTACGCACCAATAAAGGGAAGAAAACGAAGTTTTCCTAGCATAATTCACACTTTTCCCTACCACTGATAAAAATTTGTATGGCTTTAGTCTAAGTCTTGGGATATTTGGTGCTTCATTCCTAAATCTCTGTTTATCCATTTATTTGTTTGAAGTAGAAGTATATCCTTCATAGTTATATAGAAAAAAAAGATTCAACACAACTGAAAATCTCATTTGTGGTGGCCCCATAGTACTGCTGTAATAACACAGTTAGCTTTAATACTTAAATTCTTCAAAACAGACATTTATTACTTAAAGGTATTTTAGTCCAAGGGAGGGCCTTTCTCTGTGCTCTGCAGACTTACCACAATCTGCTTGTTCTGCCTGAATCGCACTGTGTGATTGTAAACATTGATGAGAATCTCTTTCAGGTAAGTAATGTGTCGATATCGATGAAAACGTTGGTTTGTGCCTTCAATGCTGAACTGCGTCAAAGTATCAGGTAGGTCAGGGATGGTCTGCGCCAGAATATAGGTGTATTTCCCTTGAAAGTGGTGCACCAGACCGTCAAAGGTGATGTAGTGTGGGTCTCCCATGATCCGGCATTTCCCAAAACCTAAAGGGGAAGCGCTTCATTACTCTCCCGTCTGAATGTGCATGTGCCAGATTCCATGCATGGATCAGTTTAAAATAAGTTAGCTAAAAATGATTGCTACTAGCATGCAGGTCTCTTAAGGTAATGATGGGTGCTCAGGCATCACCCTAGTGAATGGCCACTCAAATGGAGAGATGGCCAGAGAAACTCATTCCTCTGCTGAGAACCAGTACAAGCCAACTGAACTGAAGCAGAACATTGGGGTTTATAGGCTTTATAGAGTCTAAGTTGTGCACATAGGTCCTCTGCAGAGGAGTGACTGCCACACAGCATGGCTTGCAGCAGGCTCTTAGAGAAGTTGGTTTTGTAATCCTCAGCAATGTGTTGCTACAAAATTATTGGAACATAGAAAGCAGTGTCTAATTTTGGCTAGCTCATTGTGGTAACACTGATTTCTTCTGAGGTTACTAAATTGATCACTGGGTTCACCAGGCTGAACAATCAGATGCAACGACTATCGTCTAAGTATTCTTGACCACTGAGCGCAGAGCAAAATCCCAGGAGCAAGGCTCTCCTGACAACTGCGGGGGTGCCTCTGCTGTGGTATTTTGCCAAAATGGAGCAGGGGGAAGCTGGATTTGCGTTATGCTCTTGTACTGATCATGAGTACACTAGGACCTATACCAGACTATTCTTCAAAATGGAAGTGTAGAGTCACTAGGCAACAAGCTATCTCCTAAATCCAATTTATCTAGAGAATATGGGATTAACTTTGTTTAGCCAAAGCAACTATTGAATGAAAAGCACCAAAGTTCTCTGACTGGCCTATTACATATCTGTTCAGATCTACTCTGTCCTGTTTTGCCTTTATTTTTTGCCTTTGTTCTCAAATCAACATGTGATGGAAAAACTGGGATCATTGCCAAAGGATTCATAGACATATCTGAGTTTTGTTTTTGTTAAATGCAGTGCAAATCTTTTTTTTAATTCAAATTAGTCAGACTGAACTGTCAAATTTCTAGATGTAGGTATATTTTCAAAATCGTCTTCTACTTCTCTTTAAAAATTCTCCGTTTTTTACTGGAACTTTCTGCTCTCAGAACTGAGGCCTTTTTGTGTTCAATAACATGTCATCAATAGCACTGTCAGAGCCGCCTTCTTTCCATGTGGAAAAGACTGGAAATACCATGGAAAGAAGAATGGACATCCAACTGTTTCCTCCTTCTCCAGCCCTCATGGACACCAAGTGAAGACCTGCCTGCACATACCTGTTGGATTGCACCTGTATTTTCCATTTTTGATCACGCAGGTTTCTTTAGAATCACAGCTATAGCTCTTACATTCGATGACACCATTCTTCTGACACTGGCATCTTTTGGTGCAGTATGGAGTTATCCAGGTCTCCCCAGCCTGGACACAAATTATGTTAATAATATGTTATCGAGGTGCTCAGCTTTGCAGTGCAATAAAAGTTCACTAGCAAAGGGTGTGGGGGCTGACTAGGTGCAACCTGTCCAGTTGGCGATTCCATAACTGCTCAGTCCAGGTGTAGTCTTACCAAGAGCCTGGGAGGGGGCATCATAGTCCATTTATCTTATTGTCTTCGACATGAGAATTTGAACACAGAACAGGACTAGGACAGACTGCCTGAACAACTCTGTTCAATTGACTGGTTTTTGAATATGCCTCAATTTTCACCTCAGATGTGAAGTACCAAGCTCCTGCATCTCCTAATACCTGAGCTTGCAGCTTTTACTAATCAGATGATAGGTATTTAAGACGTAAACCCTGAAGATTTCTCTCTCTCCCTCATTCAGATGAACAGTAGACTAACTTTCTACGAGTTTTGCAGCCAGAGATTTGCTCCACAGACAAACTACTTACACTGTAATAATTATTGTCGTCATCCCTGCAGCCACAGTTGCTCAGAGGTACACACTTGCCATTACTGAGCACATAGTTATCATCACACTCACAGCCCTCTGTGCATTCTTCTGTCTTCTCACAAAGGGAAGAGGCAAAAATGTTGCTGCATGTTGATGGGCAGGTGGAGACACAGTCCGTGTAATGGCTGTGGGGTGGGCAGGGCAATGCTGTGTGGGTGGAAGAGAATAGAACCAGCATTATTAAATACATTTAGAAAGTGCACTGCAAACACTTGTGCCTGCCTGAAAGCTATGACTTGGCCTATAAAATGGTAGCATAGAATTGCCTTTTAATAGCTGATTTTGGTCACCAACCAGTTTTGATTTTTTGTATGTTATTTAAAAAAACAACAAAACCAAAACGGAGAACCCTCTCTGGAGCTGCTGATTCAATTCTATTACAGTTATTCCTGAACTGGTGTCATCTGGCACTAAATCATTCAGATTCAGTATTCCAGTTCAGCTACAAATGCCTCTTTGGGCGCTGCTAGGAATGAGAATTTTTAGGGAAAATTCCTTAGAATGTTCAGCCCTCCAGTGATGCAAAACAGGTGTATATCTAGCTTAACCACAGACATAAACACATGCAAGAACAACAGATACGCATTGTCAGCAGGACAAACAGTGCGATTGTCCAGTATTTTCCTCCACACATGACGAGGAGGCAACTAGGAATTTCTGATGGACCTATTCAACACTTATCTGGCTTGTTTTTTAACCAGTTAATTGTTTTGTCCTCCCTCATGCACTTACGACAGAATGTGCTATTCCTCCATTTAATGGTGATTCCATGATTCCTGCAGGTGTCCACATAGACTTGAACTATGCTGCAGAGAGCAGACTTCATGCCATCATACTGACACATGTCATAGATGCAGACCTGTATGAAGTCTTCAGGCTTGACTAGATTATGACAGGCTTTGAATTTGTCTGATTTTAGGACATTGCACTGGCTTTCAATGACTGGTTTATTCTCAGCAGTGCAAGGAGGAACATCATCTTCTCTTGAGTCTGATAAACAACTGCATGAAAGCACAGACACAGCTGCATTTAAGTTTCAAAGGCATATATAAGACAGAGACTGAAACTGAAAAGTTTGTTTCTATTGAAAGGTATTAAACAAATAACGCTAGAGACTACAGTCTTCTTTCTGTCTATGAGTGAAGGATTAGGCAGAAGTAGACCTGCCTGACCATCACCACACTGTGTCTGACCCTCATTACTCTTGCTGAACTTGACCCTGACTAAAGGATTGACTTCTCAGCTTGACGTGGATCCTATCTTGTCACTGCAAACTTGTGTGGTGATCTGGACTCTTGGCTGACCCTGACTTCCACCCTTGGGCCTGCCCTGCTTGCCTGGCTCAGGTAGTATGGGACGGGCCCTGGCTGGTGAGGCCACTGTTCTCTCAGCTGTGTTATCACACATGGCTCCCTGTCCCTTAGGGTGCAGCTGGCCCTCACTGTTTCCCAACACCATCATCCTGCTCTAGGTGTTTTCAGTGTAAAATAAATGGGGGCTATATCTACACTGTGGACTGCCCCAAAGCCTAATTCCTCAAGGGTGTATGTAGATCAATAGAATGGCTGTGGTTTCCCTCTGGCCCGTGCAGTGGTTTTCTGTGGTGATGGTGGTTTTTTTGAGCTTCCAATTCAAGAAGAGAAAAGTCGCATATACACTACTTATATATTACAAAGTAGCAGTCAAAACAATTGAAAGGAGACTGTTTCCCCGTGGAAGATATGAAAAGAAGTTACATTTACCCTTCCTCACTGTCTTCCTCCACTTTCCAGCTATTTCCAAACTGTGTGACGCTGACGAGTGTACCATTGGCCAGGGAGAATTCATCTTCACGATTATCATTGAAGTTACCACACATGCCATGTACCTGCAAATGACAAGAACCATATTCTAAGCACATTCTGTTCTACATCAGCTTCCCCAATAACTTCTTTGTCATTGCCTATGAAATGATGTGACCAAATCGCCACCAACAACCAATCTTGTACCAGACATTTCAGACATACTCAATAGTGTCTGACTGCACCCATGGAGAAATAAAATAGAAACAGCAGTAATTCTGTGGTTCCCTAAGGCTTCAAGGCATTTAATTCTATAAGCCGGATGTATTCCCCTAGGCAGGTCATTTTCTCTAACTACCTCCTTGGAACACATGAAAGTTGTTGTGAAGAGAAAAAGATAGAAAGGAAAAAAAATTATGTGTTACAATACAGCTACAAAGAAAGATGCAATAGCAAAACACAGGAATAAAGGAAATTGAATGTACAAAGCAGCGGTATTGAAACAGTGCCAGATGTTTACATACCTTTGAGAAATAAGAATGTGGGAGGGTGATTTGCAGATGGTGATTGCCATCATATTTCACTATCATGCCGAAGTCAGTTTCCACTACAATAAATCTGCCAACGTTTCCAATGGACACGCCTCGCAAACGGTTCTCCACTGGAGTGTAGGCTCTCTCATTGTTCAGCTGGGGAAACATGTCATTTGTCATTATGGACATTCTTCCATGAAAGCTTTGCTGCTCAAAATCTATATTCCTTGCAGTGCTGAAGATTTCTCTATGACCCTTAGCTCCTTTACACTTCCATAGGTGATTGGGTTGACAAGAGCTATTGAAGTGGGAAGCCCATTCTTTAGTTCAGGCAACAGTTCTCCAGTCTGGAGGCTCTGGGCTCCATCTCCAAGGTATGGCCAACAGAACAGTAAACCCAAACCAGAAGCATTGGGAACTAGTGAGAAATGACGTTGCCCCATGATATCCAGTTCACGGAGGTGCCCACAAGTATTAAGCATATGAGTACATATTCCTTAGAAAACATGAAGATCCTTTTTCCTACAGCTACTGTAGTGAGCTAATTTTAAGATACTTCTTGCTAGAATAAAGAGCACCACCACCTACCAGGATTCCTTGGTTTTTCTGAAGGGTGATTCGTACACCATATACATCTATGTAGACTTCTTTCAGGTATGTGGCCCCTCTCAGTCCTCTGTCTTCGTTCTTGCCAAGGATGGTTATAGGAATGACACTGTTGTTGTTGACAACCTCAACCAAGGTGTAGGTGCAGGTACCCACAAAAGTGTACATCATTCCATCAAAAGTGAAGTAATGGGGATCTCCAGCCACTTGACATGTTGCTTGGCCTGAAGGTGAAAAAATGATCTAAGAACTTGGGACTGGATACACTGTGGACTCATCTAACCAAAGATGTTTGCAGCAACCTAATCATGATCATTATCATTTGGGCAAGCCTTCACAGAAGTATCTCAGGTTCATGCCAATGACATTTACAGGGAAATAAGACATTTCCAGAAAGTGTCTCCTAAATTTAATTTGCAAATTATGTATAAACTGGCAATTTGGCAGCAACTGAACCTCTTCATACATTTCTGTATGCTGTTGTAGCTATGATTTATGATAGCTGAGAGCAAAAAAGAGCTTTTCTACTTAGCTATGTAAAAATACATAATGAGATGTATAAATATAGGTGTAAATATAAAATTAAATAATTTTTCATCCATATACATAGATACCTAATGCACCATCACTCAGACTCTCAGAAATGCAGTTATCAATTATTCCCAAATTTAGAGCTTGCAGCACTGGTGATGTGGGACTTGAATTTGTGTTATCAAGACAAAAGGAGCCCAAGTGACCTTGCAAACTTTTGGGCAGCATCAGTTTGTGCTGATATCCACTGCAACAGAAGGGGATCTGTGCTTGCAAGACAGATCATCATATCTTTTCATCTCTTAGCACTGGCAGCAGTCAGCTGGGACTTCTTTGCCATCACATACGAAAATATATTTATAATAAAGCTAAAAGGAGAAGAAGAATCTAATTATGGAATTGACATTTTCAGGCAGGACTTACCATTGGAATGACAGCCTAGCACACCATCCTGAATACTGCATTCCTCTTGGACTCCACACTCCCAGGATGTGCATGTAATGCTGTTATTACCCTTGCAGGTGCAGCGTTCAGTGCAGGGATAACTGGTGAACCAGCTTTCATCCAGCTGAGTGGAAAGAAGAGTGTAGAAGTATATACTATAAGATAAATTAGAAGGTAATACTGTAAGGGACAACTAAATTACTAGTACTTGAATGTGCATGATATATGATTGTTGGGCAATTGTAGCCATGCAGCTCATGGATCAAGAAGTCTAGCAAAGTGAGTCTATTTTGTTATTATTAATGGTGTAAATAATAATTATGTTAGTGATATTAACATTATTTTTTTCTCATGGTGATAAGGAATGAGATCCCCTGTTTGTTCTTAGGTAACTTGCCTCATGATACTGGTTTTTTTCATCAACACAACCACAGCTGCTTTCTGGCACACATTTGACTCCACTCAAAACATAGCCTTCCTTACAGAAGCAACCTTCGACTGGTAAGGAACTGCAGGAATCAACTGCTGAGATGTTCAAACAGGTAGAGGGACACCGAGTACCACAGCTCTTGTAGATGCTGCCTCCAGGACAGGACATTGCTAGAGAGAAAAAGAAAAAAATAAGATGACTCAAAAGGGCAAAATCATGATAAAAGCTTGCCTGATGCTTTCACTGATTGCTCCTGAAAATATAGAAAAATTGCTGTTAGAAAGCCTGACCCTGGAGAGTGATGTGTACAACGGATTTTCTTGCAGTGCGAGATGGGTGGCTTTTGGTAGAGGTGGGCAAGACAGGTGGGCCACCCTGCACTTCACCTCACAAAGGAAGTCAAACATTGTAGGCTCGCTTTGAGGGCAGGCCTGATACAATCACACAGGACTAGTTGTGCTTGGCTCAGTAAACCTTTTTCTGCAGGTTTAAAGACATAGTCACACCATTAAGGGAATAGAAGAATCTCTTAATGTACTAGCTGCTGTGGCCCTATTACTGTAGTTACTATTTGACACCTGCCATATAATTAAAAATAGAACAAAGAATCAGACTTTCACTTGAGGAAAATATATTATATTGAGACCCCCTGAGGAAAATATATTATCCTGTCACACCCCTTCTGCTCATGGTGGAATTAGGCTTCTATCACTCAAATCATGGTCCCCAGGGAAAACATTACATTTTGCAGAAATTCTGAAGCATTTGTCCATTTCTGTCATCTAAACAACCCCTAAATACTATTTCTGGCTAGATTCTGTGATAGATCACTACATATGACTCTCATTTACTTCTGCATTCTTACTCCGGTCAGACAATTACAGCCAGCATCTCCAGTCATCTAGCCAGAGTACCTGCCCTTTTTCAGGTTTGTAACTGAGTTGTCATTTGAATTACTGATGGAGGAAGCACTTGCGAGTCAATCCTCTTAATGTGACTAAGTGTCCTCTATCACTATAATCAAGCCATAGATACTTAGGTCCTAGGATATGGCTTCAGAGTATGGAGTCTGGATGTCCATAGCTTCAATCTGATTTGGAGGGTTAGAAACTTGTTTCTTGCTTTGTCTTCTTTTTATATATGAATTCTCTGTGCTGTCTTCCCCGGGCTGACTTACTGGGTGCTTTAAAGCCATTCTAAAGTCACAGTAATTCTTTTTCCAAACTTGGAAGCTCCTAGAATCTCTCAGATTTTTTTTATGGTTTAGTTTCAATGCAGAGCTAATTGTTGATCACAGAAAAAAAAAAAAGAAAAAAAAAGGTGCAAATCTGCAGAAGGTAATACAGTGGTAACTGGTATAATCAAAATTAGTGTAAAAGACAAAAAAACATAGAGAAGAATTATGGTTTATTTCAGTGTGTTTGACCTTTAGAGGACTTCTGTTTTTCTTCAGGTGTGTACTTCGTGGCGATAAAGGTCCTTTAGAAGATGTCTGGCAAGCAGAAAACTGCCCAGTGCTGCATAAAATCAGCACCAGTTGAACCTTTGGAAAGCCTTATTCTAAGAAATATGAGTGCATCAAATGAAATTTCCCATAAGGTCATTCTGAAGAGAATTAATCAGGAGATAAGTGAAAATATTTGATTTCTTTGCTTTATGGAGAAATATTTGTAAACTTCCTAGAAACAGCTGTTTCTCAAAGACTTATGAACCACTTTTTTAACCAAAAGCCATCAATATGCATTTGTGTATGGAGGACACTGAGGATGGTAGATTTTCAGTGGAGCAAAGCAACAGTTATTTCCCCAGTGCAGAAGGTCACATAAGATACAGCTGAATGTAATCAAACTTTTCCAATAAACTAATAGTAAATTATTAAAACTTTAAGGATTAGACCTACATGTATCCAAAGTCTCATGAAAATTAGTGTTTTATACAAATACTGGAATGATACTGAAACTGAAGCAGGCTCAAGACATGACAAAAGACTATGCTCAAAACATTACATAAAATGAAATGACATGCATGAAAAAGTAGAGGAAAATCTGCATACATTTGACATTTAAATCCAGAACAAATATTTATAAGTCACAACACTCACGGCAAAGAGTAGCATTCCTCCACTCTATGCATATCCCAGCATTGATACACGACTCAGCATAGGCCTGCAGTCCATAGCATAAGGATGTTGCCTGTCCACCAGTGAAACACATATCGTAAACACAGCTTTCAAAGAAATTCTCTGGAGGCACTTTGGTATGACAATCCTTGAAGATTCCTGTGTAAATCAAGAAAGATATATAGAAGGATAGGAAAAAAAAATGGAATGATAAGATCACCACCACCATCTATTTTCTGTCACGGCTAATGTATTGTGAGTGCTCCAGGCTAACTTTGTGTAGTAAGTTAAACCAACACTTGAAGTGGAGCATGCACAATAAGACTTGGCCCTCTGGATCAGGCTTTCTTTTTGCATGACTGATACAACATAGCTTACATAAGTTAAGAGTTACTGGCTAGGCAAGTTGTTAATTCTAGACAACTGCAGGGGCTCTCCAATGCAGGGAGTAGCTACAGAATTTCAGATAAAGTATCTGTAATACATGCAATGACAGTGCCCTCTGAACTATTTCGTTTAGCAAGCAGAGTGCAAGTTGCTATAAAGCAAAGAACAGCTATGGTTCCCTGTGCACATTCTCAGATAATCTTCATGGACACATTGGCACTGTCTGAATGGTTGACATATCTTGACCAAGCACCTATGAGTTTTATGTTGGCCATACACATTGGGGGTTTTATATGCTTCTCATGTGAGCTCAGAACAACAGACTATAGAGAGAAGACAACACAAGCTATAAAGAACTCCATCACATGGTTCACAGAGAACTACCAACATACTACCTGCTGGGTCTGTGATCATGCCACATGCTGTGTTCTTCTTTGCTTCACTCTCCAGCACAGGATCACATTGCTCTTCTGTCCCACTGGAGCATCTGGGCACAACAAGCAAAATCAAGTGTGTGTTTCACATCTCTATCAGATTTTTGGTGGAAGACTGACACATGACAACCCTGCACAACAGGGTGTATTTTATTAAAGTCACAAGACTTTTTCCACTTTCTTTGAAGAGCTGATGACAGCCCTATCACTGAATGGACTCCCTTTTTGATGCCTTCAGGGCTATTCAAAGGCTTATTCATAGCTGAAATAAGACCTGTGGGATCCAATCAATTATGGTTTCCAATCAGGGGACTGGACTGAAGTCCCATCCTCCCTCACACTCAGCAGATGTAAAATGGCACTGGATGACTAAGCCAGTGAGTGGATGGGTGCTTGATTTTGTATAGTTTGATTAGCAAATACCGTGTGATGAAGTTAATATACCTACATGGTGTTATTCTCAGACACAAGCCAGCTTTGTCCAAGATCAGTGGAACCACTTGCAATGTCACCATTGGGCTTTATGTTGTCGTCATTTGGATCACCATTATAATTACCTGTTAAAAGGGTAAAAAGACATTTATGGGACACATGAAGTTCATGCCTGTAGAACAAACCTAGGTTTCAGGCTGTAAAATAAACTACAGTGAACTAGGGAGAGTATTTATGCAACATCTGTGTGTACTGGGCAAAATAAGAAGAGCTCAGTTGTGTTTTAGACTTTGACCACTGACAAGAGCTGCTGTTCAGAGACTTGTGGACTTGAAGCAAGAGGTCTGTAAGTTCTTTATGTAACTAGATCACATTCCATACAAGAAAGAATTTCTTAGCTAAAAAAATCCAATTAATTTCCTTGGATCCTACCTGTAGAATGTTGGACTAAAAATCAGATGGTGTTATTCGCACCATTATGTTCTTAGGTAGATTTCCTGAATTGAAAGTGTGAAAAACCCATGGAGAGATAATTGAACTAGGAAATTTCAGATGGTCCATATCAAAGAATAATCAGAAACTCACAAGACAAACTACTCTTGTAATTTCTACAGTCCCATTTCCATCTTGAAGTACATTTCCCATAATCAGCTGGATTTCAGAATGTTGTTCCAACTAAACCTGCACAGGTTCAGACTCTAGCAACACTGTTGATGAAAAATGACTGGTCACTACTAAGTCCAGCAAGCTCCTACTCTCATTAGCTATGTAAGCCACCTGTGACTCTTACTGTGCTATCCTATTGCAACAGAATTTCTTACAGAACATAGTAGAATGTGCCCTTTATGTCTGGTCTTTCTCACAGGACTCTAAAAGGCCTCTATGTTTTGTATCATATATAGCACTTAATATGTTGTGGTATTTGAATTTTGGAAATGGAAGTATGAATTTTCTTTCTTATTCATCAAGTCTGTTAGCTCAGGATTATCCATATCCTTGTCATTGATATCAATGTAGACAGTGCCTGTCTTAGCTGGAATAAAAAGTAGGTAAAAATAAGCCTCAGTAGTCTATTTTTTCTTTCTTTTTCTTTTATTTCTTCTTTTTTTTTTTTTTTCCTTTGATCATATAAACATGAACATTCTGGTTGTATAAATACCTCCTAAAACAGCACAAGAAAACAGCAGCAGGGAAGTTTGAGGATGTTGACAGCAAGCTATGCTGAAGATTGCTCTCTGCTGTGGAAACAGCCTCAAGTTTTTCTGATTCACAAAATGAAATGGTATAACATTCCTCACACACAACAAAAGACAAATACATCAGAATGTATATAACAGAAAAATGTATTTGTAGAATTCTTTAGTAGATACATGCAAATCATTACTGTTCCTAAATTTAAACTGTAGAACTGACGTGAGGTTTTTTATTTGGCTAAAAATATTATTTGTAGTTATACCTCACAACATTCCAAATGGATAGCATGTTACCAGGAATTTTGTAAGAAACAGTTCTTAGAAACTGAAAAATACTAGCAAGTTTTCTTCACTGCTGTAAATTCTAGTCCATTGGACAAGGACTAGTTGTGTGTAGAGTAAGTATGACATGCTAAGAAAAAAAGTTTAAGAAATCACCAGCCTCCACAACTCACTAAAAAGTGACCTAAGTCTATGACTTACCACAAAGGCCGCAGAGCAGACCACTGTAATTAGAGGGCACAGAGACTTCTGCATAGTGATTTCCATCATATCTCACCCACAGTCCAAAGTCGGTTTCCAAGAGAATATATCCACCACTGCTTTGAATAGTGATTTTCTTCTCAATAAATACAGGCAGGTTCATTCTGCTGCCATTCACCTGTACAGCAAGTTGTAAAAGTTAGCGCATGGCTGATGGGACTCCTACAACTACCAGCAGCTAAAATAGATCAGTGAAAGATGTGATCTTGTGCACAAGCAAACTGGAAGCAATTAAAGAACATTTCATCTGAGCAAATGTGTTGGACATCGCATTAAAAGAGGTAAATTTAACTAATAAAAAGAGAAAATTTGCTATGAACTATACAGTCAGAGAAAATATATAGTTATCTGCATGTCAGTTTAAAAATATTATATATGTCTTTTAAAGAAGTATTTTCTTACATTCACTTTCTTGTTTTTCAGCAAAGAAATCTGGCTGCCATAGACTTTCACTTGCACTGACTTCACATAAGAGACTTTGGTGTTGGCTCCTCTGTGCTCATTCGTTGTGGACACATCAAAGTATGGAAGCCTCTCAGAGATGTTGCACACTTTGGAGAGGGTGTAAGTGCAATTTCCCATGAAATGATGAACTCTCTGGTCAAAAGTGTTATAATGTGGATCCCCAGAGGCACTGCAGAAAGCACGGACTGGGAAGAAAGAAAGACAGAATAATTTCATCTGAATCTCTACCAGACTTCTGCTGTTGCTTTGTTGCCACTTTGTTTATTTACTTTGCAATTGCTGCTCAGATATAACAGTGATGGCATCAGTCAAGACCATTCCAAAGCCCAGCCTAGCCTCCCATCTTTGGACCTACAAAGAATCCATACTCTTACCTATCACAAATCTATGCTAGAAGTTGAGAAAGAAATATGAGCAAAAAGCTTTGATATTAAAAAAAAGCTGTTATTAAGACATCATTTTATGAAGTGGAGCAGTGAGTTTTTAGAGTCCATGTCTGAAAGGCTATTTCTGACTAAACAGGAAGAATCTACTCAAAAACTTTACTGGGTTGGTTAGCCTGACTAGACCACTGCACTACCAGCTGTCTGGGGTTCTGTACTCATCAGTTACGGAACTCCTATCGAACACTGCATACAAAAGATGTCCTTTACACACTTTAAAAAAATATCAAAGTTAATTAGCCAGTGATAATATGTACAAATGGAGTTACACAGTGTGTGTGCATTTGTGTGTGTGAGCTGGGTAAGGTTTTGAGTGCTAATAAGAAATTCCCATTTTCAACAAAAAAAAATCTTCCCATCAAATCTTAGCAGAGTTGAGCTTGCAGGTGTTTTACAGTGTTTATGTACAATAAAAAATAATGAAAAGTGGTCCTTGCCTCTTCTCTGCTTTTCAATGGCATGTTACAAAAATAGTTATACTTACAGTTGTGTCTACATGTCAACCTTAACTGCTTACAAACAAACTATTAAAACCCCAGGAACTACATATGTAACAATTACAAAAAAAACAAACCACAAAAGACATCCAAACTGACTAGACGAGCTAGCACTCTCTTCTACTTAACAAGCTGACACATGTAGAAGACTTAGTGCTTCAAAAGGGAGGAAAGAAGCAGTTAAAACTTACCTAAACTGACATTTTAGTGTATTTCCTACGTATTAAAATAACAATAACTAGAATGACTCAGCCTTTTCCATAACCATATGATTGGGTTATATCCAAAATAAAAACAAAATTTGGAAGCTAAATTAAATTTCAAAATACTACAAAAAATAACATCTGTATAACAGGTGAAAACTTGCCATAGACATGGCAATAAAAGGTATGTGAGAAAACTATCAGGAAGCTGGTCCACTATTACCAAAAACCACAACACAGTGGCAAAAGAGACCCAGGGCAAGACTTCCATAATCACTACTCAGAAAGAGTCCCAGCACTGAAGGACTGTCCCAATTGGACAGAGCAAGGACCCACCAGTACTAAAACTCTATCATTTGGCTGTGGGACCTGGATGAAGAAAACTGAGCAGTTATGAGTGGCAGCAAAAGACAGGGATGGGAAAAGACAGTACCTGAGCTTGGTGTGGGTCTTGGTGGTGATGGCGTGCGTGGAGGATCTGTTGTAGTGCCTAGTGAGGGGACTGTGGGTCTTGGTGTCGATGGACCTAGCACAAGAGAGAGCTAGAGGAGATCTGCAGCAACATGGGAGATTTGTTTCAGGAAGCTGATGCACCCTTCCCAAACACCCAACACAGATCCTAGAGATGCCCAAGGGCAGAGATCACACAGTGACGGCTCAGCAGAGATTTCTGCACTCAAGTGCTACCCAAACAGCATGAGTGGGTGATAAAAGAACACACGCAGCTCCTTCACTACAGTAATTGTATCCTTTGGCCACGTGCCTTGAAAAACTTTACACAAGCAGTAGAAGATGGGAATGCAACATGGCAGTACCTGAGCTCGGTGTAGGTCTTGATGTGTGTGGAAGTTGCGTTGTGGTGTTTGGCAAGACAGTCACAGGTTCTGCTGTTGATGGACCTAGCACAAGAGACAGTTAGAGGAGATCCATGCCAACTAGAGAGATTTGTTGCAGGGAGCTGGTCGACCTTGCACAAACACCCCAACACCGTGAGCAGAGGCCCAGGGCAGGGATCGCAGAGTGTCATCTCGGAAAAAGCCCTGCCTCTCCAGGGCTCGGCCACCAGCATAGAGAAACAGAGGTGGAGAAGACGTGTTTCATAATGGGGATTTGTTCCCAAATGGGGATGTGTTGCAGCCTTCCCAAACACCCCCACACCATGGCAGAAGGAGAGCCGGACAGGAATTCCACGGTATCCCTGTCACAAAGAGTCTCTTCACCCAAGGGCTGGCCCACCAGAGCGGTTAGGTGACACACCGAGAAACCTCCCCCACAGCTGCCCCGGTCCTTGAATCTGGGCCACAGAGGAGATCAACAGAACACGTACCACAGTCAGTGCCAGCACTCCAGTCTCCCAGAGCAACGCCTGCCTCAGCACAGGCTGCGGCATAGGCCTCCAGGACGTTGCAGAGCTGCTCCGTGCTGCCACCCGTGGCACACTGGTCATAGACGCAGCTCTCAAAGTACGTCTTGGGTGGCAGAACTGCATGGCAAGCATGGAAGGGGCCATCGAGTTGCGCCAGGATTGCACACTGCTTCTTTGCTGCCTCCTCCTCGGTGGGGGTGCAGGACACGGGTGGGGCGATGCCTGGGTCACACCTACAAAGCAGACAGACAGCCCTGAGCTCACAGCAGCCTGTGCGCCCCAGCCACACCGTTTCCTGACCTCCTCCCCAGCCAAAACCTCAGCCTCTGCAGTCCAGATCCCTCGCTAAGACAAGGCACCCACGGCTGTCACCTGCAACGGTGGGCAACACGGCCCACAGTCATCATGCCCCTCCGTGGCACCAGGTGGGCAGAAACAAATGGCCGAGGAAGACGCGATCGCAACAGCTTGGGACGAGCATCGTGCCAAGGCCCCGGCCCACTCTCTCTGGGGCCAGGAACACTGAGGTGCAACGTGTGGAGCGGAGTGGAGTGGAGTGGGATGGCAGGGCCCCGCACAGAGGTCACCGAGGACCCCAGAGCAGAGCGCCTATGGGGAGAGAGCACCGTGCACCCTGACCACGTGGAGGGGCCTGGACACTGCCACAAGCAAGCCGGCCTTGAGGAGAAAGGCGAACGGCCACAGGTCTGGCACCCAGCTGCACACAGGACATCCCACTGGCGGGTGGAGCAGAGAGGCGAGACGCAAGGACGATACGCCTGCTGCGGTGGAGCCTCTACGTGCTCTCACACGCGCTCCCACAACTGCCCGCCTCCTCCCCCTTGCCCCACGCCTGCCATTAGCAACCCTCCCTCCTTGTGCCCCTCACAGCTCCCCTCTCCCACGCTCCCTTTTGTCCGCCGTCTACGCGATGCCACAAGGACTCACGGCCACTCATCGTCCGGCGCCTTCCAGCTGGCTCCAAAGTCATTGAAGTCGGGCACCACAACCCCATCGGGTCGCATGAAGTCGTCGTGCGGGCTCCCAGTGTACGCCCCACACAGCCCACACAGCTTGCCCTTGTGCTTCTCAGACACCTTCACCAGGAGCTCGTGGTCCCCACTGAACTGCAGCTGCAGGCCCAGCTTGGTAGACCCCCGCACGTAGGAGCCATTCAGGGAAATGGTCACGCCGCGGGCAGGAGAAGCAGGCAGGGAGGCCGGAGCACCGTTGATCTGAATGAAGGGGAGAGAGGGAGACAGAAGCATCAAGAGATGCCCTCTGCTGACAGGTCACCGTTCTTCGCTGCGATGCTGCCAGGGCCCAGCGAGTCAGAAGCCCAGATGGCATGAGAAACCCTGCCCAGGCCCACGAGAACAGCAGCGACTCTGCATACGGCACGCCGAAAGATCAGGAGAAGAAGCCGAAAACCCGTTGCTGCGCAAGCAGCCATCGGCTGCCCCGCTCAGAGCCTCGCCGTGCTCTTCTGTAAGCACGCCCACAAGCTCAGGGAATATCAAGCTCTTCCAGGGGACAGAGTGGTACTTAATGGTGCCCAGGGCATCTGTTGTTCCCAGGTGTAAAAATGAGGGGCTTACGTAGACCGCCTTGTTGCAAGGACGATACGCCTGCTGCGGTGGAGCCTCTGCGTGCTCTCACACGCGCTCCCACAACTGCCCGCCTCCTCCCCCTTGCCCCACGCCTGCCATTAGCAACCCTCCCTCCTTGTGCCCCTCACAGCTCCCCTCTCCCACGCTCCCTTTTGTCCGCCGTCTACGCGATGCCACAAGGACTCACGGCCACTCATCGTCCGGCGCCTTCCAGCTGGCTCCAAAGTCATTGAAGTCGGGCACCACAACCCCATCGGGTCGCATGAAGTCGTCGTGCGGGCTCCCAGTGTACGCCCCACACAGCCCACACAGCTTGCCCTTGTGCTTCTCAGACACCTTCACCAGGAGCTCGTGGTCCCCACTGAACTGCAGCTGCAGGCCCAGCTTGGTAGACCCCCGCACGTAGGAGCCATTCAGGGAAATGGTCACGCCGCGGGCAGGAGAAGCAGGCAGGGAGGCCGGAGCACCGTTGATCTGAATAAAGGGGAGAGAGGGAGACAGAAGCATCAAGAGATGCCCTCTGCTGACAGGTCACCGTTCTTCGCTGCGATGCTGCCAGGGCCCAGCGAGTCAGAAGCCCAGATGGCATGAGAAACCCTGCCCAGGCCCACGAGAACAGCAGCGACTCTGCATACGGCACGCCGAAAGATCAGGAGAAGAAGCCGAAAACCCGTTGCTGCGCAAGCAGCCATCGGCTGCCCCGCTCAGAGCCTCGCCGTGCTCTTCTGTAAGCACGCCCACAAGCTCAGGGAATATCAAGCTCTTCCAGGGGACAGAGTGGTACTTAATGGTGCCCAGGGCATCTGTTGTTCCCAGGTGTAAAAATGAGGGGCTTACGTAGACCGCCTTGTTCCTGCGCAGCGCAATGTGGAGGCCTTCCATGGACAGCGCCACCGAGTTCAGAGCTGTCCAGCTCTGGCTGCCGCGATGTTCGTTGCGGGTGGTGACGCTGAACCCAACGGAGGAGCTGCCGCAGCCCGTCACCACCGTGTAGTTGCAGGAGCCCTGGAAGTGGTGCAGCCTCCCATCGAAGGTGCTGTAGTGCGGGTCGCCGTAGATGTGGCAGAGAGCAGTGCTGGCTGGGTAACAGCCCCTCTTGCCGTCCTGGATCTTGCAGACCTCGTCCTCACCACAGGACAACCAAGAGCAAAGCATCTGGCCGCTGGCTTCACACCGGCACTGGCGAGTGCAGTTCTCGTTCACAGAGTACTCGCCTTCCTGCAGGCAGAGAAGCAGCGAGCGTCAGCGTATCAGGCAGGAAAGCAGAGGCAAGGGAGTGCCCTGGGAAGGGTGCAAGCCAGGGCAGGGTTTTCACTCACGCTGTAGTAGTTGCCCTCAAAGAGGCAGCCACAGCGGGCCTCGGGCACACAGGTGCCTCCGCTGAGGAGGAAGCCAGAGGTACAGGCGCAGCCCTCCACGCAGGGCTTGGAGCAGTTCTGTGGGGCATGTCGGTCAAGGCAGGTGGCAGGGCAGCCGGTCATGCAAGGGTCATAGTAGCTGTTGGCGGGGCACAGCAGGGCTGCAACGGGAAGGGGACAATCAGGACCAGCAAGCCTTCAAGGAAGGACGACCTCTGGGGAAGGGGAAGGCCAAAGACTTGCTTTGGCCAGAGGCTCTGGGCACGGGGAGCGGCACATTTCCCTTCTGGCAACTGCAAGGCAGGTACTCACGGCAGAAGGTGGTGTTCCTCCAGGGAAGAAGAGTCACGCCGGCGGCCTGGCACGCGTCAGCGTAGGCCTCCAGAGCAGCACACAGCACCTGCTGGCCACCATTCAGGGCACAAAGGTCATAGGAGCAGGTCTCAAAGTAGCTCTGGGGGTTGATCACGCTGTGGCACCTCTCAAAAGAGCCGGGCCTGGCAGTCAGCATGCCACAGAACTGGTCCGATCGGTAGAGCTCCTCCTCTTCGGCGCTGCAGGGTGGCGAGGGGTCGGGGACACCGCAAGGGGAGTCACCCTCCGGGACCTCCCAGCTCTCCCCCAGCGCATTGGAGTTGGCGGCTTGCTGCCCGTTGGGCATCATGTAATCGTCCTCTCTCCGGCCGTTGAAGTTCCCACACATGCCACAGGTCAGGTTGAAGTAGGTGGTGGGCACCTTCACCTCCACCGAGTGGTCAGTGTCGTAGGACACTCTGAGGTTGAAGTCTGTCTCCAGGACGATGTAGCGGCCGCTCCTGCTCACCGTGATGGCACCTCCCGCTGCGCTCACCGGCAAGGTCTGGCGCACGTAGTTCACCTAGGGCACACACACCGCAATGGGCCCTGGGCTTGTCCCTGGCCTCCCTGGGGGGTCCTGCCCCAGGGAAACCAGCGGCCAGGCCGGGCACGGCAAACCGCTGCCCTCGGCGCCCTCGCACCCAGGCGCCCCCGTGGCCTGCAGAGCCCTGCCTGTGTCCTGCCCTCTGCAGGGGCCTCCGTTCAACACGGGCCACCTTCCCCGTTTGCCTCTTCCTCCTCCAACCCCTCCGGGAAGGAACAACTAAGCAACCCAGTGGCTCCGGGGGAACCCGCCCGGCCCGGGGGCAATGGAGGTGTCTGGTACGTGCCGGGCCCTGCCATAAAAGCCAGGCCTGCCTTGCAGCCGCGCCACGCTCGTGCCAGCCCCACTGCCTACCAGCACTTGGCTCTTCTCATTCTTGACAATGGCAATGCGCTCTCCGTACACCTCAACCCGGACTTCGCGCACATAGGACACTCTGGTGTTCCCACGATGCTCGTTCTTGGCCTCGACATTGAAGTAGGGCAGGGAGGTGGTGTTGGAGCACACTTTGGCCAGGGTGTAGGTGCAGCTGCCCATGAAGCTGTGCGTCACCTTGTCAAAGGTGTTGTAGTGCGGGTCACTGTGGACGTGGCAGGTGCCGTAGGATTGTTCGAGGCACACGGGTTTCCCATCCTGCACCCCGCAGTACTGGCCCGCGGGGCATGAGGCGTCGAAGCACTGGACTTTGCTTCCCCGCGCGGGACACGTGCACTTTGAGGAGCAGGTGTTGTCCGTCCAGAACTCCGAGCCCACGGGGTAGTGCTGCCCGTTGTGCCAGCAGCCGCACTGCTGGCTGGGCACGCATCGGTTGTTGTAGAGCAGGTACCCGCTGTCGCACACACAGCCCTCCACGCACGGCAGGCTGCAGGTAACAGGAGCCATCGGGTCAACACAGGTGGCAGGGCAGGCTGCAGCACAGGGCTCGTAGTGACTGTTGGCCGGACAGCTGATGGCTGCCGAGACAGAAGGCACGGCCGTTACTTGAGAACATAACACTTCTTTGTGCTGCGTTTTCCCCTTTGAAAATTTAAGAGTCTATGTTTTCTCTGTGGGCTGCTTGGCTCCATGGGTGTCCTAAGCCCTACCTGATCAAGCGAAGCAGAAAAGGGTGCCTCTAATAGCGACAACGCCCTGCAAATCCCCACGGCACGTAATAAAAGTAGTTCTTATTCCCCACCCCACTGGTTCATTCCTAGCCTGCCTTCTCCCGAGTGTAACGATCCGTGGTACCGCGCGTGGACTTACGGCAGAAGGTTGCGTTCCTCCACACAGGTATCCTGACACCAAGCGACTGGCAGGCATCCGCGTAGGACTGCAAGCTCTTGCACAGGGACTCGTGGTCCAGCCCCAGCTCACACAGGTCGTAGAAGCAGGTGTCAAAGTAACTGCTGGGGTTCAGCACAGCGTGGCACGTCTGAAACGGGCCGCTGGTGTCAGTGAGGAGCCCGCAGAAGCGGCTGCTGGCAATGACCTGCTTGTCCGTCTCGTTGCAGGCTGGGGTGGGGAGTGGTCCGGCTGAGCAGCTGTGGAAAGACGGGGAGAAGGGCCCCTGGGTCATCTGGGGGCCTCTCCTGGTGCCTCCCCCTCCCCTTGCCCGACACGTCCCCAGACCTGCTGGGGACACACACACACACACCTGCTGTCGTTGGACACCTGCCAGCTGTTGCCCAGGCTGGTGGAGTCTGGCTCCAGCACCCCTTCCGGGTTCAGGAAGTCATCTGCTGCCATCCCGTTGTAGTTCCCACACATGCCACAAACCTTCTGCGCAAAGGTGCTCGGAAGCGTCACCTCCACCCGATGGTTCCCATCAAACTTCACTCTCAGGCCAAAGTCTGTCGCGACCACAGTGTAGAACCCGCTGGACGAGACCTGCACGCCCGTGGACGGGCTGCAGGGCAGGAGCTCTGCCACTCCGTTGACCTGGAAGGACAGAAGCCAAGACAGGGTTGGAGCAACCCATTTGGCACAGCTCTCTCCTCTTGCACAGCCCCACCGCCTCTCCCCCTTGTGCTTACCGTCACCACTCCACCCTTGCCCAGCCTTATCCGCTGGCCAGCCACATCGACATCCACGTATCGGACATAGGACACGCGCGTGTTGCCACCCCTGTGCTCGTTGGCCGCTTCCACGTTGAAGTAGGGCAGCGAGCTGTTGCTCTCGCACAGCTTGGAGAGGGTGTAGGTGCAGGTGCCCATGAAGTGGTGTAGCTGCTTGTCGAACGTGTGGTAGTGAGGGTCTCCTTCCACCACACAGGTTCCTGACAGCGGAAAGAGCAGGGGAAACGTTCGGTAAAGCACCCCCTGACGCCTCTCCTCCCCAGCCCACCTTGCACAAAGAACAACAGCCCTGTCACTGGTCTACTGCTCTTACCAAGAGACAGAGTTAAGGGAGAGCTATGTCAAGACAGGATTATTTTTTCCAGGCATCGGGGTCAATCCTCCTCCAGCACCGAAATGCCAGAAGCGCAGGCACCCCACCCAAACCCTCAGAAAGGGAACAGCACTCAATGTGTGTCTCAGCATGGCAGGAAGGTGACACAAAGCAAGTAACTGCCCTCCAGTGCAAATGCACCATATATCCAGGACAGGTTTTGAAGACGACTCAAAACGCTACCAATAATAGCAATACCTAAGGTCATCACAGGTGATGGTGTTGGTGGTGTTGGCTGCGTTGTAGTGCCCGGCACCGGGGTGGAGGGTGGAGGAGAAGGCAGACCTATGGAGAGACAGAGGCGGATGTGGTCAGCGTCAACATGGGAGTTTTGTTGCAGGCAGCTGGTCGACCTTGCACAAACACCCCAACACCGTGAGCAGAGGCCCAGGGCAGGGATCGCAGAGTGTCATCTCGGAAAAAGCCCTGCCTCTCCAGGGCTCGGCCACCAGCATAGAGAAACAGAGGTGGAGAAGACGTGTTTCATAATGGGGATTTGTTCCCAAATGGGGATGTGTTGCAGCCTTCCCAAACACCCCCACACCATGGCAGAAGGAGAGCCGGACAGGAATTCCACGGTATCCCTGTCACAAAGAGTCTCTTCACCCAAGGGCTGGCCCACCAGAGCGGTTAGGTGACACACCGAGAAACCTCCCCCACAGCTGCCCCGGTCCTTGAATCTGGGCCACAGAGGAGATCAACAGAACACGTACCACAGTCAGTGCCAGCACTCCAGTCTCCCAGAGCAACGCCTGCCTCAGCACAGGCTGCGGCATAGGCCTCCAGGACGTTGCAGAGCTGCTCCGTGCTGCCACCCGTGGCACACTGGTCATAGACGCAGCTCTCAAAGTACGTCTTGGGTGGCAGAACTGCATGGCAAGCATGGAAGGGGCCATCGAGTTGCGCCAGGATTGCACACTGCTTCTTTGCTGCCTCCTCCTCGGTGGGGGTGCAGGACACGGGTGGGGCGATGCCTGGGTCACACCTACAAAGCAGACAGACAGCCCTGAGCTCACAGCAGCCTGTGCGCCCCAGCCACACCGTTTCCTGACCTCCTCCCCAGCCAAAACCTCAGCCTCTGCAGTCCAGATCCCTCGCTAAGACAAGGCACCCACGGCTGTCACCTGCAACGGTGGGCAACACGGCCCACAGTCATCATGCCCCTCCGTGGCACCAGGTGGGCAGAAACAAATGGCCGAGGAAGACGCGATCGCAACAGCTTGGGACGAGCATCGTGCCAAGGCCCCGGCCCACTCTCTCTGGGGCCAGGAACACTGAGGTGCAACGTGTGGAGCGGAGTGGAACAGACTAATGTGATACAAAATGGGGATTTGTTCCCAAATGGGGATGTTGCAGTGCATCAGTGCAATTGGAAGAGCAAGGACCCACCAGTACTAAAACTCTATC